>NC_089751.1:31517860-31525360 GCF_040412425.1 Macrobrachium rosenbergii | reverse complement strand
CGACACTGGTAAGTCAGAGCGCTTTTAAAATTCATATATGCGTATACAATTATTTATTTCCCGAAAGGGTCTCTTAGGCTTTTAAAATTCATATAACCGTATAAAAAGATTTATTTTTCCAAAGGGACTCTAGCTTTTAAAACTCATATAACGGTATACAATTATTTAGCTCTCGATAAGGTTTTTAGGCTTTTAAAATTCATATACCAGTAGGTTTCTTAGGTTTTTAAATTCATAGACCCGTATACAATGATCTATTCCCCCCAAAAGGGTTTCTTACAATATTCTACTTGATATAAATGACATATGAAAAATAAAACGTTTAAAACATTTATAATGTAATGGGTATCTTCGCACCCCAATCCAACCCTTCCCCCTCCCCCGACCCCCGACCCCAACGCCCCAAACCCCGCCCCCCTCTCCTGAACGCGACAAGAAGAAAAATTGCATGTGGACGCCCAGTCAACTCTGACAAAATCTCTCTGTCAGCAGATTTAGCAGGCAGCTATGAATAACCGAGCAATGCCATAACCGCTATTAACCTACCATAACACAAGTCAATTAATCTGGTCTCATTTTGGACGAGAGAGAGAGAGAGAGAGAGAGAGAGAGAGAGAGAGAGAGAGAGAGAGAGAGAGAGAGAATATTACTTGTAAATCTGCTTCATCCCACTGGAGGTAGGGATTACTTTGTTGAAACCTCCTATATTTGGAACATATATTATTTGTGATAGTCATTGAATGCAACGATAGCCACAGAGAATTTAATTGTTGGTCACATAATGACTAATCAGTTACAGGAAATTTGCTAAAAAAATTAAAAGTTCACCATCAAGGTGACTCTCTCCCAGTTAGTTACAGTAATATCAACAACAATAAGAATATATAATAAAAATCCACAATTATATAAATGAATTTTATTGATATGTCAGAAACAATACAATTAATAAAACTTATTTATGTATTTCTGGATATTTATTACATAACAGTTTATCACGATATTGTGAATTTCTTAATAATAATAATAATAATAATAATAATAATAATAATAATAATAATAATAATAATAATAATACTTCGAGCTGGATACAAGGTGATAGATCGAGTTCCATTTACACCCTCAATAGAGGTCGTCCAAGTGAATGGTGACGTCACATCTGGCTCATCCAGCAGATTATATAGGGAAATAACTTATTTTTCAATACGGTTGGAGGCCTTGAATGCGAAATCACGAAGAAAGAACTAACTTGTCTGGATTATGGTAAGGTAAAGAGCATCTGACACCGGTTCCCGTTTCCAGAACTGTCATGAAATTAAGGAGCAATCAGTGCTGTTTGCCCCTTAAAATTAAGCCAAACCCTTTTTGATTTTGGGTCTCACATTTTTATGCACTATTTGTTGCTTAATTTCACTGACTTCAGTTTAGGGACGGTTATGCAAATGCTCCTCTCTCTCTCTCTCTCTCTCTCTCTCTCTCTCTCTCTCTCTCTCTCTCTCTCTCTCTAGGTATCATACGTTCATGCATGTGTTTGCTGCTTAATTTCACTGACTCCAGATTAGGGAAGCTTATGAAAATGTTCTCTCTCTCTCCCTCTCTCTCTCTCTCTATGTATCACATAACCTTTATGCAGGTGTTTGCTCCTTAATTTTACTGACTTCAGTTTGCGGACGGTTATGCAAATGCTCTCTCTCTCTCTCTCTCTCTCTCTCTCTCTCTCTCTCTCTCTCTCTCTCTTGGGAAATTCCGTTAGTCCCCTCTTTAGTATTCGCGTCACGTTGGAGCTCTACCGTAACGGCGTGAAGTTGCGAGATTTAACTTAGGTGCACGTGTTCAAATATGTCCTGATTAAATAATATATCTGCATAATAAATTTATTCCCAGGGGTAAACTGCAGATATATTTTCCAGCTCGTCAAACTGCAGGTAGTTTTCTCGACAATCTGACAATGCTGAGACGCGAGAATCGAACAGAATAAAAATTATTATTATTATTATTATTATTATTTATTATTATTATTATTATTATTATTATTCAGAAGATGAACACTATTCATATGGAACAAGCCCACTGGGGCACTGACTTGAAATTCATAGTTGCCAATAAAAACAGAGAGAAGAGAGAGAGAGAGAGAGAGAGAGAGAGAGAGAGAGAGAGAGAGAGAGAGAGAGAGAGAGAGACTATACTTTTATCTTCTGGCAAAACATAACACCACTGGTACAACATATTTTTGCCGGATAATATACCACAAACACCACAGCCTTTCGTCTTCTCATTTTTTTTTTACCTAATAACCGGTTGTAAATAGAAACGTCCACGTGCCATTAGAACATAGTCGATTCTCTTCCCCGCCTATCTCTCTCTCTCTCTCTCTCTCTCTCTCTCTCTCTCTCTCTCTCTCTCTCTCTCTCTCTCTCTCTCTCTCTGATGGATCTACCTCGTAACGATAAACGATAACACGCAAAAACTCAATTGTCAAAATGCTATTTATTCCATTTATCCTTTTGTGAATAGGTTTCTCCAATAAAGTTTCGAATCCTTAATATTGTTCTTATTTGAAAACATACTACCATGAAGTCAAAATGCATCAGACTAGTGAATATCACCCTTATCTTCTTCTTTCGACCTTATTAATCCTACTGTAAAGCAGGGAGGGTTGGCCGCTCGAGTCATCTCTCTCCATCTACTTCTATTCCTTGCACCTTCTTCCCCGATACCCCTCCTCACCCATATCCCTCCTCACCAATATCCCTCCTCACCTATATCCCTCCTCACCAATATCTCACCTCACCCATATCCCTCCTCACCAATATCCCTCCTCACCCATATCCCTCCTCACCAATATCCCTCCTCACCTATATCCCACCTCACCCATATCCCTCCTCACCAACATCCCTCCTCACCCATATCCCTCCTCACCACATCCATCCATCTGATCCGCTGACGCCCTACACTCCTCCCCATCACTGGCATGTTCTTAGCTCTCTTGATTGGTTCCACCCCCTCTCTTCTTATTAGCGAATTTCATCCTTATGGTAAATGGCAAAACTAAAATCTTCCCAGAGCACTGACAACTGAACCCCATAGTTACCATTATTCACACATGCAAACACTACGAACTAGTTGCTTCTGAGGAAATGTACAACTCCGTAGATATATTTAATCACCTTAATCACCCGTCTCTCCTTAATTATTATTTGGTCAGCCAGTTGAGTATGAAAGCTCCCCTAAGACTCTTAACAGTGTATCCGTTTATGATTCCCAATTGCAAATAATACTTCGGAGCTGGATACAAGGGGACAGATCGAGTTTCATTTACACCCTCAATAGAGGTCGTACAAGTGACCGGTGACGTCACATCTGGCTCATCTTTACAAGTATAAAGCCTTTGGCTTATTGACTCTAAGAAATCTGTCACTATCCTCTGGCACCAATATCTGATATCTATTGTTAATCTTGGAAGCAAATATAAGTAAAATTCTTGAAACGAGACTGCCTGTACTATCTCCAACGGACCTATCAATCTCTCGCATTAAAATGTTTATAAGTTAAGCATTCGTTGTCACAACAAAATGTGAAAAATTAATAACTGACATACTGTAGGATGAGGATGAAGTTAAAATATAAAGAGTATAAAAAAACTAGCTGTTTAAAATGTAAACGAGTAAAAATGAGGTCATTACTAAACCTAGCTAAATACGTTCATTTCTCTTAAAAACTGTAAAATTTTGTGGGTATCAGCATCATCCGAGAAAATAGCGGAAACGGGCTTGTCCGCAAGCTCATATTTTCGCGGAACAGCATCGTATATTAGCAGTACACCAGGATGTGCTCAGAAGACAATAGGGCATCACACCAGCCACACTCTGAATCACCACTACCCTGAAGAAAAATCTTATGAGTTTATGTACATGGCTCATTTTCAGCATAATTAAAACAGCATCCGTCCTCAGATGTGGGTGGTAGAAGGGCCAAAGGCTCAGATGTTTGTAATTCTTCGTGTTTACAAGAAAAAGACTACCTGCCATGCTATTTCCAAAAATGAGACCATATGGGTCTTATCACAGTAGGGAACAGATGGTATATCAATATTGCTTTGCGTACTGGTACTTTTAGCCTCAGCATTTTCCTCTGCAATACCTAATACCCCGCCAAAAGGTGCAGAGACCATAAAATGAAGCAAGCAGACTTTGAATGAAAGCGAATTGACATGAGAAATAACCACTCCTGCGTTCTCTGTACTGAAGGATGTCTTTCCTCTAACCAACATGAATCCCGACATTAAGAGCTATTGTTATCCACTTCAGGGATTCACCTTTGATATTTTAATGGAAGTGACAAGGTCTTGTGCAGCTCTTACGAAGCTCTCTTAATTCGAGTTATTTTTTCTTGCTTGCTACTCTTTGCAGTCATGTTATACTTTCCTTTACACTCTACCTCTGATGAAAGTGAGAGCGATTAAATAAATTTCTTTTTTTAAGCAAAGGGTGAATATGAAGGGCAAACGACAAAAGCTGCAATAGTCTCGAAAGAGTAAAATTTAAGTAGACTGATTTCCTCTGATGATAATACATTATCCCCTCGAAACAGAAGCTCTAGGACTCTCATGAGAGAGAGAAAAAAAAAAACCTTCAGAACTAGAAAGGGGACAGGCAGAAATGAGCAAAATGACTGACTATAGTGTTGTAATTACAACACAGTGTCTTTGTTACAGTAGGATTGCAAGAACTACGAAAAAGACTTGGGGGTATGTTGTAAGGCAGGTTTTCGAGTCTGAGATATGACCCCAGATAACTTCTTATAATTCATTAATTCAAAGCTGCGAAAACCGGTCTTCAATTAAAACATTACAATCTTTCTTAAAACAAAATGTGATGCTTTATCTTCAACAACTGCAACGTGATCATGCCCTGACTCCTGCGAACATACTGATCTAGAGCACCGTTCCTGTTCTAGATCAATATATTTACAGAAGACATGGCATGATCACGTCATTCATAACGTTCAACCAAATCTATGCTAGAACGTATAAATACTTCATGCATTTGGAGAAACTGTTCGAGAGATATATGACTGCGATACCTCTTCCAATCCTGAAATTTATCTGAAGCTTACCTACCTACATCCGGCCATGATCTCACCTCGATGTCTTAACTATCTTCATGGAATTTAATAAATAAAAGGCTTTTTACTGAAAAACAAAAATCTCATTTCGATTACCATTTTTAGTTTCTTGTAAAAGAAAAACATTGAGATGGCTTTGTCTGTCCATCCGCACTTTTTCTGTCCGCCCTCAGATCTTAAAAACTAATGAGGCTAGAGGGCTGCAAACTGGTATGTTGATCATGCACCCTTCAATCATCAAACATACCAAATTGCGTCTGGCAGCGATATAGGACAGGCTACCACCGGGCCGTGGTTAAAGTTTCATGGGCCGCGGCTCATACTGTACAGCATTACACCGAGACCACCGAAAGACAGATCTATTTTCGGTGGCCATGATTATACGATGTAGCGGCTGTACGGAAAACTCGATTGCGCCGAAGAAACTTCGGCGCATCATTTACTTGTAATTGCTAGACCCTCATATTTTTCAGGTACTGAATTTTCTAGGCTAATCATTCTTGCGTAGAAGGCTTATTACAAAAAGTAGTTGGAAAGCTATCAGAATTTTCTTCATACACTGGCATGTTTTCATTCTTACGTATTTTTTTCTTTTCGCTACAGTTGCAACAATCCTTTTAGAGACAACCAGCCATCGTTCATTGGGAATACCAGTTATAAAATTTCTTTCCTTACCCAAGATGCCACTTGTTTTTATAGTTAATATGAGTTAGAGTTTAGCTTATAATTTCGATCACCTAACAAGGCAGAAGGAATCCACTGCTGGTTCGAAAAGGGTAGTTGCTATTTAATTATTAAAATTACATCCATTATAAACAAGTAAAAAATGCACCGAAGTTTCTTCAGCGCAATCGAGTCTTCTGTACAGCGTATAATCAAGGCCACCGAAAATAGATCTATCTTTCGGTGGTCTCGGTATAACACTGTATGAGCCGCGGCCCATGAAACTTTAACAAATGGGCGGTGGTGGCCTGTCCTATATAGTTGCCAGACGCACGATTATGACTAACTTTAACCTTGAATAAAATAAAAATTACTAAGGCTATACGGCTGCAATTTGTTATGTTTGATGATTGGTGGGTGGATGATCAACATACCAGTTTGCAGCCCTCTAGCCTCAGTAGTTTTTAAGAGCTGAGGGCGGAGAGAAAAAGTGCAGACGGACAGACAAAGCCGGCACAATAGTTTTCTTTTACAGAAAACTAAAACTGGAATAAAGACAAGAAAAAAAATAGTCAGAGAGAGAGAGAGAGAGAGAGAGAGAGAGAGAGAGAGAGAGAGAGAGAGAGAGAGAGAGAGAATCATCAAAACAAATTATACATCTTGTTCACGTGTAACATGACCTGACCAAATACAAACGTTCAGAATTATTTTCAGACTTAAAAGCAAGACTCTCCTTACTTGCAAGACTCAAAATTAAAAAGAGAAAAAACAGAAGCTGTAACGAATGAGGTCAAGACAAACGGTGGAAAACAAGCTTCTTCAAAACACGTATTACTCAAGCTCAACTTCATTTGATATCTCATTTTACTTGATTGAAGCAATTGCACAGCAGATAGCAAGCAATAATTGTTCAATTAGCCCTGATGTCTTGTATTGCATTAGATTATTTGATAAAGCTGAAATTCAGATGATAAAAATGAAGCCAGATTAAGATAATTTATGCAGACTATATTCTATTATTCCCATGATTGTGAGATTAAATGCCACGCTGCTTCCTTTAAGGTTAATTATCATTGTAGATTCTGCCCCATTATCGCTGGCTTCAGCGTCACACGGTGCTGGAAGCGTCAGTTAGTTAGGTAGTTGTACGAGTTTCATTATACTTGATTTCTGTCCATAGTTTTTAAAAAGCACAAATCCTACATCCGGTTGTTGGTTGGTTTTTGACATTTCTTCGGCGTCGCAACTACTCTTGAGTTAATCGTGAGCACATGGGTCTCTTTTCATCACCGCTAAATAGCTTCTCCTTAAAAAAGATAAACTCCGGGGAAAAAAATGACATCACTATGTATGTATGTATATATGTATGATTATAATCACTTTTGTACGTGATTCATTTATCACACATTACCACAGGTGAAAAATAAGAGGCGGGGTGTAGGTCCTGACCGATTTCGACTTTATTTCCAGGCCATTCGTCAGTGGCTTGGAGATGAAGTCGAAACCGGTCAGGACCTACACCCCGTCTCTTATTTCTCACCTTTGGTAATGTGTGGTATATATGTATGTATAAACATATACTATATATATATATATATATATATATATATATATATATATATATATATATATATATATACATATATATACATATATGTATATATATGTGTGTGTGTGTGTATGTTTGTATGCATGTAACTTTCTTTTCACTCCTGC
>NC_089751.1:31497860-31515360 GCF_040412425.1 Macrobrachium rosenbergii | reverse complement strand
AAATATATATATATATATATATATATATATATATATATATATATATACTGTATATATAGATATATATATATATTATTTTTTTCAGTCGGTGAAAATCAATAGAGCAAAAGTAGAAAGAAAAATCTTTATTTGGCGCCAATGTTCCTTTTTGTTACACCGAAACATTATCATGGCCTGCAGTGACAACTGAAAAATATTGATAAAAGATACTAAAATTACGCCTTCAGTATATAAAAGTGAACACGACACTCAAAAGTAAACGCACTAATCAGGAAAACAATCAGGTATAACAACTTAGGCACACCCCCCAGTATCTACTCCCACCCCACTCCCCACCCCAACACACAAACGCGACATTAAACATAACGGAAAGGCAGACCCAGCACTATTCAAAGTCGGTTTCATGCTTATGATTCCAGTGGTCTTGGAAACTCCAAGAGTTAACATATCTCTATGTTTATCTAAAATGGTAAAAGGCTTCAAATCCATATCAGATTCAGAAGTTGAAAGGTGGTCACGAATGCTGGAGGCCATTGGCCTAGCCAACATACTAACTGTTCGACTTAACACGGCAAAGTGGTCACTGGCCCCTATTCCAGCGCCCTCACTCAGCAGTCAATTCTGTTTTTATCTGAAGAAAATGGAGAAATAACCAGGGGCGTGAACATTAATTACTGATACGACTTAACTCCATTACTTTTGATGAATGAAAGCTCCATTCTTCTTAATTATCAGTTAATGTTGAGCCAACAGGTTTATTTCATTCAAACTTGAATCATGTAACAGATAAAATGCTGAGGCCATAAAGTCTAAAAACAGGAATTACATCATTATAAGACAAGAATTACTGGGGTGTGTGTGTGTGTGTGTGTGTGTGTGTGTGTGTGTGTGTGTGTGTGAGAGAGAGAGAGAGAGAGAGAGAGAGAGAGAGAGAGAGAGAGAGAGAGAGGAATGAAATATTCAAAAAGAAAGAGCAAAAGAAACGAGATACGTAAAAAAAATCACGCTTATATATGCATGTGTGTGTATCTCTCTCTCTCTCTCTCTCTCTCTCTCTCTCTCTCTCTCTCTCTCTCTATATATATATATATATATATATATATATATATATATATATATATATATACACATGTATATATACAGAGTATATATATATATATATTTATATATATATATATATATATATATATATATATATATATATATATATATATATATATATATATATATATATATAGAGAGAGAGAGAGAGAGAGAGAGAGAGAGAGAGAGAGAGAGAGAGAATGAATTCATCAATCCAACACTATCGAACCTTCTGATGACTCATCCCGCCTGAAAGTCAATTGGCAGCGTTGCCCTGAAGCAGGGGACCCCCAAAACCCATCATCATTATCGTCGCAACCTCGAAAACGATTTAGCGTGGTTCCTCGATCCAACAATACTGGCACTAATGGCCATCCACATTATCGTAATTTATAACTTCGGTTCCTGATAATACTAATGGCACCGGCCGATGTGGCTATCGCCGCATTTGACTGGCTATGTAACCGCTTCATCTCCTGACGGTGGTCCACCTGATATTTTTAGTTTTCTGTTAAAGAAAACTCTTAAGAAGGCTATTTGTCCGTCTGTCCGCTCTTTTTCTGTCCGCTATTTGTTCGTTCGTCCGCTCTTTTTCTGTCCGCTATTGGTTCGTTCGTCCGCTCTTTTTCTGTCCGCTATTAGTCCGTCCGTCCGCTCTTTTTCTGTCCGCTATTTGTTCGTTCGTCCGCTCTTTTTCTGTCCGCTATTTGTCCGTCCGTCCGCTCTTTTTCTGTCCGCTATTTGTCCGTCCGTCCGCTCTTTTTCTGTCCGCTATTTGTTCGTTCGTCCGCTCTTTTTCTGTCCGCCCTCAGATCTCAAAAGCTACTGAGGCTAGACGGCTGCAAATTGGTATGTTGATCAGACACCCTCCAATCATCAAACATACCAAATTGCAGCCCTCTAGCCTCAGTATTTTTTATTTTATTTAAAGTTAAAGTTAGCCATGATCGTCCGTCTGGCACCGTTATAGTGCCAACAACAAAGACCACCACCGGGCCGTGGCTGGAAGATTCATGGGCCACGGCTGAGAGTTTCATGTGCTGTGGCTAACAGTTTCATACAGCATTATACGCTGTACAGAAAACCCGATTGCGCCGAAGAAGTCTCGGCGCATTTTGTACTTGTCATACTCTCGCTGATGCTTCAGCGTTCGGTGGACACGCCGGGTGACACTGGTGGTACTTCTTGATATCCAAGTACAAGGAGTGTTACTGCCACAAACCGAGAAGTTAGAAAGTAGATTGTGAAGTTAAGAGATCGACTTGGCCCTAATAATACACTTATTTAACGTATGTCATCTAGTGACATTTATATAAATGTAAACAATTTAATGTAATCATATGAAGTTAATAGTCAATATCGCTAACATCGAAGACTATTGGCTAACACTAAAAACATAGAACAATGATACTGGGTTATATAAAAACTCGCTAAGTAAAAATATCGTCAAACAATTCAAAGTCATTTATTTTTTACGAGAAAAAATGATTAATGGTAGTAATCTTTAAAATAAAGACAATAACTGTATCTATCAACACATTTTTATAATACATCTAAAAATCTAAAATTATGTCAACATCCTTTTTCAGTCTCTAATAACAATTCATAAATTCTTTAATGACAGTCAGTACATTAGAATCATACTGTGAATGTACGACAATAAAGGCATCACAAGGAAATTTTGTTTTTTACAACAAACGCTTAATCTAGTAGCCTTGTTTATATATTAAATATTAACAATACAGTAATTAAAACTCACTAATAGCATTTTTATCTTTTATCCACAACATTTACATATTTAATGAAGATGGTAAAGAAACCTCAACAATGCAAAAAACTGAAGATAATACTCGAAATATTATTCACAATAATGAAAATATCTATAAGAATTACCCCATCTAATGATTCCACCTCAACCATGTTAGCTATAAGAAAGACAACCAACAGGTTGTAAAAGCGTGTAGGCGCGTCTTAGACATAAGAGTGATACGGAGTATTCTAATGACAACTGAGACTTGGGAAGACGGTCATGATTATTAAAATTTTAAGCATGAAGTTTAAAAACCAGAAAATGAGTAAGTATAAATATCTCCAGTTCAGACAGGGATGCTAAGAAATCTAACGACGAAAGTGGAGTCCAAATTCTGTTAGCAAACCTTCAAGCACCAAAAATTTGAATACTAGCAAAGAATGTGTATTGTTTTACAACACTCAAAAACATTCAGTTTCCTAACTGGAAGCACCTGTATCTCTCTCCCGCCTGTAACTTCTCAGTTCTAATTTTCGCTCCTGTAGGTAATCCTAAGACACGATCCCAAAATGGCTTAATGGCTTTGAGTTGCTTGGGAGTTAAAAATGCAAATGAGCCAGCGAACGACTTGAAGCAACACTGAACATGACAAAATCATTTACCTCCCAAGAAGTCAGCAACCAAAACAAGACACTGGCACGGTTTACCACTGCGCAATAAGCAAATGAACAAGGTGCCAGTACTCCTTTCGTAATGACACTGGGGACATTCTTAAACGCGAAGGAAGAAATCTTCTGAGTAAAATATTTCCCAGTGGAGAGGCGAGACGTCTGCGTATTCTCAAGGTGACCCAGTATGCGTCGAAGGACAACATTTATTTTGGATGTCCTTATAAGCAAACGTTTGTGACGAGACTGCGGCGTGTTTACTTAAGGACTCAACACCATGTTCCGTGATAGGGGCTGCCATGTACTCCCAGAAAGCAGTTTCACAAAGGTTATCGGCCAAATGTATTCACGCTATGCCTATCACCCTCTAACCCACCCCTTTCCTCCCAACGGTATCGGTAACACTCCAATTCAACCCCAATTTTAGAAGGGATTCAAGGACATGTGGATAAGGACAAGAAGGGACACTCGGACGGTCCAGGTGGTATTTCACAGGTGGGTTGGGGTATGGTCAAAGAGGAGGCTCTTTCTTATACCATGGGTTGGGGAACGGAGAGAGAGAGAGAGAGAGGTCTCTGATTCCCCCAAAACAATCCCATCGGCTTCGGAATTCCAACTTGTTTGGTTTAGTTTATGACTTTACTACGTGATACTAATTCCCTCGTCTAACGAAAGGGAGACACACGAGTACGAGAACTCGCATCGCCTGATAAGAAAGCGAAGGCAAAAGTGATATATTTATGGAAATGAGCATAAATTATCACCTTAGTTTCAAAGGAAAGTTTACGGTTCCTCGCGTGAATTGTCTGACGTTGGTTCATTATCACCGTGGGTGACATATCTGTGGACAGACTGCAAGAGCACAAAAAACGGACGGACAAACAAATCAATTCTGGGTTTCCAGAGAAAGCTTTAATGCCATAACACGCAACTCTGATTACTTCTGTTTTTGATTCCAAGACAATCAGAAGATTATGAATTTTAAGTGTCACTATTATTACTATTATTCAGAAGACGAACCCTATTCATAAGGAACAAGCCCACCAAAGGGGCCACTGACTTGAAACTCAAGATTCCAAAGTATATGGCGTTCATTAGAAAGAAGTAACAGAAGGTAATGGGAAATACAGAAAGACAGTATTAGTGAAATTTCAAAGAGGGTATTCTTGAAAAAATATGTAAAAATATTTTCATATTTTTTAAACACTATAGAATCCCAAAGAGGTCGCCCTCTAAAACAAACAAAAAAAGAATCTTTACAGTGACTTACAGCTATGTAAAACTTTGGTTGAAACCTCTTTAGTCAAGCCTTATCATGGCCCACTTCCATACTCTGGGATTCTTCACTTGCTGTTGTGTTCTCGTAACAACTCCCCCCCCAAAAAAAAAAAAAAATTCATCTATATTAAGTATCTGCCTCATTTTTCGTGCAGTGCTAACTATACTGAAGTTTGTTATGACATTTGATTATTATTGGATGTGGGCGCGCAAACAATAAACTAGACGGTTAATACTACAGTATTTCTACTACAATCTTTCAATGAGATATTACTGGATCATAAATCTACTCAACTTTCATTTGTCATAACATGTATTCATTCAGCCACACTGGTGATAAGAGGTAACATTCCTACCAAGATACAGTGGATAAGGGTCAGCTGTAGTGTGAACAGTTTCAAAACAATTTAAAAAACCGACGTCAGTACACACTAACACACACAAACACACACACACACACACACACATACACGCAAACAGTGTGGGTAGTCTAGAACTACGTCTTCTCAGAACAATGATTAGGAAAGTACTTATACAACATTTATATCAACGGGCAATAACAAGATTATTTACACAATCGGACTAGAAAAAAAATGCAATGACGTTGAAAAAGAAGCCCAAAAATGGGTCAGTCCATCCCCATCCACCTAGCCTTTAATTTATAAATCAAAGCGAGAGTCTCCGCCCCCTTTGCGAATATCCCTGATATTAAATCGTAACTCACAACTATTCCCAGATCCCGCTGATAAACAACAAACGAAAACGCGTTTAACAGGAGCAGAACGCAACACCGCTCAAGAAGAAGAAAGAGAGAAACGAGAAGAGGGCGTATCGCTTCTTTGTCATTACTCGTGGGCAAAGCGCTTGGACAGTCTGCAATAAAGTCAGGCGGAGACTAGGCGGAGTCTTCAGTCTGCGAAAGGAATCTCGTCGGAGGAGAGAGCACCACGCACCGCCACGCAGCAGATAGTGAGCCTCGCTACGGAGCATTCAAATGATTCCTTTAGCTGGAGTAATGTCGGACGTTCTGATATTCCTTCGCGTGTGATTCCGCTGTTTACCTTCCCGTTCTTCCCAAAGATGACACCGACGCGCTAAGAATTTAAACGTTGCTCAGATAAAGGCATCGGCCTTAGCTTGCTTTATTCGTATTAGTCACAGCGGGCTAAACAGAGCTCACACACCTCGGGGCCTTTGTGAGGCAATCAAGCCACTAAGTCGACATAAAGCATTCAACGAGACGTCGTATTACGAGACTAGCTTCAGTTAAGAAGCTGAAACACGTCTGAAATTGTATGAAACCAGCCGATAGGTGGAAAAAGGAGACAACGGAGTAAAGAACCAGAAAGGAGTATTAATGGTTATGTACTGTATGTATGTGTGTATGTAGTTAGTATGTATGTATGTACGTATGTATGTATGTATGTACAGTATATATAAATATATATGTGTATATATACGGTATATACTGTATATCTATATGTGTATATGTGTATGTATGTATATATATATATATATATATATATATATATATATATATATATATATATATTATATATGTATATATAGTATATATATATATGTATGTATGTATGTATGTATGTATTATATATAGATACAGATAACATTCGAGTATGTTATATATAATATATATATATATATATATATATATATATATATATATATATATATATATATATATATATATATATATATATATAAGCGTTACTATTAATAAGACGTAATATTCACTAACATACTCGAAGGTTGAACGAGACAACGCAATGTCGGTACCGCCCTTTCGTCGTATGACAGATATATTACTGAGATACTGTTAAGTCTGATAACGCCTTCAGATAAGACGCAAAATGAAAGAGTTCAGCGTTATAAACATATAAACCTTGTCGATTTCGTTCAAAAATCGCCATTCAAAACAGGGAGAGATAACAAGGAAAAAAGATCTTTTTATACAAGACAGCATATTTTTCCTCATAGGACAAGGTTGAATCTCGGTTGTCTCGGTATCAGTAATTTATCCAAGATTTGACAGTATCTCCTATATACAAAAAACCCAAATACACCTTACACAAATACTCACGCATGCAAACACAAAATGCAATCAATTTAACGGATGTAGAACCTGATGTAACTATCAATTTGTGCAGGTATATCCATGATGCACTAGGAATATATCAGTGATTTGTTTACTTACGAGGTATATGTTTGGTATTACATTGTAGGCAATATAAAAAAAAATGGGAAAAACTATATTTCGGTCTGAGTAATTTTTGTAATAAAAAAATGTACTTTTGAAAAAAATTCTTACTTACACAGTGTACTGTACACTTTTTCAAAAAATTTCTGCGCATACAAGATAAGAATGATTTACCCTAGAGTTACTGAAATAAGTATATAATCCTTACACTTTCTCATTATCGCAACGCCAAGCTTTTAATCTGTTATGAAAGTTATATACTTATGCCGATCCCAAGTCCGATAAAATTCAAGAATGGGAGTAAGAATAACAACCTACCTTTAAAAAAAATAAAAATGCATTCTTAGAACTAGCAACGATCCTTAGGGGTCTGTTGCAAATTGCAAATGAGATAATGAGACCAAAGTCCGTTCATTTATTTACTCGTCCATATGTTTCAAAGATCGCTGTAAAGATATCAGCACAGAATTAAGATAGTGGATCATACAAACTGAAATCGAAAGGCTAGTCTCTAAAGAAGTATGTTACTACTGTGGAAGTTAATTCTTTTGTAATAATGCTATATTCCCCCGCGATAACCTCTTACAAGTTCTTGATCAAGTACAAGTGATTGGATACTAATGCCAAGATATTTTACACACATATCCCCCCACACACACACACATATATAATATATATATATATATATATATATATATATATATATATATATATATATATATATATATATACATACATATATATATATATATATATATATATATATATATATATATATATACATATACATTACGAATGATTAGAAAAACGGCACGTTGGCTATAAATAAAATTAGATGGCGAGGGGATTTCGTATGAACATAAGGAAAGGGGGAGGGGGAAGAAAAGTACACAAAGCATGAAATGAAAATGAAAAGAAAACAGCTAGAGAAACGGTCGGTCATGTTTTAATTTTGCCAAACTATTAAGGATGAAAACGCAACAAGTAACAGTAACCTCAAATACGCAAATTAAAATATATCTTACATATATGTATATATATATATATATATATATATATATATATATATATATATATATATATATATATATATATATATATATATATAATATATATATATTATATATATATATATATATAATATATATATATATATATATATATATATATATATATATATATATATATATATATATATATATATATATATATATATATATATATGTGCATTTATATATATGTATATATATAAATATATATATATGTATATATATATATATATATATATATATATATATATATATATATAAATCAGAGATTCATTTCATTGAAAGATACTTTACCTTGGTTACTGCAATCTGTGGCAGCTTTATCTGACTCAGCCTGCATTCAAATCTCATTTATCAGCGTCTTAAGAGACTTATCAATTCACTTGTAAATCATCAAAATCTCATTTAGCGCTACTGTTGGAAACTTATTAACTGGCTACATTACGTATCTCTACTCAATTCTTATTTCTGGTCTTCGAAGGCGTAGCAGGTATTATGTTCTGCTCTGTGATTAGAAATTGAAAAAGAATTTCACTTCTTTACAGTTCGTGGGCACTGATCTTTCATATATACTTTAATCATTACCCGTTGGAAATTTTGTCACCTTTACTTCTAGATATAATTATCTGGTTTCACGGATTGGATGTACCTTGAGACTTATCTATCTACGTTTAATTTTCCTATTATAAATTAAACTTGGCAAATAATATATTTATGATTTGCGTGGTATCAATGCATCGGAATATCCCGTGATATATTTATCTAAATTAAATTTACCATTACAAATTAAAATTTTGCAAACTGTTTTTATGACAAATAATAGAATAGAATATAGAATTTAGGCCGAAGGCCAGGTATTGGGACCTACGAGGTCATTCAGCGCTGAAAGGGAAATTGACAGTAAGGAGGTTTGAAAGGTGCAACCGAAGCAAAACCCCGAAGTTGCACTATGAAACAATTGTTAAAGAGGATGGAAAGTCAGATTGAAGAAAGAGAATAAGAACGGAGGTACAGTAAAAGGAATGAAAGAAGTTGCAGCTAGGGCCTGAGGGGACGCTGCAAAGACCCTTAAGTAATGCCTCAAGTGCACCTCGTAAGGTGCACTGATGGCACCCGCCCCCCTACGGGTGACAAATAATATACATATATGATTACGTGATGACAGTTTCTTATATCAATCGGTTATTTTCTACACAAGAACTATGAATATGAATATTAAATATATTGTTACATTTACAATTTCTCTCTCTCTCTCTCTCTCTCTCTCTCTCTCTCTCTCTCTCTCTCTCTCTCTCTCTCTCTTCTCTTTTGATGTGTCTCCCTTGAGTGATCAACATCACACCTGAGGACCCGATAAGAGGAACTTGACGTCTTCGTACCCAGAATCCCTCATTTCAAACGCTATTGCTTCCTCAAGATCTTCCACTCAAGAATCTCTGAGAGAGAGAGAGAGAGAGAGAGAGAGAGAGAGAGAGAGAGAGAGAGAGAGAGAGAGAGCGCTGATCTATTGAACCTCATCTCCTGTTACTTTCTTGTGTTAAATGTAACTGGTTAACTAATCTCTTTACTTCGTTTTAAAATTCTTACTTATACACACACACACACACACATATATACGAGTATATATACAGTATATATATATATATATATATATATATATATATATATATATATATATATATATATATATATATATATATATATATATATATATATATATATGTCTATGAATGAATCTTAGTCACATCACCGTGATTTTATATATACAAACATTAAGCTACAGATGTTTTATATCCAAATCCTTTACCTCGGAAATAATATATATATATATATATATATATATATATATATATATATATATATATATATATATATATATATATATATATACCGAATGGAAATTATAATTGATAAGAGTTCATCTCACGGGCTCGAACCGCCGACACGAGAACCAACGACACTCAGTGACTCCTAGACGACATGGCCATTATATATATATATATATATATATATATATATATATATATATATATATATATATATATATATATATATATATATATATAAGATATATATATATATATATATATATATATATATATATATATATATATATATATATATATATACATACATGGGCGATTTTTTCCAGAAATGCTGTTTTTCCTTGTCTATCCCTATCTCTCTCTCTCTCTCTCTCTCTTTCTCTCTGTCTCCACACAGTAACAAACAACTCACCAGTAACGACCACAAAATCGCGCATCTAAGCGCAATCGCTCTCTTTCGCATTTGGCATAGTCCCCCCCCTCACCCCACCCATCTCCTTCTCCCGTCTAACATCCTTTTCCGCTATCAAAGTTATTCACGTCGTTTTTCCCTCTTTCGAATATGAATCCATTTTTCTTTCCAGCTCATAAATACTCTTTTCCTCCCCTCTTCTACTTCAAATCTATGGAATCGGAAATTTTCCGATGAAGTCTCTCGATATAAGGCGGACGAACCTATTTTCTTTCATTTTCCTTTTTTTCATTCTCGGATCTAGAGTCGAAATTCCTATCTACAGGCCACGTAAAATGGTTTTAAGAGAGCCAACGGTGCACACTTCCGTATGAACTCTATAATAATATTTTAGGATATATCTACATTCAGCACAAATTATTTCTCCGATAACACACAGCGTCGAGATTTCTTCCTTTTTTTATTTGGAGAGTAAGGATACGGAATGGCCAACTCTAAATTTAGAATGGAAACAATGGTGCTCTTCTCTCTCTCTCTCTCTCTCTCTCTCTCTCTCTCTCTCTCTCTCTCTCGTAACTAATGTTGAAGTTTCTCTATTTTCTCCCAGTCATTTGATTCTTTAAAAATGTTCACTAATTATTCCAATTCCAACCAACCTTGAGAAGAAGATAAAAAAAATATGTCGGTTAAAACTTGTAAAGTTAACGAAGGGAAAACTCTGGAAAACTCTGAAAAAGTTTCAGCAGGACTTTCAGGATAGGATATTTCAAAACTTCCTATTTCGCCATTTTATCGGAATGTTCAATAACATGTTTTCATCAAAAGCCCTGGATCACGTCATCCGTTTATACAATAATGAGTATATTGCTTTTAATTAAATGTGGGCATATGTACTGTCTCCACACAATATAATATCAAGTCCTCACAATAAAGTTTAATAATGATGATACATTCTTCCCGTTTACAGGTCTTTTTTTATTTTCAGAATTAACAATTTTCCTATTCGTTATAATTTCTAATGATTCTCTCCATTGCTCTTATAATTCGGTTGATAAATACAAAACCGAAGTTCACTTCAATGATACGCTACAATTCTGAGTGCAACAAATGTTGGTTTAACCCACTGCAAAGAAGGTACCGGCTCAAAGCCTTTACACTAACACACACATATCTTTGCTTTTACTGTTTCTCAAATTAATCTGTATTCTTTCTATAAAAGAAATGTTAATCTTAACTTCCCTCTTTTGAAACACCACTATGACTATTACAAAGCAACTTCACTGGAAATCTTTAATAGCTAGAGAGCCAGTCATCCTTTCTTCAAGGCTTTGTAGAAGCTTATTTCATCTATCTTAATATCATACAGCAGTCGACAAAGTTTAGGATTAATCTATCAGGCAAACCTTCACTTTATGGCCTCACTTTAGTCCGCAAACTCATTTCAACTTTTATAAAAGTACTTTCATCTGCTCTTTCCAGCGCTCCTACGTCTAATCTACTACTTCCTTACACTTTATTGACAAGTTACTGTTTTTCTCTTCAATGCACGCATTTCCTGATAACTAAATTCTCTGTAACTCTTCCACTTTTATTTAATCTTCAGTACTCACTGTTTTCTGGCCTTATTTTAGAATTACTCACCATTGCATTATCAAACCTGACATGCACTCAAGACAGAGCATCTGTGAATGGGGAACCTAAATTCAGTAAATTTCTAAGCCTCCAAGACAGCTTTTACCATTCCCCCACCAAACTATCCGAAAGTGAAATCATCTCAAGAAACTTTCACTGACAAAGGGATTTCAAAAATGTCATAATGAGGTCACTTGGTTTAAAATGCAAAGTATGAACCATTAAAATTATTAGCTGTGTACTGGAGCTATCGTCCCTGTTTAGAATGTTGATTCTAAATTCAGGGACTTCATCTTCTGTATCTTTTCTGACGGAACAGAACCAAAGGCAATTCATCTTATCAACAAGCCTGACTCATCACTCTCAAATTTCCCCAAATCCCCACCCCACCTTTTTTTACCCAACAGCAAGATGCTCTCTCTCTCTCTCTCTCTCTCTCTCTCTCTCTCTCTCTCTCTCTCTCTCTCTCTCTCTCTCAGCACTGTCTTTGAGCTAAATACATGACAAGCTTTCTCTTTCTATGCTCGCTAACAACTGCAAATTTACTGTCGACTACATTTACTCTGTGAAGATCAGAAAATGTTACTGCTAACTGTGATAACTGTTCCTTTATCTATTTCATCTTCTCTCCCCCGCCCACCACAAGCTCCGTGAACTTTCCTTTAATGGGGTATATAATTTCTTTAAGAGTCAGATCACCAATGTTTTTTTTCTCCATTATAATTTGGACATCGGGTTGCTTTTCGAATTCTGTCCGCTTACAAAAAGTGATATCCTACAAAAAATGTAATAAAATAAAATAAACAAAGACTGATACTAAAAGTCTTACCCTCTACTCTATAATTACAGCTGACATCTACGAGCAAGCTGAGAAAAAACAAGTAAAAAATCCGTCGAAGTTTCTTCGGCGCGATCGAGTTTTCAGTACATAGCATAGTCTTTCTGTAAATAGTATAATCAAGGCCACCGAAAACAGATCTATCTTTTGGTGGTCTCGGTATAATGCTGTATGAGCCGCGGCCCATGAAACTTTACCCACGGGCCGGTGGTGGCATGTCCTATATCGTTGCCAGAAGCACGATTATGGCTAACTTTAACCCTAAATAAAATAAAAAAAAACTACTCAGGCTAGAGGGCTGCAATTTGGTATGTTTGATGAATGGAGGGAGGATAATCAACATAAAAATTTGCAGCCTTCTAGCCTCAGTAGGTTTTAAGATCTGACGGCGGTCGGACAGACAAAGCCGGCACAATAGTTTTCTTTTATAGAAAACTAACAAGATAGCTTAAAAGAGAGAGAGAGAGAGAGAGAGAGAGAGAGAGAGAGAGAGAGAGAGAGAGAGAGAGAGAGAGAGCCCAAGTGGAAAAGATAAATAGGAATCAAGACGAGGATGTCGGACCCAGCCATAATTAATCAAGATTAGTTACGGTAAAGTGATATAAATGGCAAGAGGCCGGCGGGCCGCAAGAGGGAGAGGAAGTCGCCTCTAATAAAATTTCATATTTCATTTACCTCCAATAAAGGTCTGGGCTCCCTCTTGCCCTCTTCTATAGATCTCGTTACTGTCAATGATACCAGGGGCATTAGCAGTAATGGACATTTCACAGAGAGCTGGCTGGCAGTTTGTTTGTCAACAAAATACGATTGGTTATAAGGGTGTTTCCCTCGATTTCGTATGCATAATACTTGGGGCACCCAATACCATAGGCTGATTTTGGGGACACCTAACAAAGATAAAAAAAAAATCTGCTTATTTCTTGCATTTTTATATACTTTAACGAAGTCACGTAGGAATGATTATATTTTAACATACATCTCATGGAGAGAACGCACTCTATGCAAGATGGATTTCGACATATTTTCTAGTTTGCAATAAACTTCCTTTATGCTTCATGCACATTTAAAACCTTGCGTATAGTAATCCTGCAGTAGGTTTAGTCAAATCTTTTGCCCAACGAATTACTTCCACTAGATGTAATTCACCATTCTTCATTGAAACGTCTTTTTCTTTTTAATATATTATATATATATATATATATATATATATATATATATACACACATATATATATTTATAAATATATATATATATATATATATATATATATATATATATATATATATATGTATACACACATATATATATATATATATATATATATATATATATATATATATATATATATATAAATATATATACATAATATATATATATATATATATATATATATATATATATATATATATATATATATATATATATATATATATATATATCTTTCTTTCTAATATGAATCGAGGAATAGAGAGCACGTTTTCTGCACAGTGGGTTCAACCATGATTTAGCTGTAGAGATGCGAATGTGGCAGTGGCCATACTGTTCTCTGTGTAAAACTTTCTTACGGAAAACGGTATACACATCATATAAGCACACACACACACACACACACACACACACACACATATATATATATATATATATATATATATATATATATATATATATATATATATATATATATATATATATATATATATATATATATATATATATATATATATATATATGTGTGTGTGTGTGTGTGTGTGTGTGTGTGTGTGTGTTATCTTTATGCCCGCGCGCGTGTGTATTATCTTCTTCGGCCAAGCAGTAATTCCTGATCTAATTATTTCCATTTTTTTTTTTTTGTTCCTAGAACATAGCGGAACACTTGTTATTTCATTCAACTGAACATTTCTCTAACGTTTTAATATACAATGACTTTGATTTGTGATTACGTAATTCTTCTTTCATATTAATTATTCCAGCTCTTGCGTGTACATGAGTGGTTTTTGCTGTTTTGGACCTAGTTACCCATAAATATAACATCAAAGAAACACTATCATCAATGAAAGTACAATTCTCTTTCCCATCTCAAGTCATATCAGGTCCAAGATGACTGACGTGTCATCATCCTTTTTGCTGGTTCTTGCCAAAAAACGGCAACTTCATCTTAGGTCCCAAGAACACTTGCCTCCTTTCTCTACAGGAACAAATTTAAGAAATTTAACTGCAAAAGAAGTAAAAAAAAAATAAATAAAAAATCCGCTGGGTAAGCAACTTTTAATAACAAAACTTCAACTTTCATCTTTTTGCGCAATTTTGCCTGCTTTGCTGTTCTTGATCTGTCCAGGAAAATGGTTATTTCTTCTCATAACTATTAGGACAACTGTACACACGTTATTTTCTATAAAAAAATATCAATTTTTAATTAGATTCAATATTATTGTATTGGATACAGCCACCCTAAGGAACTGAAAAACTATCGCACAGTGGTCCCAACAATTCGGTAGTGAAACAGTCTCAAAATGCTTAATAAAATGATCCAGGGAATCTCTGTATCGGATGCTCATCTCCGCGGGGCTCGACCTGACTGAGAAAACTACTTTACATCCATGGCTGGTACAACCCCCCCAAAGTTTTATTTACTAAAAACTTTGCATCTACCACAGAAGGCAGGATACAAATACCATAACAAGATGTATGAGTATATGTAACAAAAAGGGTAAAAGATAACTAAATCAAACTAAAATATATCTAATTTGCATAGTTACGGATAGAGTAACTCATGGAATATAAACGGTATTTTAGCACTGAAACTGGTAAAATTACCCCCGGGCTAAAAACCACTTCTACAGATATAAATACCCCGTCCATTTCCGTCCCAAAACAAAGCTTTCTAGAAACTTCTCTGCAGTCCAAATAATGCTTGGGGCATAAGACAAAGGGGTAACGTTGCTCAAGCGATCAGTAGCCTACGTCAAACTTCTATTTACACGGTTAAACTTATATCATTTATAACATTCATAGAAAGCTCATAATAGCAGGAGTCACTACAACGGCGAAGGAATCCACAGCGGTGTAGATGTAAATATAATTATATTTTAGAAATATGTATATACTAAAAAGAGCATTCGAGAACCTGTTCGGTTCTCCTTCTCAATTTGACTGTCAGATTAGAATCGAGGAGGTTCTCGAAAGCTCTCGTTTGTATGTACATATTTCTAAAACATATATTTACATCTACACCACTGTGGATTTCTTCATCGCTGATATCATTTATATCAGTGAACAGGATTTTGCATCTATCTAACAAAAGTTACTTGTATATTTAATAATAACAACCCAGCTGAAAAACTCAGCCCATAGCAATGCCGTTGCGTTTAATCTTTCTGCACAACCTCTCTCAAAAAAAAAAAAATGAACAGCTAATGGTTATTTCCTGATTCGTAACCTCCATTATTTGAAGGTAGGAAAAAGTTACTAACTTGAATATAAATTTTGTGGGTTCACATAAAATACCAAATTTCTTGCTTTGACCAAACAGATTTATTTTATGGTTTTTTTTTTTTTTGTCCATGTAGTCTGACAAAACAAACGATTACTACAGATGCTCCACCTATTATGGCCGGAGACCCTGGAAATTAAGACGAGGCAGTGTTTTTTTTTTTTTTTTTTTTTTTTTTGCTAAATTTCAATACTGATTCAATCTTCGGATGTTGATACAACATTTAAAAAAAATAAGCATGGCAAGATTCACGAGGGTGCTCGAGACTTACTATCAACTTCAAATCTTTCGTTTACTGTACAGATTATTACCCAGACTGGTACACTTGGCAGGCCACAAATTAACGTGGGTACCAAAGCAGACAGTAATGAATGGTCTATTTAATACTTGTCAGTTTAACTATTTCTTGTTTTCAGACAACTGTAATCTTAAAAACAACTGGGAGAGGTTCTCCTTCATTTTTAGTTTTCTGTAAAAGAAACCTATTGTGCCGGCTTTGTCTGCCTGTCCGCCCTCAGATCTTAAAAACTACTGAGGCTAGAGGGCTGCAAATTGGTATCTTGGTCATCCACCCTCCAATCATCAAACATACCGATTTTATTTAAGGTTAACGTTAGCCATAATCGTGCTTCTGTCAACGACATAGGATAGCCCACCAACAGGCCGTGGTTGAAAGTTTCATAGACCGCGGCGCATACAGCATTATAACGAGACCACCGAAAAATAGATCTGTTTTCAGTGGTCTTGATAAAACGCGGTAGCGACTATACAGAAAACTCGATTACGCCGGAGAAGCTTCGGCGCATTTTTACTTTTTTTTTTTTATTCACAACAATTTTCTAGTACGGCTGAATGTTTAGCAAAGGAAAAAACGTAGACATACACATGAACATAATTATTAATACGTTTATCTCTGGAGGACTCGAGTTTCAAAAGCTGAGGACGCAGTCGCCCAAACGCACTGATAAGTAGGAAACAAACATTAAAGTTTGTTTCATTTATGACTTGAAAACACAATCATGTAGAGTAGAAAACAAACCAACTGCTGTAGTCGTTAATGTTTAGTCACCATCATTATCGTTAACAAAAAAAAATACACCGAATATAATGAAGAAACAACATACCGTAGTTTTTTATTATTGTAAAAACTTATTATTTAATACAAAAACTGTCTTTTTTAATTGGGATTACGTCAAGAAAACATTACTCCGGCCACTTTTGCGGAACAAGCACCGTCTTATGCATGAAAGGTCAGCCTC
>NC_089751.1:31485360-31492860 GCF_040412425.1 Macrobrachium rosenbergii | reverse complement strand
ATTTCCTGTTACTGTTCCAAAAAAGGGATGCTACTGTTATGATATTCTTATTAACTTCCCTAGTAAAAAAAAAAAAAAAAAAAAAAAAAAACTTTACAAACAGGTACTGCTACGCTTCTACAAATGCAAAATAAAAAAATAACAAGGACATCCTATTTCAACGCAATCTAATCTCTGGCACCAAACTGAGACACAACACCTATATAAACTCGCACCGGATATTCCTTTCTGACACTCTCTTTCAAAGAAAGTGAGTTACAAGCATTATCCTCCGTTGTAACATTTCCTTATCTAGATATCCATTGGTCTCCCAAGAACTCTTGGGACATGCGGCATCCAGCTGGGTAAATCAAGTCATGACCGAACTTCCCATCCCATGTAAGTCCCAATCATCTCTGTCTTCAGTGTGATGGCGGTATCAAAACTTTTCATTTCACACATTATAAACTGACCATGAACTCTAGAATTGTTGTTTCACGAATTAACTTGCAACTGTAAGTTAGACAGACTTCGGCCTCCACTCCGCTTTCAACAAACCCTTTGTTTTCTATTGTCTTTCATTTTTGCCTGAAGATCGAAAGGTCAAGTAATTTAACCGAAGGCAGCAAATATCACCCGATGGGGTTTTTACTCTGGATGTCCACCACTTCAAATCGTGTTGCCTTTAATACTCTTTCCCCACCAAGTACTAGCGAGTCATATGAAATAAGCTGTGTTATCTGTAAAATCGAGGCCTCTTAACTTTTGTTCATTTGAGCCTCAAAAGTGCTTCTCTCCTTTTCTCTGTTACTCCCACAATCAATGAGTGGCTTAATCAATACAAGAGACAATGCAGGTATTTGGAGCACAACAGCCTTGACCTAGAATTGCACAGCTAGTAATTCATTAATTCGGTGAAATGCTACTACATGCAAATTCACTGTAAACAACGATCTTTTCAGGCATACCATCGTTTCTTGTAATCTTTTTAAATACTCTACAACACGTACTATTTAATTCCTTTTTAAAGTCAAAAATAACAATGTGAATATACCTTCTGATTTCGAATGAATTTTTTTTATCAGAGCTTAATTTTCTATAAAAAAAACTAGATTCTGTTTACCAATTATTTGTCTATTACAAAGTCTACCATGCTTACCATTATCATGCTATATTGCTCAAATACAGGATGATAAGGCGAATCCCTGTTTATTCCTATAGAGTAAACAATAAGTTCCTAATAGGATAATAATTTAACACTGACTGCTAACGAACTTTTATATAGAGAATATTTAATTTTAATTCATGTCGCCAAAAAATAACTCAGAAATTATTGGCGAAGGTAAATCACTGACTCAGTATCTTAAAATTTAAGGGTAGAAGACTTCAACATCGTATAGTGGGCAATGAACTCAATAAAGGGTAATATTTTTTACCGATGATGTATTACTTTATCCGTTTCATAAAGGGTAAAAATGGTATTAGTGGGGTTCGCATAATCATTTTAAAAATCATATAACAATAAATTACTGCAGTTAGTTACGCATTCAATAAAGGATAGAGATTTACTCTAAAAAAGGATAAGAAATACAGACGCAATGAAGTCAAAGCAACCATTTCCGAAATGAAATGAAGCAACACTATGTAATCAGTATATTTACTTTACCAAAGAATAAAAAAGTAGCCAAATGTAGTTACTACATACATTATACAAAAGAAAAAAATAAGTAAATCAATTAGATACGTATATCCATCATTATATAGGATGAAAAATAATAACCATATTTTTAAAACACACATGGTAGCATGAGTCTAAAATGGAGAGCATTCCAAAATCTGTACGATTCCCCTTTTCAATATGATTGAAAAACGGAATCTTATAGATTCTCGAAAGCTCCCTGTTTAGCTTCATTTTTCAGATATATTCATACAGTTATGTGTCTGTAAAAATATATCTGAATATGAAGCTAAGCAGAGAGCCTTCAAGAATGTACGTTTTCCCTTTTCAATCAGACTGAAAAAGGGAATCGTACATATTTTCGAATGCTCTATTTTTTTTTTTTTTTTATTTGATTCTCCAATAAACATATTAATTAGCATAATTATTCCAGAAGGTGCTCCGCATTCGTTGCATCTCTACAGAACAAAGGGTCACGGTGAGTAACAACGAGTGATAAACATTAGCTCCGCGCACTTGATCCTTACCTAGCAACTCGGCCAAGAACCGGATACCTCAACTTCTCCCACCTCACCTGTAAAAGCAATAAGGAAATCCTGTCAGTGTTTCGATATCACAAATAAAAATAAACGCTTGTCCGCAAACGTTAATGAAAACGCAAGAAGAATCTAGTTATGATAACAGCAGAAAAGTGAACGTGAGAATACTCACAACTATCCCGCCCTCTACGCTTCGTTATTATAGAAGCTCTTTTTTTCGGTTTTATTAAAAGGAAAAATGCTGCAAGTAATGATGTCTATCCTTTTTTATTTCTCTACCACTAGTGTTCAACAGGGTCATATTTACAACCTGCAACATTGGAACTATGTTTCTTATATAATGTGACGATTTCAAGGTAATAATTATTAAAAGAGACTTTTTGTCTACCTTAACGCAATTAAGTGTCAAGCCACCAAAGGTGTGATGTTAGTAGACAGTGGAAAAACATATGCACCTGCGTGTATGGGTGTGTGTATCAGCATCAACTGACTATTAAAAACTAAGAAAAGAAATAAACACTTACTTTCCCCGCACCAACGTCTCTTCCGGCACGAAGTCTGCTCCGTAATCCTCGGATCCCCAGAAAGGATTACGGAAAAGGAACCCTCACCTTCCTATCCCTGTCCCTTCCCAACGGTGCAAACTGATGTAACAAACAGAAGTGGGGGAAAAGTTTCCCATAACTACCGCGAGCGAAAACCGACTCGACAACCGTGTCCCTTTCCCTTCCCTTTCCCCAACTCCCCGGCGCAGAAAGCTGTATCCGTTGAGCACAACACCGTTTAACAGAGCAGATCTTATCGGGCCGCTGTTTAGCACCTGGGCATCAATGGGTAAGACTCACAGAGCCCGTCTGAGCCCTAGTTAAGCCATGTAAACAACTCCGAGGATTCTTTCGAATGCCAGCTTGGCGGCGGCCGTGAGATACCCTCCTCTTCACATGGCACCTCGTCTTCTTCTTCTTCTTCTTCTTCTAAAGGCGGCATTAGCAACCGGGAGCACAGCTGTTGGGATACGCAAAGTCTTCAATTCTTAACAGCCATAATTATCAAGCAGTGACACGAAGCAAGTGGGAAATATTACACTCAGAGCCAAACTTACTATAATTAAGATGCGTCATCTAGGGCACGATGACTAGGCTAAAGCAAGTCTGAGAAATCACTGAAAGACGCAACCCAATACCCGGGAGACATTTATCCAAATGGTTTTTATCAGAATCATCTCTTGCAGATTCAGGAAGAGAGAGAGAGAGAGAGAGAGAGAGAGAGAGAGAGAGAGAGAGAGAGAGAGAGAGAGAGATGGAAATCTCTAAAATTTCTGCATTTCTACGTGACAACAAAAAGACATAATTACGAGACAGACGTCACAGAACATATTAGTTAAATACCATATTAATTCCTTAAAGTGGTCTGGCAGCGAAAGACCTGTGGGAACTAGCTAAAACGTCAAACCACCATCGCTCTGATGCAAACGATTTTATATACTACAGATATATAAGCATTATGAGAACTATCTAATGAAATACCAAGTAAATGAGCGCCCCCGCCCCCATTCAGAAGAATACTACCTTAATATTTTTTTATGAAGATATAATGGTTACTCACGTTTTTTTCCTGTCTCCGTTCTTTTCGTTTCTCTTTCTACCCGCAGCCGGTAACCACAACAGACCAGTAACAACCAGGGTACCTGATTCGACATTCAGATCAACAGAGGTATCCGGGATTTTTAATAAACGTACCCACGCCGGTCCTTTTCCCGTCTCGTTCGGGGATCGAAGGCGGTTCTTCGGTCTGAGTCAAGGGCGATACACTATGCCACAGTGACCCGAGAGAGACAGACAAACAAAGAGACTCACAGTTAACACAGTCATTCTGAAACCAATCCAATGAGGCTACTAATAACAATGAAAATCTTTTGAGCTTATACGACTATTTGAGGAATCTTATTTACGTTCGTATTTTCACGTTCTGAGATAAGGGAGTCGATTAAACTGCGCTTTAGTAGAATTTAAGCTTGATGCTCTAATTCTAAGCTTTAGAAGAAAAACGATATTCACTTGTGTTGAGTGTAACAGAGCGGTCAAAATTCCCTTTCATAACCAAACACAAAACCCAACATTCACATTTTCATGTGCCTACCGCCGTTTGAGTAAAAATCTCGGTTACTTTAATCTAGCTCTATCAGAGCTAAGGATGCAGTGCTTTACGGCCATCTGACCAAGATAATTAGGACCATCCATCAGCAATTAACGCAGTTATTTTGCCATGCATAAATTACTAAAAGAAGCCAAAGGTAAATCAAGAAATACTTAGAAAATACAAAAACCCTGTGTGCCGAAATTATCGGACAAGTTACTGATTACAAGTTTTTCGTTATCGAAAGTGTTCAAGAATATTTTATTAAAATAAATTTGCGTATAATAAAAAAAAAAACCTGATTCCAGTGCTTACAAAGCACTATGCACATATTGCAGTTAAATTTATGTAGGGATCTCGGGATACCTGACATCCGATAAAAGTGGCGCAAAAAAATAAGAGAAAAAAAAAAAATTCGGGGATTTACGTCCGTCTGAGATATTCGTGTCACAATTGCAACGAGTCATCGTTGCCCGAAAGAAATGCTTTTTGTACAAAAAAGATGATACTTTAATCTTCTACAAAAAAAAAAAAAAACTGAATCTGTCAGAAGAACAGGGAAGGGCGGAGATAACAGACAATTCTTTATTAGGGTCTTTTCTCTAGAAGGTGATCCGCCAAGAGCTCAAAAGTTCTCTAAGCATTCCAAGGCCGCGCTATACGCCATTGAACTGATCAACGTCTAGACTTTCATTCATTACAATTTCAACAATATTTGTACAATAATCAACTACACGATTTTTTCCCTGAGAGGCAGTGACTCAGGAGTGTTTTAACCTTAAATAGAATAGAATAGACTACAGAATTTAGGCCACAGGCCAAGCGCTGGGACCTATGAGGTCATTCGGCGCAGAAATGGAAATTGACAGTAAAAAGGTTTGAAAAGTGTAGCAGGAGGAAAACCCCGCAGTTGCACTATGAATCAATTATTAAGAGAGGGTGGAAAGTAAGACGGAAGAGAGTATGAACGGAGGTACATAAAAGGAATGAAAGGGGTTGCAGCTACAGGCCTAAAGGACGCTGCAAAGAACCTTAAGCAATACCTACGGTGCATCGCGTGAGGTGCACTGACGGCACTACCTCCCTTATAGTATTAACCTTAGGCTCTGAGCAAGCCTTTTTGGGATGATAGCCTAGCCAGGCAAGATTGTGACCCACCACAATCGACTAACCACTGGGCCGAAGTCTTTTCTCAGTCAGGGATTGTATGTCCTCGTACACACAGACACACACAAACACATCTGTGTGCCTGTTTGTGTATGTATTTGTGTGACCACACTCACAAGTATCTATGTATATACAACAATCACAATATAATGGACTCCCCACTTTCTTCGTTCCCTGACAGTTTTGTGTACATCTTCCCACGAAAACAATGAATGCGAATATGCGATTGAAGTAAAAAATGCGCCGAAGTTTCTTCGGCGCAATCGAGTTTTCTGTACAGCGTATAATGCTGTATGAAACTCTCAGCCACGGCCAGTGAAACTCTCAGCCGCGGCCCATTAAACTTTCAGACACGGCCCGGTGGTGGCATGTGTTGTTAGCAACTATAGCGGTGTCAGACGCACGATTATGGCTAAATTGAACCTTCAATAAGATAGAAACCACTGAGGCTAGAGGGCTGCAATTTGGTATGTTTGATGATTGGAGGGTGGATGATCAACACACCAATTTACAGCCCTCTAGCCTCAGTAGTTTCTAAGATCTGAGGGCGGACAAAAAAAGTGCGGACGGACAGACAAATGGCCATCTCTGTAGTTTTCTTTTACAGAAAGCTAAAACTTTCCTTCCTATGCCAGATTCAAACGTGGGTGAGGAGAACCAAATGTTCATCGTCTACCTCTGGGAGAAAGAGAGTGTAACCAGGCTCTGAACATCAAGGTGCAGACAGGAGAGATTCTTCATGTCATGACGAACCTCCAATTCAAGATTCATATGCCGAGACGTATTGAAAAATTTACAGACCATGCCTAAAACAAAAGCAAATGAAGGTACTGAGGAGGGAGATTAAAGATTAAACCGTGATCGTGAAAGAAAGAGGCAAAGACGTGCCAAAGATACACCCAAAGAAAAGTCCTCAAGATTGGAAGAGCAACGCGCTAGAGATCAACGTCGTCTACACAATGAAACTGAACAACAAGGATTAGAACGCTTGCAAATACGCCGTATGGAGAAGGAATGAGATTTAGTCTTTCTCGTCCGGATCTTTCTTCACACACACACACACACACACACACACACACACACACACACACACATATATATATATACATATACATATATATATATATATATATATATATATATATATATATATATATATATATATATATATATATATATATATATATATATATATATATATATATATATATATATATATATATATATACAGATACCTTTCTGACGACGAGAGAAAAAGATACGATGATGATGATTTTTCGCTGATTTATATTTCTTTCTTTTTAAAAATATTGATATTTTCGTGGTAAAAGCTTTCAAGAAAATTTTATATCTGCTGCTGTCGCCTGGTACCGTAATGTCTTCGTGTTTATGCCAATCGCGCATGCGTATAGCGCAATAACTCAGTAAGTGCACTGACCCCAAGGCCTCCAGTGGCCATCTCCTGGATCCTCCAAGTCGTCTTGAAGCCTTTAGAGACAGCATGTGAGCAAAGAGGGCGAAGAGTTTGGTTAAAATAGGCTGGATGACGAAGCAGATCGACTATAAGAGAATTTCCTGAGGGAAAAGTACATCAGCAGAACGGCAAATAACTTCAGTCTGCAATTGTTTAATGATGAAAATATGGACTACTTCGAGGAGCAGTATAGAGTCGAGGTTCTTGCTGTCTGCGATTATGGATTTATTCAGCAGCTCTATAGTTGTATTGTCACTTATGGACGCAATTTCTTCATTCGAAATAAGGAAGGATATAATCAGAAAGAGAGGAAGAAAGACGAGCGAAGAAAGAAAATGAATAACGAAAAGACAGGACATCGGTGTGGAGGGAAACTGAAGAATGTTGACGAAGAAAAAGTAGAGAACCTGAGTTGATAGAAGCTGCTTGAAAGATTTTGGATTCACAGAATTACTTTTTGGAGAAGCAAGTTAAATCGAAGGGATGATCAATATCATCAGTATGAAAAGAAACGGCTTATGAATCAG
>NC_089751.1:31472860-31480360 GCF_040412425.1 Macrobrachium rosenbergii | reverse complement strand
ACTCGTCCATTCACTGCTCTCCACGCGATCCGGAGGGAAATCAAATGGAACCCAGAACACATCTTCATTGGACGAGATCTCATTCTGTTAATCAAGTATCTGTCTCGTTGGACCTAGCCGCGTTCACAGTCACACACTGATACCGCCTGCCATAGCAAGAGCCACGTAACTGATAAGTGATACGAGCGAGAGACTACTGAACGTGACCGCTAATCCCCCCTCAACACAGTTCCTCTGCCATCATCGCGCGACAGGTTATATGGATCTCGACGTCTAATTAATAAACAGCGTCCACAGCATCCCGGCGGCCGGGTCGGGTTACTTCAAGCATGTTTTGGAAAGGCTTCTTCTGTGGCTGGCGATAAGCCGCAACATGATAGATAGATACGATAATCACTTAGTAGGCTTATGGGAAATTAAACCACGAAAAACAATTGACGTGGACAACTACTTACAGATGTTTGTTGTTTGTTACACAATCTAAATAAAGGATATTTAACTAACGAAATATAAAATAAGTAGTATTTCAGGTCGCTACGTCAAACCCTATACAAAAACGATATTATACTGTTTCACTTTCGAAGATCGTTGTGTAAAAGGGGCCCAGTCTTAAACAAATATAAAAATCATAACAGTAAATTTTTCTATGGCATGGAAGAACCATAATACGCTTTCCACAAGACTTGAAAGGGCGTTTGACTAAACGGCCTGGACGGTTAGTAATTCATCCCTAAGGGGCTACATAAGACGTGAGTTCCTCTAAACCTCCTTGGGAGGTTCCTTGCGCTCCATTACTCTGGAGTCGTTAACTGCATCGATTAAAGAAATGACAGGAAAATGACTCGACGAGGAGGGTAAGTCGGGTTGAAGGGAACGCGACCATATCTAAATTAAGTAATTCTGACACTCGAGTCATCTCCTGTGGAAATTCCCAGGTACACCTAATAAATATTAATAGTGGAGTAAAACAGTAAACAAATGCACAAAAAGGCAATGAGGCCGATGGAGCAACATGAAAATAAATAGGTAAACCGGTAAAAGGATGGAGAAAAATAGGCAGGGGAAAAAAAGGAAATGGTGTTATAAAGGAAGGGCCAGAGACTGATAAAAGAATGGACTTTGTGCCTCGATATGATTAGGCACAAGACAGGCGAAAATCAACAAATATATATATATATATATATATATATATATATATATATATATATATATATATATATATATGTGTGTGTGTGTGTGTGTGTGTGTGTGTGTGTGTGTGTGTGTGTGTGCATAATTTGTGTGCAATTACAAATTACAAATAAGAACCATATTTGCAGAAATATGAATTCCCTGATTTGTACGTTTCTGCACAAAAGTTCATTCATCATTCGGAAGCTAAAAAATATATATATATATATATATATATATATATATATATATATATATATATATATATATATATATATATATATATATATATATATATATATATATATATATATATATATATATATGTGTATGTGTGTGTATGTGTATGTGTGTATTTTCTTTTAGTGAGAAAAAGATAATGAAAAACTTCGTGAGATTTATCCTCTCTTATTTATGTTCAAATATTTCAAAAAAATTAATAACCTCCCGTTAACTTCAAAACACTGTTCCGCTTAAATCTTTGGGATGAACTTAATTAGGTAAATGAGCGCCGTGACCACAAGTATGTCAGTCATAAGCTTGTAAGCCTCCCCGCTCAGCCATAAGCCTTTTAAGACATACGCCACTAACCCCTAAACCGGATTTGGTTTGTCGCCCTCCTCGGCACAGCTGTTCAATTGGGTGTTTATTAGGTAATAATCATGTTGTTGTCTACTTCACTTTCTTTCAGATTTCTCTCTCTCTCTCTCTCTCTCTCTCTCTCTCTCTCTCTCTCTCTCTCTCTCTATGGTGTGAAATGCACCAACACTTTGATTCATAAACAACTTTTCATGCAGTATATTTAGGGGGCTTACAAAAAAGAAATTAAAATTATTACAGCAATAACAACAACTAATACTACCACTACTATCCACCCTCTCTCTCTCTCTCTCTCTCTCTCTCTCTCTCTCTCTCTCTCTCTCTCTCTCTCTCTCTCTCTCTCTCTCATGCTGCAAAATACACCAACATTTTCATTTTTAAAACATGTTCATGCAGGATATTTGTGGACTTACAAAAACGAAACTAAAATATTACAGCAAAAACAACAACTACTACTATTGCAACCACAACCACCACCACCACTACTACTACTACTACTACTACTACTACTACTACTACTACTACTACTACTACTTTGTCTCTGTCTGTCTGTCTCTCTCCAGTCTCTGGCTGTTTTCTGCCTCCCTATGAACCTTCTACCTTATCTCAATCAGAAATAAGGATAAATTCACTTTTATTTTTCCTGAGCATCAGCCTTCACACCATTCCGTTTCTCTTATTCAGAAGAAAAAATAACAGACCAGTCTTGTTGCATTTTTTCATAACTGCCATTTATCACTATTGCAAACATGGCTTCTGCAAATATCGTCATCATTATCTCTTTTAATTGGTATTAAAATATTACATCTAATGACTCCATTTGTATAAACTTAATCTTCATTTACTGCAACTACGGCGCTCATCCTTACAAAAAACAACCACACATAACCTTCACAAGTGCAACAACCTCTTCCTACAAATGTGGCATATCCCTCTTACGAATACTGAACCTGACTCTAATAAAACTGTCCCTCAAAACCCTGCTGTGAGTGTTCTTGGCATAAAGAACAATTTTTTTTTTCTTTGTGAAATTCCACTTCCTACAAATAAACGAAGAACTGTGAAATTTCAGAAATTAAACCATTAACAAACTTCGAACGGAATATTTTGTCAAATAATTTTCAAACCTTTCTTTATATTATGTGCACGGAAAGAAGAATTAAAAAAAGTTTTAAAACAACAAAACTTTAAACTCTAAACCTTATTTTTTTTTATTAAAAATTCAATTACTTTTAAGACTGAGATGAAGGACTACATATTATCCTCATCCTGAAGAATATGAGATTGGAAATATGAGATTGGAGTTATCAATAACTGTAGGAATACGAAGGTGTTACGAGATCTCAAGCAGAGCAATTTTCCAAAGGCAAACTGAGCCTGTATTTCTTACGGTTATATACACGAGGAAATCACTGACAAATTAAAACTCAAATAATACTCATTACTTCACTTCCACTAATCTCACTTCAAGTTCAGCCTATCATCTCACAATTCTCATATAAGTATGTCTGAGTCATTCATTTTTTCTGTGCTCCTGAAGAGGAGCTCAATTGACACTCACAAACTGTTCTCCTTGAATTGGTACGAAGGACATGTCCAAACCATCTTTATTTCCATTTCATCATTACCTCATCCACGTATGAAACTTCATTAATGGCGTAATTTCTCACTCTATCTTCCCATCTGGCTCATAGGTTACCAAAATATCTGTTGATTTCGTTGGTTGTAACTTTCCTTTCTTGATGGACTGCTATCAAAGCTGCTTGTTCCCATTCCCGCTTTATCATGCACTTATATTAACCATCTACATGATACTATCAATTTCTCTGTGTCAAGATAACGGGTGCCACATGGTGGCGGGACCAAGTCCTTAATATTTTGACTCATCTTCAATTATGACCCTGTCTTTCTAATATGAGTCTGATAGGCGGTTCTGGTTTACAATAAATAATCTTTGAGGGGCACTGGATTTCTTCAGGTTTTTATAGAGAACAATTTTTTCTTCCCAGGGAAACAGCAAGGGTTACAAAGACCTTATCTATGCCAAGACAATTGCTGTCTATGCTTCCTAATGTGCCACATTAAATATAACACAAAGTCATAAAAATTAATATACAACATAAATCAGTGTTCATTAAAAAACGTGAGAAATGCTGGAATAATCAACTTAGATTTTCACATTTCACCTATAACTGTTATTCTTAAGGATAAATGCAAAGTTCTGAATAAAACAAAGTAGATAGAAATCACCCTTTAGCTTGTATTCACTACAACACAGCTCTTCAACCCTGAAAATTGCATAATTTCCATATAAAAAGTCTATGACGACATCACGCGACTACGAAGAGTCTCGTGGGAAATTCCGACAAGTCGAAAGAGTACCATCAACTCTGCAAGAAATGTCATTCATCCTTGAAATTATAATTATTGCTCTAAATGTTCCTTGTGATTCTCGACAGTCTTGAAATGCGTTCAGAGTTAAGACGTTCCTAACTGCCTCCGATTACACATCACAGCCAACCTCCCGCTCGAAATGCTACTTATCATGCTGATCACATGCGAAAGAACGACGGCTAATAACAAGAATTGACAGATTACGCGCGATACCAAGTTCTTATAATTGCATGTAATAAAGCGAGGACATTGAAACAGATACGCAGCTCCCTCTGAAATCCCCAACAATCCTCAAAAACTTAATTCTTTTATTCTACTTTTTTTTTGTGCGTGCACGCATACACAAGGACGTATATTCAGCTCCGAAGTTCAGACCAGACTGAACAAGGGTCTTCTTTTCGAAGTAATTTTATGTTTCGCGCAGCTGTTCCTGTCTGTCCGGTTTATTTACAACTGACGGAAGTAAAAAAAAATTAAGTAAAAAAAAAAGAGAAGTGGGCAAAACTTCTTGACACTACAGAGGGATGGGAGGTTATTGTTTTCACTCTGTTGGGTAGTTTGCTTGTCTCCTGAAATTTATAAAATACGATGAAGAGTTAAGTAATCAGTTAAGGAAATGACTACTTCAGTATAATGGGCACCTGCTATCTATCTCTATTAAACAGAATAACTCTCCATATATATTCAATTTATAACAGTATATCCTATTTATGGGAAACAAACTACTAAAATACCTTAGCTAAAATTTAAAACTTTTCTTGAAAAGGCGCATGGTGGTTTCCGGGACACCAAAAATAAATTATCCTGATTATATGCCTGGAGATTTGCATATGCATCGTATTGTTACTTTTAATATCTTCATAAATACATGAACATGTGTCCAGTCTCACTGCACAAGCTACCAGTACAGGATGGCCTTCGTTTCGGAGCTATGACTTGAGAGAAAGCAAAAGACACTAACAGTGAGCCATCTAAAAATAACCGAGTCTGTTTGGTAAATGAGAATTTTTACAGACGAAACCAAGCCACAGTGACATCTGAAGCAAGGTCTAGCCTATATATTGTTTCAAGAATCTCTGAGAAAACCTATATACTGTTTCAGGAATCTATGTGAAAATCTATATTTTGTTTCAGGAATCTATGAGAAAACATATATATTGTTTCAGGAACCTATGTGAAAGCCTACATAATGCTTTAGGAACCTATGTGAAACCTATATACCGTTTCACCAATGTATGTGAAAACTTATATAGATTCAGGAATCTATGTGAAACCTATATATTTTTTCAGGAATCTGTGTGAAAACCTTTATATTGTTTCAGGAATCTATGAAAAAAACATATATAATGCTTTAGGAATCTATGTGAAAACCTATATATCGTTTCAGGAATCTATGTGAAAACCTATATATTGTTTCAGGAATCTATGTGAAAACCTATATATTGTTTCAGGAATCTATGCGAAAACCTATATACTGTTTCAGGAGTCTATGCAAAAACCTACATGCTGATTCAGGAATCTATGCAAAAACCTATATATTGATTTAGGAATCTATGTGAAAACCTATATATTGTTTCAGGAATCTATGTGAAAAATTATATATTGTTTCAGAAATGTGTAAAACCTGTATATTGTTTCAGGAAACTATGTGAAAACCTATATATTGTTTTAGGAACCTATGCGAAAACCTATATATTGTTTCAGGAATCTATGTGAAAACCTATATATTGTTTCAGGAATCTATGCGAAAACCTATATACTGTTTCAGGAATCTATGCAAAAACCTATATATCGTTTCAGGAATCCATGCAAAAACCTATATATTGATTCAGGAATGTATGTGAAAACCTATATATTGTTTCATGAATCTATGCAAACACTTATATAGTGATTCACGAATCTATGTGAAAACCTATTTACTGATTCAGAAATCTATGGGAAAACCTATATATTGATTCTGGAATCTATGTGAAAACCTATATATTGTTTCAGGGATCTATGTGAAAACTCTGTTAACAAGAAATTTTAGGTTTTGGGCAAGGCCACATATCCCACTCACTTCAGAGAAGATTCTCGAACGGTTTTATACCATACCCTTTTCAACAGACACATCAATGAAAACAGTGTGATCTCTGCTAAAAGGTTATAAATTGTGGTAAACAAACGGTAAAGTACACAATCAACCATTAATGAAGACTTGCAAGAAATTAAAAGTGAGAAACAAATGTGTATTGTGACTAATGGGTATTAAACCCCATTCATAAATGTTATCTAAATCTTTGTTGACAGATTAGACTAAGGCTTGAGAAGAGTGACACGATGAAAGGAAGGCGAACAAAGAAGTACACAGGCAAGTGTATCATAATTAAAAAACCTTCTTCACCCCTCTCTCTCTCTCTCTCTCTCTCTCTCTCTCTCTCTCTCTCTCTCTCTCTCTCTCTCTCAGAGAACGGAGGGAAATAGCAAGAGACGGGTTTCAACTGTTTTATTTTCTTATAGCAAAGACAACGGCCCTGATTCTTTAAAAACAAAATTATCTATTCTAAAATCACAAAACCTAGAGTAATATCACCATGAATTATCACTAGAACTATGATAATAATTCACTCTGATTTCCCTATCTATAAAAAACTAAAATACTTATTTAACATCAAATTAGAACCTAACACATCGTTAACATTAACATTAAGGTAAATCAAAAACATTCATAAGTGCAGCTTTCCTTATATACTTTCCAAGCCCTTGGATTGGGCCACTATCATCAATATCTCCATTTCATCATCATTATAGCTATTTTCATTATAGACTGTGAGCTAATTCCGTGGATCAAAGAGACTGCTACGAATGAAATACCATTAACATTGTTTAATGAAAAACATATTTACAGAGTAATTTTATTATTGTTAATAAAACAATAAGTGACAATATTGAAGGCAAACCATTATTTGAACTTAGTTTGCATACTTCGTATAATGCAATTATTAGTTTTGATCACAACAGCCGGTGATTGATTTCATGCATAAATATAGTTTAGTTATAGTCAATAAAATGTTGACTTGGGTGTCTGTCAACAATACCCGAGTACAGTATGCATAGCAAAATACTTTTCATGTATTAAAATGAGTTCATGGCAAAAGAGATGTCAGTGTAATTTATTTCAGTGTTCAGACTTCTTAAAAATTAAATAAATCAAACTGTTATATTTTCTATAGACAGGATTGTCAAAACAATATTCTTAGCACTTTACACACAAACACACACACACATACGTCACATACACTGTGACATCTTTATATTCACAAATATTGAGCAACAATATCGTTTAATATCCAATTC
>NC_089751.1:31427860-31470360 GCF_040412425.1 Macrobrachium rosenbergii | reverse complement strand
CCGATGACTCAGATGAACAACTCACTTAAGATTCGCCTTGGACGCCAGACGTGATCATATTTACATTGATATTCTGTAGGTAAAGCAGCGCTATTAATAGAGGAAATGTCTATCAGACATCTCTTAAAAGATCACAAAATACTTCTTACGATTTGCGAGTTGGTATTTAAATTTCTGAGGAGAAGAAGAATCGCGAGAAGCTTGAAAGACCGACAATTATGTGGTGAGTTATCATGGAGGCTTTGTCATAAAACCTTGGGCATTTCACATTAGTGTAGTACACACGACGCCTGCAAAAACCTCGCATCCTGAAACAGTAAAAACTGCTCTCTCTCTCTCTCTCTCTCTCTCTCTCTCTCTCTCTCTCTCTCCAAATACATACATACACACACACATACACACACACACACACACACACACACACATATATATATATATATATATATATATATATATATATATATATATATATATATATATATAGATATATATATATATATATATATATATATATATATATATATATATATATATATATATATATATATATATATATATATATATATATGTGTGTGTGTGTGTGTGTGTGTGTGTGTGTGTGAGTGTGTGTGCGTGTGTAACGTGTGTGTGAGTGCTTTACCAAACGCCTTTCCTTTACGGATGCCCAAGGTGTAAATTATTTGGTACTTAAGCAAATAACCACCAGTTACCTAATTTGCTAAAGTCTCCAAAAGTCTGAAATCGAACAATCGTGAAAACAATAGTCAGCCTACAAAATATAACAATAAGGTCTGGAGATTTTAGGAGGTATCTGGATAACGGGAATTCTTGATAAAATTTGTATGATAAACTCATTATTCAGTCGATATTTCAATTGAAGTAAACCTATGATGGACTCCCCGATAAGCGTCAAATTTGACGCAAGTGGAACATGACGTAAGCTATGTACCATAAACTCGTACGATACATGAGAAGGTGTATCTTCCTATGAGAGAACAGCACCTATCGACCAAGTATACGAAAGAGGAAAAATAAAGCAATTACAAAGTGCTGCGTCACCTTTCTATTGTCAATATGACATCTACTTAATCGGATATAATGAGTGAATACTTCTGAAGTAAAGTAAGGGCTGACAACCAATCATGGTCTGCTAAAATTGAAAGAATCGTAGCAGTGTCGTAAGCAGTCGGCATAAATACTGAGGTTGATTAAACCTATTCCGACCGACTTTTCTTCAGTTTGGTCTCGAGCCTCTCAGCATGAAGGCGTGCAACGCACCTTCAGAAAAAAAAAAAGTTGAAGCCCCGTACAGCCTTCCCAACCATGGCATAAACACAATAAAATTTTATACATCTACAAAATAAAGAGGGGCTAAGTTCCAAATCTACCAAAACAGCTATTAAAACCAGAATATGCCCTCCAAATAAAGCATAATTTACGGGACGGCATCTAATGCCCGCTACCCAAATTATTCTAAATCATAACCCAACCGACACTGCTCGTGCATCGTCAATTGCTTTCACTGCCTTTACCTAAAGAACTGCTTCCCTCAATGCATCTCAACCATCTCAAATCATGCAATACAGATGCTCAAAGCTTGACAGGTTCCTCGAGATCCTGCCCGATGACCCAAGATCCAATGGCACCAGTCATTCAGCGAACCATACCCCTAACCCCCTCCCACTACGGGCATCACTTCAAATTCGGTCAGTTCCAACTCGATCTTGCATACAATACCGAAATCCGATCTAACTCCAATGCTTCCAATAACTCGAACAAATATTATCGCGTCCACACGATGGAGAACCTCGACGAGGTAGCTTAATCGCCCACACCGGAAAAGATGGAGCCATACAAATCTCTCTCTCTCTCTCTCTCTCTCTCTCTCTATATATATATATATATATATATATATATATATATATATATATATATGTATATATATATATATATATATATATATATATATATATATATATATATATATATATATATATGTATTATATATATGTATGTATGTATATATATATATATATACATGTATTATATATATGTATGTATGTATGTATATATATATATATATATATATATATATATATATACATACATATATATATATATATATATATATATATATATATATATATATATATATATATATATATATATATATATATATATATAAACGCACCAAATTCATTCGAAACTATCGCCAATACATTTCGGGCAATTCATTAGGATTTAAAGCTGGTTGTATTCGACTCTTGCCCTGAGCGTCATTTAGTTCTAGAGACTATTTTGGTTAAAAAAAATTTTTTCATCAATACTGATGTAACTGCACCGCAACACAAGACCAAAACAAACACAAACACAAACACACACAGAGAGAGAGAGAGAGAGAGAGAGAGAGAGAGAGAGAGAGAGAGAGAGAGAATCATAGGAGAATGCGTGGGTAGTAGATGTTGAGGGTAAGTAACCCATGAAGATCGTGATGCCAGCGTAACGGGAGAGAAAATGTGAATGCTTCGTTGGAGAATGAGGTGGGGGGGGGGTTAAGAGTGGAAGGTGGGATGGTAGATAATGGAAAGGGACAGGAGGATTAATGGAAAGGGTCAGGCTGCATTGAATAGGGAGAGAACGCAAAGTACCGGCGTGGTGGTAAGAAATACCAAAGAAATTGTACATATGGCCATTCTAACTATAAAGTAAAATAATAATAATAATAATAATAATAATAATAATAATAATAATAATAATAATAATAATAATAATAATAACTACGATGTTATTGTTATCTATCAATGCGGCACTACCTCTACTACTACTGGAAATAGAAATAATTTCTTGTCATTTATAATTTTGTAAATAGAGACCGATCTGACAGGCAACCTAATCCGTAAGAGAGAGAGAGAGAGAGAGAGAGAGAGAGAGAGAACTTACCGCTGGAATAATGAAGATTATAGCAATTCGGATACATGAAAACAAAACCTTTCACCGGACTGCAACCAGAGGGCTTCAGATTCCCACAAGAGGGTAAAACGAACATTTGGCCCACAAAGGAAAGATGGGCCGTTGGGGGATAACGCTCTAAAAACGTAAATGTAAAGACAGAAAGAAGTCTCATGTATTCAATCGAGTGTTTGTGGGAGCACAGGAAAGAGGCGCGAGGACTATGCCAGGTTACTCGGAGCAGAAGTAGCCCAAGGCTTATAGAATTGGTGTCGATATAGAAACAGGGTCGTGACTACAAAGATTTCTCAGATCAGTGTTGCACTAACCAATTCCATTGCGGGCCCGGCTGTAGCTCAATGGTAATAGTAAAGCAATGAAGAATGGCCATGGCCAATCTACTAGCTACTAATAATGTTGATGTTACTGATATTAATCTGTTTAACTAGTAGCTGAACTGCATGCACTCACGACACCCACATACACACACACACACACACACACAAACACACACATACAAACACACACATATAATACATAAGGAAATGAACACAAGGGAACGTGTTTCACAGAAAGAAATACATACATACATACATACAATAAGGAAATGAACACAAGGGAACGTGTTTCACAGAAAGAAATACATACATACATACATACATACATACATATATATATATATATATATGTGTATATATAAATATATATACAGTATATATATGTGCGTGTGTGTGTGTGTAATTCTTATAGACGAGTCGCATTCTTCAATCTTTGCTCATCAATCTCCTGATCATTTATTATTGAATAAATGGTCAGGAGAGTGAAGGAATAAAATGGAACATAAAAATAAGCAACTAGAGAGAGAGAGAGAGAGAGAGAGAGAGAGAGAGAGAGAGAGAGAGAGAGAGAGAGAGAGAGAGAGAGGTGGGCTGGCATTCCCACGAGGGGAGATCATCACCAATGGAATCCCAGAGAGGTCATTATGACCTTGGTGATGACCTTCCAAACACGCAGATACTTTTTCTATACAAAACTGGTGAATCTTCAAAATGTCTTGCTAAAATATACAAAAGGAGAGATTGAGGATGGTCAAGAAGAGCGTGTTCGAGATTAACTAAAAAACTTGGGAATTTGTTTAGTTTAATTTTAAACTTTCACCGCGCCCGAGAATCGAACAAGCAATCATACTGATAGTGTTCGAATCTTACCATGTGAACTAAATAAATTTACTTATGTATAATTCTGAATTCCGTGTTATAACTTTAGCTGGCTCTCGTTCCACACTGATAGGTATGTTAATTTCATTGTTATGGTAATGCACAGGACTAGAAAGAAGCTGGCCGCTTCTTATACCTAGAAAAACTAAATACCGTACAAGCATCCATTGTTTTAGCCCCAACTTCAACTTCCTGCATTCCGTACACATGTTCCAGCCCCTTTACCATTATAGATGAAATTGAGTGCAGTTTGAAACTGAACTTTTTAAAGATTGTGACATGGGCAAAGGCACACATTCAACACTTCAGTAACGGCGATGCGGTTCTTGCGGAAGGCTACTTCTTCGCAGAGAAATTTAACTTCAGAACCTTACCATGAACCGTGCGTGACACACCAATAAAAAGAAAGTAAATGATTCGTAATTCTATTGTAAAATGGAGGATCAAAGAAAACCACAATAGTATGATGACGACATCAAGGATTGGAATAACTTTCGAAGGAAAGTTATGAAGGGAGGATTGAGATTTAGAGACTGGATAACGAGTCTGTGAAGAGTTGCAGGATGATAACACCGTCAGAATGGGAGAGACTCAGAGAGACTGGATATGCAGCAAGAGGGAGATATTCCAGTGCTGTGCACCAAAGACTATAAAATACACATATATTCAAGAAATTACCACGAGATTATTAAGAGATTTAAATATAGTATGACAGCGCCCGGTTTTCCTTAAAGTTAACTAAGAACTTTAAAGTTCACTGTTGCATATATGTATATTATATTTACATGTATGTATATATATATATATATATATATATATATATATATATATATATATATATATATATATATGGATGTATGTATGTATGTAAGTGTGTGAGTGTGCATGCATATGCATAGACAGTATTACAAACGGTTGTCTCCTGGCAATATACTCAACCCTCGCACAAGATCCTTACGCTCAACATTCTTCAACGTTCTTGTCTTCTTTTCTCGGAACGCCCAATCCCCTCAAGTAGTACAAGTTTATGACCCACGGGTCTTGGGAGCAAATGCAATATTATACTTTAATCACTGAAAACACGAAGACAAAATGTCACTCTCAGAAAGACAATTCTATTTAAAGAGAAACAAACCATTTACTTCTGAGCACTGAACTAATATTATAGAGTTCATGTTTCTGCTTTAATATAATGAGAGAGAGAGAGAGAGAGAGAGAGAGAGAGAGAGAGAGAGAGAGAGAGAGAGAGAGAAGAAACTTGACAAAAACGAGAGAGAGAGAGAGAGAGAAGAAACTTAATAAACATTCTTTCTCGAGACTTTATGAAGTGCTTCAGGATATTTACAGCGAAAAAGGTGCCTCCATATTTATGCCTTCTTGAACACGACCAAGTCATGTTCATGATGGCAGAAAGAAGAAAACGTAAGACCGATGGCTGCAAAACCTACTTTTGCAGAAAAAATTGAATAAGAACTGAAAGTGTTAATCAGTCCATAATGCTAATTTAATATTTCTTTTCGGCATCAAGTCGCCATCCGGAATTCTCATCAAAGCAGACTCAAATAATAGTGGTCTCATTGACAACATGGTAAGTCAGTTCAAAATGTAATGGTGATGCTACCAGGAGATCTGAATGTATTCGTTAAGATCTGGTGAAAAGTTGGACTCGCATCTTGAGAAGTTTCGTCCGGTGGAGAATACAGGAGGAAGAGTTACAGAAATTATTTTGGTATATATGGAAGAAAGAGAGACCTGGACGGGTAAGCAAAAGAACTCTAATATCCAGGAAGTGTGAGATCCCGCTCGAAATTTGTGACGCAGTGTTCCGTGAAACCGGGGGCAGTTGTCGCTGAACTGTTGAGAATGAGAAGATTTTATGTAGGTAGACAATGAAGTTGATGATACGTGCCAGTTTTTCAGCAGTTACAAGTAAAAATGGCTCACTGTACACGCGCGCATACATACATACATACACACACACATACGAGCATCTATGTGCGTGTGTTTGTCTCGTTAGTTTATCACCAGCCACATTTAGTTCTAAATGTGATATAATACTCTTCTTACGTTACATATATATATATATATATATATATATATATATATATATATATATATATATATATATATATATATATATATATATATATATATATATATGACTGTACAGGGTTCCATACAAGTGTGCGCATGCCTGTAGTTTATAAACAAACATTCATACGTACGTGATCCATGTCGCATGAACACCGACGACTAGAAAATCAAAATACTCCAACAGACAATTACCCCAAGCTGACTTTTCTCATGACAATGCCCGCTTCAATGCATCCTGGGAACGCGTCCTTTTATGTAAAAGACGGGTGGGCGGACAAGGTCGTTTGCTTGGGCATTTCAGCGGGTATATGGGGGAGCTTTACCGGCCAGGCTCAATAACCTTGCGTCGGTTTCGGCGACCAGAAGAATGCGAAGTCAAAGTGGAGAAGATAGCAATCTGGCCATAAAATCCTGGGGAATTTGTCAGTGCGATGACGTCACAGACCATGACTCTGAGAAAATCAAGAAAATGGAAACGCCGAAAGCAAAAATAATGCTGGAACAGAGAGAGAGAGAGAGAGAGAGAGAGAGAACGGAGGGAGCAGGCAGGAGACCGTGGAATTATCGAGGGCAGGGAGGGAGGGAGGGAGGGAATACTGTGAAAAAGGCCGGGTGCACCCAACCTCAACGCATCTCCCTCCCCTCCCTATACATGTGTAACACCAACTGAAAACCCCTCATACCTGGCCACCTTGCCTACGGTTGCTATTGGCCATCGACGGTTCTGGTCTCCCCACCCCCCCCACACAACAATCCTCTCCCGACATCCTCCAACCGACTACCTCCAGAGCTCGTGAGAGGCGGCATATTATGTCGACAGCGGCGGTTGCGTCGGCGATGCTCAACAGCGACCTTACAAGGACGCCCAAAAGAAGGCCTCTTCCTTCCCCTCCCGTCCCTTCGTCCCTTCCAGATAATCCTGCAATGAGCGCATGCCTTCGCACTCCTCAAGGACTTTAACACCCCCTCCTTGTCCTGGTTGGCGCATTCCGTGCCCCCGGGGATCCTCCTCAGAGCGTTCCCTCAGCTGCTTCCTACTTTTCCCTAATCCGACAGCGGAATTTCCGCTATTGGAAAAAATCTGTTTTCAAACGGAAGGTCAAATGGAATTTAACTATTTTTGGGACGTTTGGTCTTTTTTTCTTAATAATTAAGTAAGTAATAATAACAGCGAACTTCACCGTTTTTATATCTAAATTACGAAAGAAAGTTTTTCCAGTAGCCAGAGTAATTAAGAAGCCGGATACACCCAATCTATTGAATTAACAGGAAGAAATATCGCACCCGAGAGAGAGAGAGAGAGAGAGAGAATACATATAAATGGTTTTATCTTAGGGGAGTGTGGATTACCTCGTCGAGGCTCTCCCATTGTGATGGTATACATTTAGTAGGAGCAATAAACACGCACAACCAGTGTTGTTGTTCCTCTCTCTCTCTCTCTCTCTCTCTCTCTCTCTCTCTCTCTCCATCCTAGCTGCAACCAACAATAGTCGACTAACAAAGTACACAAATTCGGTGCTTACGTCAACGCAGACGTACAGGTTCGCGACCCGAAGGCGGATCCCCCAGTTTGTGAGATCTCTTACCACTACGCCATGAGGCCAAAACAGAGAGGGAGTTTGCGTCACAATACGAGACCAAAACTGGACGGAGAATCAACCAAGCACAAGTCCACCGAAAATTGAAATTCATAAAACCGCATTTCCCTTGCGAAACATTTCTTCTTTGTTGACGAGCTTACGCTCATTAGGGGGAAACACGTGTCACAGGACACCTGGGGAGCACAGTCGTTATAGTAGTACACGCTTTTTTGGGGCCAGTGCGTTAGCTACAGCAGCGATTCGGATTGACGCGGTATCATCAAGAAAGACGTCTTCCTGCTCTTCCTTTTTTTCATGTCTACTGAATAATTCTCCAGAAATCCAGCTGCCTACACAGGGAGGTCGAAAACAGCTGACGCAATACTTTCATTAACGTTTACGTTAGTATTACCATTATTTATTGAAAATACCACTTGAACGGAAACTCTCCACTCCGCATAAAATGAGGTGAAACCGACGTGACCGCCGTCACCTGCTTCCTTCAGAGGCAGGAGGGCGCATGCGAGGAAGGGTAAATGATGATGCATACTGAGTCGCCAGCTTAGGACACCTGGATAAACAAGGGTGGAGGCGGAGAAGCAGGAGGGTGCAATAAAACACCTGGTCGTCAGGCTTCGGTGGGAGGAGGGCTTCGATGCAGGAAATGCCAAATGAGACAGCACTTTTCACCAGGACTGCAATCAATTGACAATGCAGGGCAACTGGTAAATCATGTCATTCACACCTATTCACAGCTCCGTTTAGGTAAATGCATCCACCTATGAACAGAGAGAGAGAGAGAGAGAGAGAGAGAGAGAGAGAGAGAGAGAGAGAAAATTGCCGTGGTTAAGACAACAGTTTTAAACTTATGAGATAGTTTAAGATTTCCAGGAGAAATAAAAAAAAAATAGTGAATGAGGAGCTTGACGAAGAAGAAAGGATAAACTGAGAGTTTCGAGTGTGAAAACTGCCATGGTTAAGACAACAGTTTTAAACTTATGAGATAGTTTAAGATTTCCAGGAGAAATAAAAAAAAAAAGTGAATGCGGAGCTTGACGAAGAAAGGAGAAACTGATAATGAAGACGGCACAAGAGAACAACAAAGTACACGATAAACAAGTGAAATCTACTTGGGATTAAAATGTAAAAATCGAATGTAACAGAATCAATTTTGGAGACAGAGTGGGGGAGGGGAGGATAGAGAATTGAGGATAGAGACTGACAGCACAGCAAAACACAATCAAGTAAAACTGACCCTGAGATAAAGATGCGAGATGCAGACGGATCAGTCTAAATTGTAATGTAAACTGTTTACACTTGAGCAAAGGTCTCTGACGCCACATGTTCACGGAGATATCCTAACTTGAGTGCAGTTGTAAGTCCACAGAGGAGTAATTTGAAAGATGGTGAAAACAGATGTGAGACAAAATTAGTTGTTAAGATAAAATAATCTAGGTAATATGAGAATATCAGTATGTTAAAAGAGGGATAAAAGACTAAAAGCTAAAAAGAAATATAAAGGTTCCCAATACTTTACTGGAGTCTGTTACGGGTATTGCGATGTAGTTCTCTCATTCTGAGGGTATACGGTGGGTAGGAAAAAAAAAACAGTTCCAGTTTAAGAATAAAAAAGACCGAAGTGAGTGACATAAACCAACGTGTGAACTCTAAAAACGTGTAGCATAAAGATGGTTCTTGTGAAAGAATACTAATTTATATACGTTTTGTGAGACAGTCTAACCTACGAACAAATTATATTTATGGTAGGATAAACTTTTTGTCATAGACTTCTTGTGAGGTGCATGTCAGTCCCAGGAAAGACGATTTTAGACAGCCCTTCTTGACCTATTATGATTAAAGTGACAAAGAGGAAAACAGTAAAACCAGTACAGCATCTGAGCAGGTCTGAGGGATGGGAGTAGGGGACGAGAGACAGGGTAATGTAGCATGTCAGCTGATTTCATGGTGCTGGCTGAGAATATTACAAATCTACAGAGACTTGTCAACAAGTTAAAAATTATTTTTGGGGACGAGAAAAATAATAAATGATGGATTTTAGTGACGTAGGGGACTATAATCAGAGAGAGGAAGAGATGGAAACGCTTTCTTAGCTGCATTTTTTTTTTTAAAATGCTTAGGTACAAAACAAAATGTCTGTTGTTCCATTATTGACTGAGTCCACCTCAACATTGAGACGGAGTTTTTTAAACAAGAAAAATACATGTTTATAATAAAAAATTTACGCTATCGTGATTAAACTGTTTTATATTAAAAATCCACAATTATACCAATAAAATATAATTATTGTAAAGGTTAAAAGCAAAGGCCTACGAACACCCGAATGATGTTCCTCCTCATTGTTTACGTTAAAAACAGAATCGGTTTTCACCTTTTACAAATATTACAATTTATTGATACAACTGTGGATTTTTAATATATAGACATGCTTATCTTGAGATCTGGCCGTTGCTGGTCCGCTGTACTCAGTAGAAACAGGCTCCTGATAGACATATTATGCACGTTTTGGTGCCACATGTATCGAATATGAAAAAAAATGGAAACAAAAAATGCAAACCTCATGTAAACTAGAAATCTGGTGTCACCTTGTAAGGCAAACTCCTTGGTCAAAGGCACTTGACTCATTATATTGCCGAATCTTATTTCTTCAAACAGAGACAAAACTTCTCCTTTTGTTGGTCATGTTACTGTAAGATAAGCATTTTGCAATTAAGGGAAAATCAGTTGAAAAATGCAGATGAGAAACACCACAAAAACAAGTAGCGTGAGAGGCAGGAGCATGCCATAACCAAATATGTGGCGAATAATCATGGAAATAATGACCTTGCTAACACGGAGGTGCAACTTCTCTCTCTCTCTCTCTCTCTCTCTCTCTCTCTCTCTCTCTCTCTCTCTCTCTCTCTCTCTCTCACTTTTTTCTACTATGCACTACAAATACTCTTTTGATTTTATCAAGAAGTTGAAAGTCTCTCTCTCTCTCTCTCTCTCTCTCTCTCTCTCTCTCTCTCTCTCTCTCTCTCTCTCTCTCTCTAAAAGCCACTTTTGTTATGAGACTGCCAAATGTGGTTTTCGAATGAAAAAATTGTTCTTGAAACTATTATGTTCTTAAGAATACCAGCCATCTTAGCAAAGACTCCTTAAGATTATCTTCCTCAAACTTAAAACACCTGCAGTATTTGCTTATTCGAGGAACATCTGTTGCAGGCACGAAGGCATGCAAGTTCTCAAGTTTGCATGCTAGGGTATATACCCACGGCTAAATGGGGAAACATACAAGCCGACAAATTCTTCATATTTTCTAAGGCCTTTTTATCTTCATTTTATTAAGTAATAAAACCCCTCTTAACATTCACCTTACTTTATGCGTCTTCGACGAAGCTTCGTACAAATCCCTAATGTAAAGATTTTACTTAGGGCTAAAAGCATCATTACCGTAAGATATTTAAGGAGAGACGAAAAGAGTATATAGTGGGAGCGGGTGATGACCTTAACGGATCCACTTAGAGAGAGAGAGAGAGAGAGAGAGAGAGAGAGAGAGAGAGAGAGAGAGAGAGAGGAGGTTCCAGACAGCAGCATCTGGGCGACTCTGACCACCCTGACCCGGTCAAATCCAAAGTATTCATAAGATTAGTGAACCGTCGGTTCCTTAGCCAAAGATATTTCTGGTTAAATGCTCCGAACACCTCTTGAAAAACAGTTTTCGTAAACAGAGCTTTCTTCATTCATAATGACACGTGGTTTCTGTCGGCCGAACGGAACGAGACGGTTAATCATTTTCTTTACAGGACCAAATAAAAGGTATTTCCGGGCCGGCTATTCTTATCAGTTCAAATCTACGGTTTGCCCATATCCCACGAGCGGCTTTCGAATGCTCTTGAACGCACACCGATAGTTTGGGGCACATCATGAATACTTAGTAAAGATACTGAATTTACATTTAAAACTCCGGATGACCAGCCCCGTCTTCGAGTAGAAATGTCTGAAACTGCATGCAAAAATATTACAAATGTCTTAATTTAAAAAAATAAATATAGCCCCAGACAGTCCCCTAGTTTCGCGCAAAGAACTATTTACCGCTGAAGCAACGAAGAGTATTCTTTAGAACTGGATAAAAACCCCAGCCAAATTAAGGGCACTGCTGAGTGTACAGTGATACCCATAGCCAAAGTCGTTGCAGAAAATAAAGGTATTGTTTAACCAAATGACTCTTTTAACCATTACAAAAAACAGGATGGGTTCCATTAATCTTTCTCTATTTTAGCCTCTAAAGTATTACTTCCTTTTCCGTTTCCTTTATATCCATCTTCTATGGAAAAGTCACCCATGTGGGGCTGAAATGTAAATGCATAAATACAGTTTCTGCCGGACTTTCAGGCCAATGGGATTCGTTTCACATACGAACATTAAAATACTTATATATTAGAACGCAGTAAACAAACACACACGTACAAGCACACATATATAGGCAGATCATCTTACTGTGAGAAATCGTCCTCACTGTCTGGCTACCAGAAAAGGAAGACCTCTTAAAGAACAGCAAATACGTTTGCCCGCAGGGATGAGATGGGGGGTCCTCAATCGGGTTTCAGTGCCCACACACCCTATACCCCACCTTGGGAGTATGGATAACCTCTCTCTCTCTCTCTCTCTCTCTCTCTCTCTCTCTATAAGCCGCCGAGGTGGTGCTAAAGCGAAGCAAAGCTACTGTAGATCCCATGCCTTCCTATAACAAATTTACCCGCAAATATCTTTTTGGGTTGCATCGGTCCATTTTATTTTATACTCAGATGACCCAAACGTTCATATTATATCTACGGCATAAAATCATAACTAACCTAAATCATGCTTAAACTTTTCGTTCCACTGTAGGTCAGTAGCTCTCGCTTATATAAACAGTAGAAGAAAACTGAATAATTTGACTCATGGTGAACACTCGCACACAGTAACTAATTAATAGTATCTCTCTCTCTCTCTCTCTCTCTCTCTCTCTCTCTCTCTCTCATATACCGCCGAGATCGTTCTACACGAAATACAACTACCATATCTCTCTCTCTCTCTCTCTCTCTCTCTCTCTCTCTCTCTCTCTCTCTCTCTCTCTCTCTCTCTCATAAGCCGCCGAGATGGTTCTACACTAAATAGAGGTACCATCTCTCTCTCTCTCTCTCTCTCTCTCTCTCTCTCTCTCTCTCTCTCTCTCTCTCTCTCTCTCTCATAAGCCGCGGAGATGGTTCCACACGGAATAGAGCTACCATAGATTCCTTGCTTTACTTTAAAAAAAATATACCGCCTGTTAGTTATTTTCGTATTCCTGTGTTGCAAAGTTGCTTTTTTGGAACCATTTTATTTTACATTCACATGACCCAAACACTCACACTATATTTTCGGCATAAATCATAACTAACTGAAATTATGCTTAAACTTTTCCTTCTAGCCAGCAAAATGTTTCATAAGCACCAAGGTGTAACTCCAAATACCCTACCGTAGGCTACACCTTGTTCTTGGGATAGTAACTATCGCTTAAATATATCGTAATGCCGGGATTCACTTCCGTAAGTTCCTCTCTAAAGACAAAACTGAATCATTTGACTCTTACCCGGTTCACAATCACTCACACTAACTAATTCATAGAACTCTCTCTCTCTCTCATCATCATGTAAACTTAATAAACATATGATTCCGGAGATCAGACTCTGTCATCAACGACGCTAACCTAAATCTTACTTGATCATACAACATGATCATACTACATAGTAAAAACACTAATCAGGTACACGACAGCCGAGCGGCTACTGGTTCCAATTGAACGATAGACAGTCAACAGGTTTCTAAGATGAGTCACTCACTACTTATCAATCACAACCCCTGGATAGGAGGGCCTTGTTTCATTCAGCTGGATTTTGGGTGGTAAAGAATAACTCCTGAAATGTCACCAAGTCATCAATATGGCAACAACTGCCAAAAATCATGTATTGAGAAAATACATGGTTTTTGGCGGCAGGACTCTGCTGCCCACCAATAAACTCGTGCATCTATACCATCTACAGTTCGTATATAGGCTACTTTCAAGGGACATCTATAAAGGTTCTGTACTATTTACAAGGCAAAAGGAGAAATTTACTAACTGGAATGTTCGTTCTTTCTCAATGCTGTTACTTCTAAAGTGTACCGAGGGAGTCAAGTTCAAATAGCCTCTGAAATTACTGTAAAGAATTCGCATTGTGAACTTCAAAAAATAACACATATAGTCTCTGGCATCCTACTTGCAAAATAAAATAAAAGATAAAAAAAATACACATTAAACTGAACCTGTCCTGCCCTCGGAGCACGCAAATTAGGTAGTCCGGTATTTTAATCAAAATAAACTAATTTTAATTCTGATTTTTTTAAAATGCTTCTGGATATTCCCAGATCGGATTGCTGGTGGTCACCAGAAAAAAATCACCTTACGTAACCTTCAAAGAGTGCGACTATCATTTCCAGCTAACGAACGGCCAAGTTACTACATGTTCACTCGAGGCTGTGTCAAGACAAGGTAATGTTCCAAGCTCCGGGTGAAGTAATTACTGTAATCTCTCTCTCTCTCTCTCTCTCTCTCTCTCTCTCTCTCTCTCTCTCTCTCTCTCTCTCTCAGGCATAAGCACTCGTCTCCCACGTTCATCCCGAGCAAAGCCTGGGAGATCTGGGTACGCTTTCTTAAATCCGCTGTGACTGTTGAACTAATCAGTGAATCATCATCAGGTGGTTAAGCGACTGTAGTGGGTTGTAGCCAGAGAGAGAAAGAGAACATCAAATCACAATTTAAGAGGCAGAGACCTTGACAAAAGTCATTTCTACCTCCACACGGAAGGAATCATTCATCAGATATTCATGAGTGTGTGCCTGCGTGCAAGTTGCAAATAACAAATATTAGGTTTCACAGGAAGCAGATACAATTACAGAATGTCTTACTGATATCACTCCCAGTCAAAAGGAAGACCAAAGCTACAAACCTCCAAACAAGAAAGGTGTTATGAGTACACCCTAATAATATTAATTACGCTTGTCAATAAAGGTAGGAGGGAGTCACACGTTCTAATGATTAATAGGAAATGGTAACCCTCATTCCAAAGTTTAGCATGCAAAGGCGCCCCATCTCCCAGAGTTTAGAAAGCAACGACATCAAACGTCCCCAAGTTTAGAAAGCACTGATACCAAATGTCCCAAAGTTTTGAAAGCAATGACACAAAATGTCCCAACGTTCAGAAAGCAAGAGTGCTTCACGTCCAAAAGTTTAGAATACGACAGTTACCAAGCGTCCGTGCCTCCTGTCTCAGAGTTGAGAACAATAGCACATCATAGATTGCAGCAGTGCCACCTGTCTCAGAGTTTAAAACAATAGCACGTCATAGTTAGCCACCTGTCTCAGAGTTTAGAACAATAGCACATCATAGTTAGCCACCTGTCTCAGAGTTTAAAACAATAGCACATCATAGTTAGCCACCTGTCTCAGAGTTTAAAACAATAGCACATCATAGTTAGCCACCTGTCTCAGAGTTTAAAACAATAGCACATCATAGTTAGCCACCTGTCTCAGAGTTTAGAACAATAGCACATAATGTCCACAAGTAAAGAAAATGCATAGCATCGCGAGCCAAAAAGTTTAGAGTAAGATGACGCACTGGGTCACCTAATCTATAATTCAAGGTTGAGTCCTGTCCCGAAGTTTAGAAACCAACAGTGCAGCATGTCCCCAAAGTTGGAATTAAAATGGTCCCATGTGACTTACATTTTGGAATGTTATGGACCCAAAGGTAGGAATGCTATGGTCCTATGTGACCCAAAGTTAAGGATGTGATAACACTACATATTCCAAAGTTTATAATGGATGGCGCTTCATATCCCAATGCAATGATACCAAGACTCCAATGTTTATAAAGAGGTGGCACCAAAGTTTGGAATGTCACAGTGCCATGAATACCAAATTTTAGAATATTGCAGTGCCACCAGAGTTCTTATGTTCAGAAGGAAACAGTGTGCCACAAGATTCGATGTTTACAAGGAGACAGCTCCTTAAGTTTCAGTGTTTGTTAAAAGATGGCATCACTAATTTCAGTTTACATTGTGAAAGCAACATGCGTTTCAGTATTTAGGATGCGATGCACTATGAACTCCTATTATTAGGAGGCACTGAACAATCAGTTCCAGCGTTTAGTAGGAGAAAACACAACTGGTTCTGAAATTTAGAATGGAGAGCACCACAAGTTACGGTGATCTGAAAAATATACCGCCACAAGCTCGTGTTTAGGAGACAGCACTACAAGCTCTCTTTTTTGGTATGGGATGGTACCACTAGTTCTATGTTTAGAAAGAGACAGCAGCACCATATCCCACGTTTAGCAGGAGACAGCAACCACGAGTCCCAAGTGCTTAGACAATGCAGCACATGTTACAATGTTAGATGTCCTCACACATGATTGTGTTTAGGATGTAACGCAGCATGTGTTCCACTATTACGTAGGAGATGGCACAGCAAGTTCCAGCGTTTATAGTAAGTGACATCGCCAGGAAGTTTAGGAGACAGCGGTACCAAGAGTACCCAGTGATTACAAGGAAATGGTGACACGAATTCCAAAGTTAAGACTAGAAAACAAACCATGAAAATTATTTCTGAGGCTCATGATAAGCCATTCATATAAAGTAAAAATTATACAGTATATATATATAATATATATATATATATATATATATATATATATATATATATATATATATATATATATATATATATATATATATATATATATATACACACACACACACACACACACATATATATATATATATATATATATATATATATATATATATATATATATATATATATATGTGTGTGTGTGTGTGTGTGTGTGTCTGTGAACATGCGTGCAATCAGGAAGATGATAATATAAAAAGATAATAGGATGCTACATTTATAAGCAAATACTATTATACCTCCATTCCAATACTTCCATTCTAATTATTAAAACTGCATGAAATATTTTCTTGTTAGGGTCTAAAACGGTACATTCTTTTATCCTTTTGGGGATCATCGTCACAATATGCAGGCGAATGACTAAAAGAAAGGAAGTGAAATGCAGCCCACAGCTGTTGTAAGATTGTTTCAGCTGGTTTTATGGAGAAGTCAAGTGCTTTCTTTCACATCTGAATTACTTCCTTCCCGTGGATTTCCTACTGGACTTTACACATCTGTCTCAATCAATATAAATATTTTCACTGAAGTTTTATTTGACACTTACTTCTGGTACATGGCATTTGCGACAACTTCTAATTTTCTCAACTTGCACAAATTTATGCACTCCCTGAAAGTTCATGTGTTCCAAAACTTGACAATTCCGTAATTTTCTGAAATCAGGTTGAAATTGGTCTTACTGTTAAGTGGAGAAAAAAGCGTGAAACCAATAACTTCTGGACGCTCCTGGAATGAAAAGTTTCTCTTGAGATTGACGTGATTTCAATATTCTAGTACAAATGCTCTTAAAATACTAGTGAAATACTACTACTTACATGTTTAATAGTCCATCCGATACTTTAAATGTTCTTAAAATTCTCTTCAAACGCATTTTTCGTTAAAACTTACCGAAAAGAAAATTCATGTTCTTGAAATTCTCCAGTGGTGAAAATGTTCATAAAATTATCTAGCAACGGAATCTTCAGGTTATTCAACTGTAATGAAAATATTCATCATCATCTGGAAATGCATATGTCCTTTAGAACCTCCAGAAAAGCTAATGCTTAAAACATTTTGTGTTCTTAATAAGATATTTTTTACAAAAATAAAATCTCCTCTTTCCTTGAGGTGAAATTTGGCAATCGGATGTTAATAGGATTGTAAAGGTAAATTCTGAGACAGGGTTAAGTTAGCATACTTACTTTTCAACACCATTTCCTAACATTTAGAGGTTTCACATTCGGCTAGGCGATTCCTGTCGTGAAAATCACCACCGTATATGCACAAATCAAGGTTTACCTTCATGAATTCTAGCTTGTTCCTCGCGTTAACTAAATGACATTTCTATCCTTAACTACGCTGTCCATGTTAAAATAACATACGGCATCAAATAATTATCTTCTCACAGCACAACTGCTACATAATGATAAAATATGCTGCATTTTCCCCCGTAAAACAGTGTACACATAAAAATGCAAGTACATACTGTATACTATAAAATTACCAACGCTTCATAAAAATGTGATTATATATATATATATATATATATATATATATATATATATATATATATATATATATATATATATATATATATATATTGTGACAAGTGTCCAGTGTCTGTTCTTCAAATCAAACCTGATATCTAAGTGCTTGTCCCGGAGTCTAAGGCACCATTTATATATGGGGGAAATGGTCCAGTCTAGTGCACCATTTATATATGGGATCTAAGTGCTTGATATTTGATTACCAAACTTACCATTTATTCAACAATTATAGTTACCTCACAAAAGCCAGACACCTGAACCCTCATCACACATAAAAGACGACTGATTTCTCTAAAGGCAACAGTGATCCCTTATAAAACTTATCAATCATGAAAGAAAGCAGATAAAGTTCGTTAAACAGGTGTGAGGTAAAATCTAAGGGCATCACTCCATTAACATTATAAAAGTTCAAATATTTCCATTTATTTCATTTCCCTGGTTCGAGCTCACTTCAATTACTTGAAGGAAAACATCTCACTTACCACTCTATCCCTAATTCAAATCAAAATTACTGGTGGGTCAATGAATGAAACTCTGATATAATATTTTAAATACAAAAATTTATTTCTAAATTCAAAGATTATACATGACATTTAACAGTCTCAGGGAAATTATTATTATTTGAAAAATTGGATTAAATCTGAATTAATCATCAGTCAAAATTAAATCAGAAATTAATTTATTAATTCATAAAAATTATTCAAGAAAGATTTAAATTGTTAAATAACAAAACTTGATTGAAAGGAAATATACTGTAAGTAAATTAATTCCCACGTGTTAAACAAAATAAGGCAAATAAATCAATCCTATAAAAATGCGGATACAAAAGACACAGAAATATACTCTGCAAAAGATTAAATATCAAAAAATGTAAAGCAAAAATTAAGGCAATAGCAAATTCATCACATATATGTATAAAAGAAAAATTCTTCAAAAGATAAAGCATAAAACATATAACACGAAAAAATATTAAAAAAGTGAAAAGGTATCTTTACATATAACCACTGCAGATATTATTTTCAGTGCACTGAAACCCAATAACTATATATTACAATACCTTGGTACCAAATGCTTCGTGTCTTTAACCAGGCGCCGTTACACACACACTTAATAAAATACACTGTTCAGATAACTCAGATACATTTACTAAGGAATTAAACAGTTAAAGAATATGAGTGACCATCGTCTACCAAAATATCAATTACATTAAAACGGGACATTCGTAATCCCGAGAGCGAGCGAGCGAGCAAGAGAGAGAGAGAGAGAGACGCGGAGCGGAAAAACACAGCTCCTTTCCACAACGCTTTTTGGTCTCTGAGTGAGGACTCCTCTGTATGGGCGTCTATCTACGTGGTAGGTCAAACCACAGTGTTTTGATCGAGTCCCAGTGGAATGCATTACTTCAGCAGTTTTGAAAATACACGAACAACTGCCCTGTCCCTTCTCTCTCTACACACCTACCGTGCTCTCTCAGCTCAACGCATACGTCGTCCTCTCAAACCATATAGCGTTTAACCACTAACCTTACGCTAACTCTTTTACGGCATACGCGTATCTGAAACAAAATCATACAGTACACAACAACACACATACACACGAGGAGATTACTGTATTATGAAAACCACAGCATAAGAATATATATATATATATATATATATATATATATATATATATATATATATATATATATATATATATATATATATATATAAAGTTAAAGTATACCTTAGTTTAACCAGACCACTGAGCTGATTAACAGCTCTCCTAGGGCTGGCCCGAAAGATTAGACTTATTTTCCGTGGCTAAGAACCAACTGGTTACCTAGCATCGGGACCTACAGTTTATTGTGGAATCCGAGCCACATTATAGCGAGAAATGAATTTCTATCAACAGAAATAAATTCCTCTAATTCTTCATTGGCCGGTCGGAACGAGGAACTATTCCTCTAATTCTTCATTGGCCGGTCGGAACGAGGAATATATATAATATATATATATATATATATATATATATATATATATATATATATATATATATATATATATACATATATATATATATATATATATATACATATATATATATATATATATATACATATATATATATATATATATATATATATATATATATATATATATATATATATTATATATATATATATATATATATATATATATATATATATATATATATATATATATATATATATATATATATATATATATATATATGCATAAAGGTTGGAAAGAAAACATACGAACATTTCTAAAAGAAATATGAGAAACACGAATAAAATAAAAATCCAAAATTATCACCTTTAGGATGCCTTCCTCTTATAAAAATCAATTTGGTCCTTCAATAAATCATTCCATCAACCGGGGGGCCGTAAAAGCCTTCCTCACTATCGTCACTTTCACCCTCATCAACCATAAACCCGTCATCGCCCACGTCCGGTGATGTTTCTTTTAACGGTACCCGTTGAAGTCTCTCCCGGGAATCTACGGTTCCGTGAGGCTCCGTCGCGTCCCCGCCCTCGGCGATTGGCGCTCTAAAGCGTTCGTTGCGTCAACCGGCAATTTGTGAAATAGAAACATAAAGACGAAGGATGGGAGACAGGAAAGTGAACGTAATTAGCCTTTGTCTGTGGACATCTAAACAATGTGTTTTGAATCTTCCAAACAATGTATTTTGAACGAATGTCAATGTATTTTGAAAACATTTCAAAAACTGTTTTTTTAATAAATTTTAAAAACTGTATTTTGAATAAATTTCAGAAACTGTATTTTCAATAAATTTCAAACTATGTATTTTTAATAAATTTCAAACAAAGTATTTTGACTAAATTTCAAATAATGCATTTTGAACCAAGTTCAAATAATGTGTTTTGAATACATTTCAAACAATGTATTTTGAATATATTTCACACAATACATTTTGAACGTATTTCAAACAATATATTCTGAATACATTTCAAACAACGCATTTGTAATATTTTTCGGCGTATTTTTAATATACTAAATCCGATGAACCCAGTTTCCATTGCCATTCAGGCAGATTCCGTTCTTTGTTTTTATTCACGATGGAAATTTCATTGTTTTCCTTCAGTGTGGCTGGAATTGAAAATGAGTTTAGGCCTGATGTCAAGCGCTGGGACCTATGAGGTCATTCAGGGCTGAAAGGAAAATTGAGTAAATGAGGTTTTTAAAGGTGTAACGGGAGGAAAACCTCGCAGTTGCACCACGAAACAATTGTTAGGAGAGGGTGGAAGTAAAACGGAAGAAAGAGGATAAAAACGAAGGTACAGGAAAAGGAATGAAAGGGGTTCTAGTTAAGGGCCGAAGGGACGTTGCTAAGAACCTTAAGTAATGCATACAGTGCACCGCGTGAGGTGCCCTGATGGCACTAGCCCTCTACGGGGCTTCAGTGTGGTTAAATATTCCCGAATAAGAAAAATCGCTCATTCTAATCAGTGGGATGACTAAAATCTCTATATTATTCACACTGACCCACAGAAAAAATACCACAAACTGAATAAAATCCTTTTTTTTTTTTTTTGTCTGATGGGGTTAAATAAAATTCCGTTCGTTCAAGCAAAGCTGCAAAGCATTACTGTCCCAAAACAATTCACCGTGTATTTCAATCGTTTATTTATATTTCTACCCATTTATTTGCAAATCTATTAATCTATTTTTATTTTATAATAACTAATCTCTTTTTTTTCTGTACCCCCTATTATCTTCTGTAATTTCTTTAAAGTGAACAACATATTCTTTGGAGGCTTGAATTTCAAGTCAATGACCCCTCTAGGCTTGTTCCATATGAATAGGGGTTATCTTCTGAATAATAACATAGTAACAGTAATAAGTCTGAATTGCAACAAACGAAGAGGCTGTTAAATTCAAGAAGACTAACGATGCTTATTATTATTATTATTATTATTATTATTATTATTATTATTATTATTATTATTATTTTCCTACCACAGGTTCAGCCGACAAGGCTACCTAATTTTCTAGTTTTGAAGATTCTAAACTTCAAATAAAATATTCTCAACCACTTCGAGTATCTGGCCATAATACACAAACACTGCGATTTCGAAGCACTACAAATTTCACGCAGATCCCAGCTTTCTTCAAATGGATCGTGAGATTTGAGAAGGTCCTAAACACTAATTCCTACCAATTAACAGCTTCAAAACATCAAGGAAATCTAAACGGTGAAAATACTAAATGTAATACAAAAAAATGCCAAAATACCTAATGGAAAAAGTAAATACACGTATGCCGTATCATACTGTGTTTGTTTGTTTGTTTGTGTGTGTTTGTTTGGTTGTGCACGGGGCCAAAGACACAAAAAGAGGCCTAGTAAAAAAGTAAATACGCGTATGTCGTATCATATTGTGTTTGTTTGCTTGTTTGCTTGTGCACGGGGACATAGACACAAACAGAGACCTAATGAAAAAAAGTAATTACACGTATGTCATATATTGTGTTTGTTTGTTTCTTTACTTGTGCACGGGGACAAAGACACAAACAGAGACCTAATGAAAAAAATAAATACACGTATGTCGTATCATATTGTGTTTGTTTGTTTGTTTGCTTGTGCACGGGGACAAAGACACAAACAGAGACCTAATGAAAAAAAGTAAATACACGTATGTCATATACTGTGTTTGTTTGTTTCTTTGCTTGTGCACGGGGACAAAGACACAGAGACCTAATGAAAAAAATAAATACACGTATGTCGTATCATATTGTGTTCGTTTGTTTGTTTGCTTGTGCACGGGGACAAAGACACACAAACAGAGAAACATCAAGAAGCAAGGACAAGACAACCCAAAACGCAAAGAAAAATCACAAAGAAAAATCTCCCGGTTCTTTTTATAATTACTGACAATCCATGAATTCAACCCTAAGGGCCAGATCACAGAAGGTTTGAGCTGCCCAAGTATTCAAATTTATGCAAATCTTTTGATACGATACAGAGGCTTTGCATCCAACTATGAGAGTTGCCCTGCAATGCATTTAATACTCTCGGTTAAAAAAAAACAATATAACAACTATGTGAACAAACAAATTCTGAAAAAACCAATTACCAAAACACCAAGGAAATATAGTTTTCACCAAGGCATATTCTGTTATGTAATTTTTTTTTTATAATTTTGTCATATATATATATACAGTAAAAATATATATATATATATATATATATATATATATATATATATATATATATATATATATATATATATATATATATATATATATATATATATATATTTCACCAAGGATATTAAATTTAAAGCATTCCTCAGAAGTCGATGCAAAGCTTCAGTAGCATCTGCAAGAGATCTGAGAGTGCATACGAACGGTAGGCAAATCCAAGAGTGACGAAACCCTAACAGCAAAACCACGGAAGACGGAAGAACTGCAGAATTCCAAATACATCGGTTAATGGAAAACCCGAAGAGGGCGAACACGCCTTGGGACAAGGTCTAAAGAATCATGAGGACATTCCGACGTGCCTTTTTCCCCAGCAGCGGTAATCTCTTCCTTTCCCCTTTTCCCTCCGGATAATCCCTTTTCAGAGGCACAGAAATCCTTCGATGTGTGGGATGCACACGTTCCGTACCCATACTCAAGTCTATTCTTCCCGCATACAGAGGTTTAACTTCCAATCGGTCAAAGCTTACTGCATGGGAGAGGCCGCTCGAGTCTATTTAAGTCCTCGAAACCTCTTATTCTTGCACACCGTATCTGCCGTGTTTCTCTCCAAGGGCAGAAACGGAGTACTTGACTAGATGAATCGGGTCAAGAGTTCATTATATTGTCAATTATCCCGAGCATGCGGGCATAATTCTAAACTCCCATACTTTTTATTTATTTATTTACTTATTCATTTATTTATTCTGCTAGAAGGCAAAGGCTCAGTGATTTCTTCTGTATGCGTACACAGGAATACATTTTACATGCTTATGTATTATATTCTATAAGCGTTTTACGTATGTATGTATGTATGTATGTATGTATGTATGTATGTATGTATGTATGTATGTATGTGCGTGTGTTTCATCATTCTGATATTCCTGATGCAGTTTCGAACCCTGCTCAGACGTCAGAATTTAATGGGGCAATATGATCATTACAACTACATACATACCTCCGATGTTTCTACACTCAGTGACATATGCAAGCTAACTGAAATAACATCAGCTGTAATGAGATTTAGGTACCTTGTATACACCAGGATTTCTCCTGTGACTGTAAAGCGTTAAGAGATGGCGCTTTGATTTACGTGGTAATGCAGACCTCTTTGCATAGTTGCCATAGTATGAAGACTCACAGTTCCGCACTGAATTTCGGAATTAATATGGCCTATGTTGTCGTCAGTTCATTTTCTGTGCTGGAGTCTATATCACACATCATAATCAGGAGGACATAAATTCAGGAAGACTGTTAATTCTGCAGGATACTTTTGTGGGAATACAAGAGGCAAATCGTTCAGAATTTAAAATTTTTGGTCACTGGTCATTGCTATTAGTGACACTTTTAATATCTGGCTTAATATCTAAAATCCAGCTCTCTCAAGTTATTCTACCTGAGAATGGCCATTTCTAAGGCACACCAAAGCCCAGGCCTGTTTGCTGTTCAGTGGATATACTATCGAGTTTCAAAGGGACCTTATCGAAAGCCATACTTGCTACTTGTGTCCAGTTCGACACCTCTCTTCCTTCACTCAAAATCGACCTTCAGCTCTTAAACAAAGACTTGCTTGCTTCATTTCCCGTTTAACGTTAGTACTCGCAATCGGCTCCTTTTCCTTCCCTTCCCATTACTCAACATTAGCTCGATTTGCGTAGTCACCTTTAAGCCCTCCTCCTTCGAAGCTTCAATACCTAATCCCGTATTTTTTTTGAAGCTCCTCCATTGACTCAGCAGTTATGATAAATTATCTGCAAACAGTAAATCCAACAGCTTTCCTCCTCCAGTCTCTTCACATAACATCCGTCAAGACCGCAAATAAGATACGAGCTTAACCACCTCAGCCTCAAAAGCTTGTTGTCTATTGGCAGTTTGTTTTCACTGCTTCTGGTCCAGAAAATATAATTTTTATATCGTTCTTTAAAGAACCCCTGTTCCTCGTTGGCAGAGTAGGTTCCGTTCACAGCTAGCACTCTGCTGGCCGCGAGTTCGAATCTCCGACCGGCCAATGAAGAATAAGAGGAATTTATTTCTGGTGACTGAAATTCATTTCTCGCTATAATGTGGTTCGGATTCCACAATAAGCTGTACGTCCCGTTGCTAGGTAACCAATTGGTTCTTAGCCACGTAAAATAAATCTAATCCTTCGAGCCAGCCCTAGAAGAGCTGTTAATCAGCTCAGTGGTCTGGTTAAACAAAGGTAAACTTGACTTAAAGAACCCCTATCTACCCCATATGGTGCAAAGAAGTTTCCAGAGTACAATGTCACCCTATTAAAAATGTTGCAGGTACTATTCTTGTCCCTGGCGTACATGAAATGTAATATTAATTGTCTTTCTTAATCGCATTTCGCAGACGTTCACTTGCTCTGCAAGTTCAGCAGATACTTGACGATGATTCCCATTAACACTGATTTCACTTTGAAGGTACCACTTTTAGCATGGTCAATATTGATGCATTCCCCAAAAGATTTTTCTTGCTTTGAAATTCCATGCCCTGTGGTTCGCAAAGTTCATTCTAAATACCTTCTTGTTAGCTATCTTTATTTCATGCCTCCTGCCGTTCATTAATCCTAGAAAATATTAGGTTTTAATCATCATTTCCTTTTTCCCTTTCCGTTTTCAGTGCAGTGGTTATTGTATTTCGTTCATTATTTACGAGACTTTCAACGCGCGTGAGTTGTCAGAGAGAAAGGGTATTTACAATAATATAATATAATGCTGAAAAATAGTTCACTTAATTAACCAGGCGAACAGATGTCAAAATCCTGTTACAACCTATTCAGGCATCAAGTCGAATACACACACAAATGGCTTGATCGACCGCGAAGTAATAAAAGACAGACTGTACTTCGAGTAAACTTTTACATAATGCTGCACAATAAAAGAGACCATAATTACAATAATGGAACTTCCAAGTCCAACAACCAGACTGACCCACGTCTCCCATCCAAACACCCGTTTCTCTATAGCTCCTTATTCTCTTTTTATTCTTCCCCTTCCTCAACCTTTCCCACCCGCCATATCCTCCTCATGTGAAGGTTATCCAAAACAGCAACTCCCTCCTACCCATCATCCCCATCGCCCCTCCCAAGCTCCACACCACCCTCTCCCTCCACAACAGCACCGATGCAAAGGTACTCGAAAACTTCATCTCTTCTCTCCTCCCTTTGCTCACAATGGGCCAGGGATGTCACAGATAAACACTTGAGAAACAACCGCACCTTGAAAACAGAGGAGTGGGGGCGGGGGGTGGAAGACGGGAAGGGATCTTCCTCTTGAGACAGCTCAAGCAATGTTCCTGGCAAAGACACGACTCGAATAGCAATGACCTTTTCTTGACCTAACGCAAGTCACTACAAGGGAGAAGAGGCATCAGCGCTGCGTGATGTTATGGCGCAGTAAAACAAAACGCTTTGCCACGTTGTTATAAATCAAATCCCCATGATTAGTAAAATGGAAAATACAAGCAGCTTTAGTTGGAACTACTATTATTATTTTTAAGAACCCTTTGCCGTATGAAATTCGAAACATTCTGCTAAGTAAGTTCTGCTTAAAAATTGATATATTAGATCTTATTACTAGTGAACCTCCTGACACCGAAAATTTATTCTTTTAGGAAACCGAACAAATCTTCATTACCTTAAAATAAGGCATTAAGCAAAGAAACAAAATCTCTCAAGATCCCTACAGAACCACAGGAAATTGCACTGAGAGAGAGAGAGAGAGAGAGAGAGAGAGAGAGAGAGAGAGAGAGAGAGAGAGAGAGAGAGAGAGAGAGCCCCATGTTGACAAATTTCTTTGCAAACATTATATTTCCGTAAGCACAATTCATTCAACCTGGCAACTAGACTTTTTTTACTATTGTTCATTTAATAGCTGCCTTCGGTACTGGGCTAGACGAGGGCACTAGTTTGCCCACCCCACTGGCAATAACAAAATTAAGAAATTTCCAGACACAAGATGCGAAGATTCTTCAAAAATGTTCAGAAGAAAAAAAGAATTCAGTCGCCTTAAGGTTTTCGTCTGGTCTGAAGGAGAATTTAACCCACATCTCAAGCGTTCTTCATCGGCACAATGTCGACAGCCTGGTGACTGGTCAATTTGGTGGTCTTTTTTTATGGGAATTTTTTTTTTTTTTTTTTTTTTTTTTACCTTTCCACCTTCAAATTGTGGAACATAACTTTTCCAACCAGAAGCGGACTGAAAGCTTCTTTTAATGTAATACCCAACTCTTTTCTTATCCATTATCTTTCATTCTGGTCACGCCGATGTAAAATCAAGCTTCTCTTCAACCTTCAATTTATAATAAAAAAAAAATCTAGTCCCTCAGAGTCTGGGAGGACAATAAAACAGAGAATTGCCGATCCGGTGATTTCCTTGACCAGAGGGTTTGGTAATCATATTTATTCCTTTACATCTTAATTTACCACCGGATTATAAAACCGAATAACTTCGAGGGGGTATAAGTTAAAGATGGTCTTTGTATATCGAACAACTGTCGTAAGGAAAGCAAACCTCTCAGTAAGACAAAAAAAAAAAGTAAAAAGGCGTAAAAGCTATACACTCGAATAGAAAAAAAATTAAAAAATAAAGACGTAAAGGGAACCTTTCAACTCTTGGTTAAAATGATTAAGAGGGATCACCTGCTTTTAGTTTTCTATAAAAGAAAACTATTGTGCCGGCTTTGACTGTCCGTCCGCACTTTTCCTGTCCGCCCTCAGATCTTAAAATCTACGGAGGCTAAAGGGCTGCAAATTGGCATGTTGATCATCCACCCTCCAATCATCAAACATATCAAACTGCAGCCCTCTAACCTCAGTAGTTTTTGTTTTAGTTAAGGTTCAAGTTAGCCATAATCGTGCTTCTGGCAACGATATACGATAGGCCACCATCGGGCCGTGGTTAAAGTTTCACGGGCCGAGGCTCATACAACATTATACCAAGACCACCGAAAGATAGATGTATTTTCGGTGGCCTTGATTATACGCTGTACAGAAAACTCGATGGCGCAGTAGAAACTTCGGCGCATTTTTTACTTGTTTAAAGCTATTTCTAACAATGTTCAATTGATTCCGGCAAATGCAACAGAGAATATTTTCGTGTCTCCGTGCGGACGAAAGTGGTAAATGACAGAGATGAGAACATCACACTGACCAAATTCGGTGGTTTGATTAACATGTGTAAAGTTTTCGGAATATGACTGACAGCGGTGCTACGGGAAGTAAATGTCAATCAAGACGAATTATAGAAAAGATCCCTCCCAGGAATCAATTCAGGGTTAGTTCAGCGTGAGAGAGAGAGAGAGAGAGAGAGAGAGAGAGAGAGAGAGAGAGAGAGAGAGAGAGAGAGATAATAATCGGAAATTACTGTAATTTTAACTCGAGTATTTTATAGAAATGATCATCCCGAGGAGTCAATTCAGGGTAAGTTCAGCATCAACGAGAGAGAGAGAGAGAGAGAGAGAGAATGATAATCAGAAATTACTGTAATTTTAACTAGAGTATTTTATAGAAACGATCACTCCGAGGAGCCAATTCAGGGTTGGTTCTTCATTGACGAAAGAGAGAGAGAGAGAGAGAGAGAGAGAGAGAGAGAGAGAGAGAGAGAGAGAGAGAGAGAGAGAGAGAGAGATAATAATCGGAAATTACTGTAATTTTAACTTGAGTATTCTATATAAACGATCACTCCGAGGAGTCAATTTAGGGTTAGTTCAGCATCGATGAGAGAGAGAGAGAGAGAGAGAGAGAGAGAGAGAGAGAGAGAGAGAGAGAGAGAGAGAGAGAATAATCGGAAATTACTGTATTTTAAACTAAAGTATTTAAAAAAAAACTCCCTCATGGCTAGGATCTTTCCAAAAAAAAAAAAAAAGCGATTTCGAAGTTGATGTATTATCGCTGGCCAATTCTCAGGACGCGCTGAATCTCATGAGAGGGCAGAGACATGGATACCCAAAATAAACCATACTTAAACAAATAAACGGCAAAGAGCGCTCAAGATCATATAATATTAGCCAATCAGAATATAATCCATATACATTAGGAGCTGGTATACTTAAGAAAAACATAAAATATTAAAATACTAAAACGAAAATTATTCTTGGGTTCTTCCTGATTGGATTTGTTTACAGAACTTGACGAAATAGTCTTCCAAACACAAGGCTGCTTACGTCCAGTCCTCTCTCTCTCTCTCTCTCTCTCTCTCTCTCTCTCTCTCTCTCTCTCTCTCTCTCTCTCTCTCTGAGTAAGCCTCCAAGCAATGATTAGAATAAGGAAACACTAAGTGATTCACGTGAAGTGGTAGAAGGAAATAACAATAACTGTTTTGTAAAACTGTAATTCTGGGAATTCCGAAAACTTAAACTTTACATGGTCACAAAAATGAAAATAAAAAAAAAAAAGGTTTGTCCCAATCTTTCTTCATCCCTGAACTTTTAACTTACCAGGCCTTTCCTCACACCTAGACTGGTATACAAGTCATATTCGAATGGGCGTTTTTTTTTTTTTTTTTTTTTTTGCTCTTTCACAAAACTTTGCACAGCCTCGTAAAAGAATAAGGCAGCCGGGTTCACGAACTCAAAGCTGAGAAAAGCTTGGAATACGCGATCATTAATTAATCCCTATACAACAGTTCCCAGCCCAACAAGAGGAAAAATGTAGAGACCCTGTTGCGAGCAACTTCACAATCAACAATTAAATAATTACCGAGTGATTATCTAGCTCTGCTGCATAAACAGTTTTTAACTCGATTACGCGATTAGCTGAAGATTATCGGACGTTGCAGCACCAAAGGCTTTCAAACGAAGCATCGTGCACCTGGCAACGCTCAGCATCCATGTAACGATAACGCAATAACGTGGGTCATTTGATGGTTTTTTGGCCGTCAAAGGGTGACGTCACGGTGGCCGCCCTATAATTAACATTGCTTACTCATTCGATTACCTAAGATTTTCTCTCTCTCTCTCTCTCTCTCTCTCTCTCTCTCTCTCTCTCTCTCTCTCTCTCTGTACAACATTGTGCCGTGAACGGTATCTTATTGGAATGATTTTTTTAAACTCTTCCATCGAGTCGACATTCATTTTGAAACTGCACATAAGGACTGCTGTCAAATATTGATCAAAATTCGGTGTTAAAGAATAGTATAAAATACAAAACCATGCAATCCACTTCAAAAGGTTTCCGATCAGTTTACGTGACCTTTCTTCTTCTTTCTGAGGTTCTGGATAATTTTAGTTTTTCTTGAAACTTTTTCAACGCTGTCCGTAGTGTTATTGCTTTTACTGGTGTTGTTTCTGGAGGAATACTCATGCCGACAGGCCAATGTGGAATGGTTTAATGAATTCACTCATAACGCTTCAATAAGAGGATATGATGGCCAACTAATCCTACAACGACAGTATAAATTTGTGACCTAAGGTGTCAATTTTGAAAGTAAGGGTGCAAAGCTTATCATGAAAAACTTATCAACTTTTATGATTCTCTCTCCTAATTAATTTCAAGTTTACTAATGGATCACACAAACAGCATTTTCCTTGTGTTATACAGTACTCGTAAAAGAGGAAAATTTCACCACAGTCCTCACTGAATAAAATAAAACAAAATAAAACAAAATGTTTTATCCATCAAGAACCAGAGAGAGAGAACAGAGAAAATGTTTTTTCAATTGAAATAAAAAAAAAAACAATCATTTGGCTTTCTCCGTGAGACGGCCACCAAAGAGTTCCTATCTCTGTCAAGGCTTCTAGCAGACCGAGCGACCAATCCCGGAAGCCAACATAAACACGCCCCCTTTGATATACAAAAGCATCCATTAGCCTTCTCTCTTACGAGGCTAATGGGGTCCAATCTCTTCTCGCAATCAACCACTTAAGTATGCCCTTATTCCCCGACAACTGGTTCCATAACTTCACTCTGAATATCCTTAGAGGTCATTTAAGGAGGAGGTACAACTAGATACCCACCTTTACAGAGGCCTGAGAAAGCTTGTTTGCGTCCAGGGGTTCCAATATTGGAACTCGAGAGCTAAAACTGGCTCTCTCAAAATGAATGGGTTAAGTAAAGAAACACTTTAAAACCGTTAATATGAGTTCAAGCTTTAATCGCCTCTGCTTAGAGCATCCCGAAGACTTGTATAAAATAGAAAAAAAAAAAAAACATTGAAATTAAAACTCAAGTGAGCTTCAGAAACCTTCATTAACGGTAAGATTTTCGTTAGGTAAATTGCTTAGCATATGTGAAGACTTGCCAAAAAAAAAAAAGTCTAAATTCACAAATTCTGTTAAATTCAATTAAAGAAAAATAACAACCTCTAATACAAACATCCTCAAGGCTTGTTTAAAATTGGAAAAAATCACTGGAATTAACGTCAAGTGAGCTTCAAAAAGAGTTTAAAACTAACGGTAAAAGCTTCGTTCGGTAAACTGCTTAGTAAACGTGAAGGCTTACCACAAAATTTTCTAAATTAAAAAACTGTTAAATTCAATTAAAGCAAAAAAAAAAACCTAAAATAGGTATTATGAATTCGGTACATGAATGTTTTACGAAAAACTGCATAATGCTCATATGCAATGTACAACGTACTTCAAACCCCTCTTTGCAGACTCATTTTTAATCTCGAATATAAATTCCTTAAATATCTCGTATATGACAAATCAATACTGCTCTTTAGTGCAGTCCCATATGGCTCTGGGCTCTCACCTACTCAGCTTCTCCGGTCTACCTCTCCTATTCATGTTTTAGCAAACGGTTTAAATATTCATATCTCTAATTTATTTTCTGTAAATCATCTATTGTCATTCGCACTCAGTCCCAAAATACTCTTTCTTTACCTCCATACTCGGATCGAAATAGGTAATGTTCACTACAAATTATACCCGAAACTGCAAATATTCAGATCAAGTTCTATTTTTATTCTGTTTCTTGAATTTGAACTAATTGCTCCTGTCAATTTTTTGGGTGTTCCAATTTATAACAAGCCTGTCTTGAAAACGTAACAGAAATTGCTAAATCTACTTCTAAAAAGTCACGTGTTGTTTTAATAAGTTCTTTTCTTCACCCTGATACTGAAAATATATTATCCTTAACTACCTTACAGGGTGGTAATTTCTTTATTGCAACATTTTTCTTCCAACAGGACTGAATCTATGGTAGTTGGTACTTGCAACTTCTCTAAATATTCTTCCTCTCGCTGCAAGGTTTCCTCTTCTATTTTCCTTATTATATTTTGGCAGCTGTTCCTTCAAGGGAAGAGTCACGAGGCTAATGGTTTCAGTCATTACTTTTCCTTTTTACAGCTAAACTTTGGAATCCCCTCCCTGCCTCTTTTCCTCTCAGATTCCTATAATATCCTATATTTCTAACTGCTTCCTGTGGGATAAGGTCCCAGACAACTTCTCCCTTCTTTTTCTGGTTTCGATCATGACTGAGCTAGACAAGAGCTGTAATTTACGGTCGTCTTCAAGGGAACTGCGTCTCTACACAGCCCCGCCCTCTTCCTTGCCTTTGCAAGCAACACATGCGAGACCACTTCACCCTTTATTTATAACGCGAAGATAGCGACCTCTGGCGTCGTTTGCTCTATGAGCAATTTTCCCATGTTTATTTAAACTGATCTCTCTGATTTCATCTCTCTTAAGGTTACAGCATCTTTTAGACTTAGAACAGTCTTGTACGAAGTTACTGAAGGGCAGCAATTCTTTCAAGAAACCAGTCCAAGTGGGCATTTATGGGTGGAATAAAGGTCAAGTATCACTCTCCTCAATAGTTATCGGCATCAATCATGAAGTCACTGTCTGGGAAGTCACAACATCCTGCTACGTAAATCTTTGGATTCAACAAAATTAGCTAGACCCTCTGCATGCTAAAGGAACATCTAAAAATTAGGAGCCTTGTTTTTTTACATATTTGCAAGAATATTTCAGGTAACGAATAAGGACTTATGTCATCAGAAAAATTAAATAACATGATAAATCACAAAATATTTTTTTAAATACGAAGAAAAAAGCAATAGTATCCACATTCGTTTTAGCTTAGTAAATATGTTTTTCCCCTTTTCATGAGATTTATTCTCACAATGAACACGATATCTGTCATTGAAAATCCATAAATCAAATTCTCCAAAACATTAACTCGACTCCTAAAACGGCAATGGTTTTTTCGTTGTGCAAAAAGTCCATTCTTTCATACTGGATCTACTGCTTAATACTGACGTAAACAGACACTGCCTCTGCAATCTATACTGTGCACAGACACAAATCAACTGTTCGTCATTCTGTACAAGAAATTTGAAAAAAACATATCCTCAGTCATGTTTCTCCCCCAAGAAGTATATTTTAGCACATTCTCCGTTCGAACACACATTTTCCAACAATGAACCACAGAGGATTTTCAAAATAAAATTAGCCCAGCCTAAAACTCTTTACAGAATTGTTTTTAAATTACAACATTTTATAAATACTTAAGGGACAACGTAAATACAATTATCTAACAAAAGCAATACAATTTAACACTCCGGTCAAATAAGAATTCAGTGATGTTGATGGGGAGATAATAAAGAGATACATTCTCTGCAGTGATATATTTAATCCAAAAAGATTACACAAACACATATCAATACATTCAAAGTCCCTTTTATGCAAAATACCTAAACTAATTAACTTCATTAACACAACTTACTTTTCTTACATAAAGGAACGACAAAAAGGAAAGAGAGTAAAGAGAAGCAGAAACTGAACAAGTCTTACCATCCAACTCATTAACCAATAGGCTACCATTCCCTCAGGCAGCATGCAAGGCCTCCAGCTCCTACAAGTAGTGTGTATATCCATGATGTCATCTCTCCTAACCCCCGAATTCATCCAGCCATCTCTCTCTCTGCAATTCGTATCTTTTTTTTTCTACTGCAACGCGCAGCGATTTAAAATCAAACGTAGAAATGAAAAAAAAAAAGTTTTGCAAAGTGAAAAGGCAAAAACCCACACGGGCAAAAAATCTCAAGGCCACCCTCAGCAAGGCAGACAAGACAGAAACGCATGTCCTCCTAAAAAGCCAATCCCTACCCTAACCAACCAATTCCCACCTCCCCCCCTCTCCCCAAACGTATCCCACCTCTCCTATCATCCACTTCCCCGGCCACTGTTCATCCCGAGGCGGGGGCGAAACGCGGAATCAACCGTGGTACGAATCCTACCAGTCCCGGGTCCTTTGCGCCTACCTGAGCAAGTGTGCGTCTGGGTATTGCAATGATTCCTTGAGCACACGTGATGTGGTTAACATGGACTACGTTTTACGAACTATAATTCATCCACTGGACGAGTTGTGTATACACACGAGATCAGTGGGGATGCATTACGTGAAGTAATCTACTGGAGGTCAAGTTTGCGTGTATATTTTCTCTTTATATTACATTTCATGAAGCTTTAAAGCACTTAATAGGCACATAAAACGCTTGGAAGTACTTGAAATATTAAAACCCCCACAAAAATCATCAGAACAACATTTCTTTGCAACACATTACAAACTGAGCCCACACTGGTTGCAAAAACTTCAAGTTCATTATCTACCTGAGTCTGCTTTGATACCCTAGGCAATGCGATGCCTGAATAAATGAGCGTGTGTAATTGCCGTAATAAAAACTCGGAAAAAGTCTAGACTGGTTATCTTCGAGTCCTTCAGAACTTAAGAAAAATAAATAAATAAATACAATTGCTGGATATGACCGGATACTAAGGAATCACGTGATTAGAAGGTGGGTACATTTCATTACTGGCGTTTCCAAGGGACATAGGTTCCACGTTCGAAAATACTGTTACAGAAATAACTAAAATGAAGTGAAACGTTTCAGAGTAAGCGTTATTCTTATATAGCCAACATTAGGCACTCCTACAGTTAACAACTAGCCTTAATATTAGAAAGAAGTGGCCAATATTAAAATACTGACTGATTTATGTAAGCAGTATTCTGGCTTCATACGACATGAAAGATATAAATGGCTTTCGAATGACACTACAACAGGCAGTCCACTACCTACATAACGATAAATTACTTGCGCATTAATCAAAGCCAATTACGAAAAGGGCGTGACTGTGAGAATAGCTTAATAAGAAATCATGCAGTATTACTGAAGAGGCAAAGGTGAACATGATGATAAAAAGTGACCAACACTGTAAAAGTCTCCTTAAAACATTTAAGGCTAACGCATGCATCAGATTTCCTAGTAAAATAAAAGGAGAAGAACGGATTCGGCGTCATTAATGGTTTAATCCACAAGTAAATATGAATATAAACAAAAATCGGTGCTACTTTGGCTTGTTATCTGCGCGTCACCAACTCCGAGGTGCTAGTACTAACACCGTACGGTAAATGTAAAGTAGACGACCGCACGAAGATATCGTTTATTAATATAATTTGTCGACCACACAATATAGAAATGAGGGTATATAATACTTTGATCCCCACTAGGGGCTAGTACTAAACACGGCGTCCCAAGGGGCTTCCGCCATATTTAGTACTAGCACCTCGGAGTAGCTGACGCGTAGATAAGTCAAAGTAGCACCAAAAATTCAGTTTATTACTGAAGTGAATATCATCTGGCAGTGATTTATGTTAGGATACCGAAAATACAAGAAGGATTATAGCTTCAACAGTTGGAGAGGAGAGCCAGTTGTATGCTGATTCAGTTTACTGAAGAAAGGATGATTCTGAAAAAACATCGAGCAATACAAATTCACATACTGAATCACATATCTAGCTTTGCTGGTCTTCATAAACATACGAGTTCGAGTTATTTTTTTCCAAAACGTTCACCAACTCAGCTGAAATGATCTACCTTTCATAGTTCTGACAATGTAAGCGATACATTCTAAACCACTTCTTGAATTCGTGCTCCTTTGGTGCTACGTGGCCCCCCAAGGACCGACGAATTCCCTCTCTACAAAGCAGAGGACTCTAGTGCACCTTGACGCAATGAGAAAGATGATTCAGAAAATTGCCTTTCATTGAGAGCAATATTCCAAAATAGGAGGATAAATGTCAATTTAAAGCTTTACAAACGTCGGTGAAAGAGAATTTACCAAAAAAAAAAAAAAAAGTGAAACGCGCATTTTCATAGCAAGCATAATGTAACCAGTACGCTGGCAGAGGCTTGAAGAAGGTTTTTTTTTTTTTTTTACAAGGTTTTAATTCAATTTCGTATCCCTTAAAATCCTGAAGTGGAACTTAGCAACTGTTTTATCTTTTATGCTACTTTACAGAAGTTCTGTATTGATGACTGGTGTGTATTTCGAAAAAACTCATCGTACATCTTCAAGCAGAACCTAGCAATTATTTGCCATTTTCGTTTTTCCAAATTCTGTATTGATGAGATTACCGAATGTGATGATGTGTGCTAATCTTCTGCAAAGAGAAGAATTTATTTTGCGATTTAGTCCTTTTCAAATTTTCTATTCTCAATTTTGACACACGAGCTAATTTCAACGTTGGACTAGCGTAGGTGTTCCTCACAGAAAAAGGCATTTTCATTAAAATAATAAATAAAACACACAACGTCCTGATACTATTTCGTTCTAGCTTCAGTCTATCTAGCAATTGCGAGGTACTTCACTCTTACGTTTGTAAAAGCACCGAAATCTTAACTAAAAACAATTAAGCATTAAATATAATTAAAATTTCCTCTCCGCTGCCCGCCCCTGTCCCCCAAAATGGTTAAGAAAAGGAAGTTAGATATGGCCATTTTGCATGCATCTTGGTCGACTGTTTAATTTAATTTTTATTTTTTTTCAAAAAAATATTCTAATAACCGAAAAATACCCAGTTGACAAGTGAATCCAAATTTGGCAGAGTAGTGCAAACATCTACAAAAACTTATTTACTGCAAAAGCACATAAAAAAGGATGGTGTTATACTTTTCGATGAGAAAAACTAAAAAATTCCAAAAGGAACTGATATCCTAATTTCAGGTTAAATTAAATGAAACAGCCGTTTTTACCTGCATAATGTTTACTGACGTTCATATGAGAGCTACAGAGTTCCTACCAAAACCGAAGTCAGTATCTTATGCGTTGCCAGTGAGCACACTTCGTCATATTCTTTATAACACTTCATAACACTACATTACTCAGCAGTCATGTCAACAGCTGCAAGTGATCTGTTGCAAGATCTGTAAAAATGACGACCATTACAATTACAGATATTTCACGTTTTACGAATCATGATTTTGGCCGAGCAGATGCTGTAAGTTATTCCCCTGATATACTGACTGAAATTAATTACGTGATATTTGTCTTTGTATGTATGTGTGTGTGCGTATATATATATGTGTATATATATATTTAAGTATAAATATATGTTTATATATATATATATATATATATATATATATATATATATATATATATATATATATATATATATATATATTCATAAACTTTTGCACTGCAATCTCAACTCGCGTTACACATCTGGTGGTTTTGCTGAAAAACTAACGGGGACGGCAACAAAGACAAACAATAAAAACAGGTTTTCGAGTTAAAACAGTTATCCAGAGAAATAATAAAAAAAAAAAAAGGTGAGAAACTTCAGTGTCCCACACAAACCACAGCACTCGTTCTGGGTAACCAAAGGTAGTCTAATCTTGATATAAATCCTGTATGACTAATCAGGGTAAAGTGATATATGCAATAACGAAAGCTTTCAGAACTAATTTTTTTCACAGGGTAATCATCAAATAGCTTTTTTGTTTTAAATGTCCCCAAAAAAGATTAACTTTTAAACAACAGCTTTAAACTCTATGTATCTAACTGTTAGCAAAATCGCAATTTGCAAGAAAAATAAAACTAATTACCGAAAAATAGGTTTCCTGAATAAACGTGAACTTATACCAAGGAGTTCATAAGATACAGCCAATCTTCAAAAAAAAAAAAATACCGAAAAACTTTTGTAAGATTTGCTAAAAAAGCAAAAAAATGAACTTTTGTATAATTCACCGCACATGTTTCGGTAAAATATCCACACATATACAGTAATTAAAAAAAAAACACTTAAAATAATATCTTGAACCCACAAAAGTCTTGTTTCAATCCAGTACCCACATTTCCCTAACATATCCTCAACGAGCTAATATTCCCAAGAGCAAACAGAGCCGGGACCCTGTTACAGCTAAAGATAAACACGAAGTTTTCCAACAATAAATACAAGAGGAGCACACTCACCATAAATAGCATCCGTGAGACCAGGCAAGTTATCCTGCATAAACAGTATCGCTTCTCTTTCTCTCCGTCACGTGAGGAAGATCAATCTTCGACCGAGGCCGGATGCCCGAAATCCTTTCTGCTTTGAGAGCAGCTGAGGATCACGCATCACTCAAAGCAAGCAACGTGTCTGTGTTGCTAAACAGCGTCATTTTGTGACATTACGAATGAAACTAGAACGGAAGCTGTATCAAAAAAGGGAAGTGATTTTATTGCAGAGCGAACCGAAAGTTTTCAAACAGAAACTTCTTGCATTCTAAAGGAAAGGAAATCTAAAGTTCTTTCATCGTCAGCGCCGCCTCTAAAAGCTCTTTATAAAAATGCAATTGTTTTATCTTTTACACAAAGATGATGTTTATATCATATACCTTAACTACATACGACAGTCATGGGATTTTTTTCCACAAAGGCAACAGATTACATTATAATCGAAAATTTTTTTACACAAAATAAAGTGTATACTTTGTAAACGAAATTAAAACAATTTTTAACAACGAAAATAAAAGTATAGTCCTTTGCATAATGTAAACGGCTTACAGCATCGACGGCAGGAAAGCGAAAGGTGTATAATGTTAAGGAAGCTGCCAACGAACGTTCCCGGTGAATGCTGGAAACGTTTTTGTTCGGAGTGAAAGTACAAAGAGTTTTATTCTTATCCAAATTAAATTGCTTTAGTTAAAAGCGAAAGACTTCTCTAAAAGAATCTGTGACTACACTGTAAACGGCAGAACACGAAAATATTGACATTATAAATGAAATTAAATTAGCGTTTCGTTTGATTACGTACTTCTTCATTATAAGCAGAACAGCTCATGGCGCATTCCTATGTGATCCTAATAACTAAAGCTTTACGCTGGATTACTCCAAGCATTAAAATATAAATATACATATGCTACGTAATATAAGCTACTTTACATAAATATTGTGTTTATTTGTTCAACTCGGTATAACATGCAGGCTCAATATCATAAACTTTCAGCTTGCATTAGTGTTAATCCACAGTTGGCAAACTAATCAAAAGCAAAGAAGAAAAGATAAAGCACGTTTTAATGTGTCGCCTCACTATTCCACGATATAATTCCAATTTACATTGGCGCTGAACCAAAGTCTGGCAAACAGTACTCAAAGGAAACAATTCTCTTACTACAAAGTGGTGCCCTGAGAGGCGGCAGCCCTGATTAAGGGATTAGTATCGTCAAATATGCAATGAATCTCTAAACTTTGCTCGAGATCTTACACACTGGTGACGCTAACAAGCGAAATCTCCTCCATTTTTAGGATATTTAGACTTCATCAAGGGCACTAGCAGGTGCCTGATTGCACAGGTGGTGGCAGAACTTGCTTCGGACGAGAAAAAAAAACAGTCTATTTTTATTTACCAGTCTATTTTTCTTTCAGGTTGGGGGAGTGAGGGGGGCTTTCTACTCAGAAACAAACGGCTGTTTGAAAAACCGAAGCTTCAAGAAGGTGTTATAACTCTATCAGAGCTCGACGAATCTGAGATGCGAAAGAACGATTAAGTTTGAGTAACACGTAAAGCTCCAGTGACAAGTAAACAAACAAAGAGACGAGGGGCAGATAAGTAAAACCCTCAGAGAAGCACGTTTGTGCCAAAGAAAATGTGCATCACTTATAAATTTTCCGCCGAGAAGCGATAAACACTCGAACGGCCATAAAGTTCGGATCACAAAGAGGTTCCCGATGAGTGGGATCGATCGATAGTAACTTTAGAGGAAGTAATGAGCGGATTTACTCCTTAACAGATCATGATCAAAGCAAGTCTACTCTTTGGTGAGTAAACCAATCACCTGCTAAAAACAAACACACTCTTCTCGTTATGTTAAAATAAAATATTATGCAATGAAATGAAACAAAATACAACATAATGCAAACCCAACTACAAAGAAGCGTTCTGTTCCTTCTGTTAAAATAAAATGTAAAGCAATAAAATATAACTAAGTAACACAACAGTCGAACTCGAATGTCCAACTACTAGTACACTTACGCATCCGATAAACAACACTTGGGTTTTCGTGCTAAAACAGAATAAGGTACACAATTATCAAACACAATAAAAAAAATCGCATTTAGACATAACGTTGTCCTACCAGTAATCCGTTATGATGCAAAATGCTTTTGCATCTAAAGAGCACACTGATTAATTTCAAAATACAGCATAAAGCAAATAAGTAATGGAACAAGAAAAAAAAGTACAACATGATTGTTCCATTACTGATGCTCAATTGGCAGCCCTGGCTTATTACTAAATATGAAAATCCTGTGGTCATAATTAAGTCATCTGGAATACACCAGTTATAATTTACCAAATTGGGCAATCAAACAAACTATAGCAACAATCAAGTTGCGTGGACAATGTTTTCGTATTTTTAATATATATATATATATATATATATATATATATATATATATATATATATATATATATATATATATATATATATATATATATATATATATATATATATATATATATATATATATATATATATATATATATATATATATAGAATATATATATATATATATATATATATATATAATATTCGACACTGTACATCCAGCCCTGATATGAAACAATGAAACAAGAGTTAAGGTAGAAGAGAATGACTGGAGATTATGTACAACTGTATGAATGAAGCTTCAATTTTAGCGTTACAAAATCATTGGTCATCAACGAGAGAGAGAGAGAGAGAAAAAAAATGTTATCTGGCGTTGCAAAATCAAAGGTCACCAACAGCAGATGAGGGAACGAAGGGAACACAGTCGATCGTAAGGACCGTAACAAGTTTAAAAGGTCATCAACAATGTGAGAGAGAGAGAGAGAGAGAGAGAGAGAGAGAGAGAGAGAGAGAGAGAGAGAGAGAGAGAGAGAGAGCCATCTGTTCGCAGCCACACGACAACCACCACCACCATCGCCGCCGCCGTAGTCGTGACGTAATCCTAACCATCTGGTCTCTTTGTCGCGGAGGACAGTTCAGGATCCTCACCAAATTTCAGCCAAGCCCTTGTGGGACACCACATGACGTCTATTGGAAGAAGCAGCCAAAGGACTCGAAATAAACAGGCCATGTCAACAATCATGACAGCCTTGTTTGAAGATTTGCTCAGTAATAATATACATTCTGGTACACTCCTGCACACTGTAGCTATAGAGTCTCACGTACAAACATTGCTACCATAATATGCATAGTGCAGACTTGAAACACTGCAAAGATACCTTATTATAACTTTGCAAACACCTAAGCTTTCAAACTTTGATATACTATGCTACAATGCAATATATCCTCGAGCACTGTAACGAAATACTTATTCTGGCGTAGAACGGAATACAAAATACAAGAAAAATATATATACTGTGGAACGTCTTGGACGGAAAGCGATGATTTAACGTTCATTAATATGTCACCAGAACTCACGATGACCTTTGGAAAAAACGAGCAATATAATTCACAAACATAGAAATGAGCAATTCAACAACATCCTGCCATGGGAACCCGCTGTCCTCCTCTCAAGAAGGGAAGCATTGGGCTTCCAAAAGACGTTTGTATTATATAATGAATTTTTTTAAAGATATTTTAATAACTTTCTGCGGGTATCAATTCACTTCGAAGAAATCTCGTTTGGTATCCAGTCTAGTTTATAATGTATTCAGTAACATGACCCATTACCATTCTTTGTCCCCTAATCATGTAACTCAACAATGTTCTTTTAAGGATCTATATATTCATATGATAAATGGAAATGATGATAATGACAATAACAATAATTAGATATGAGTAATACTTTCAGTATCATAAGAATAACATGCCCTTCCAATCGCTCTGAATTATCAGCTGATCACCTGAATCTGATTAAACTGTCGCGGGAAGGTTTTACACCACTTTGATCTTGTCACTTGACAAAAAAAAAAAAAAAAATAC
>NC_089751.1:31410360-31422860 GCF_040412425.1 Macrobrachium rosenbergii | reverse complement strand
GTATGCTGACGCAAACACAACGATTTGCGAAGTTTGAAAACAGTTTCTTTCCTTTATTCCTACTGTTATTGTTACTTACGTATTTAAGGTATTTATACATAGAACTGCCTTCTTGTCTGTATTTCTTCATTTATTTATTTTGTGTTAACTGTTTTTCACATACGGACACTCTGCTCTTTGCAATTTATTGCCTATTTAAGAGACACTTTCTCCCTCTCTCTCGTAAACAAATAGCAATACCCCTTACGATCGAAAGATAGGCTACCCCAAGGCACGTGAGTTGGTTGTCCACATGCAAATCCAACAGTGGCCCGGGTAGGGGGGTGGTGGGCTATTAATGGGCCCTATCACAATCCTTTTTCACTGAGACTTGGCATTCTGTTGCAAGGACAATGTCAACGACCTAACTCCGTCATGCTTTGGGAATTTCACATTCTCTTCAGTTTATCATAAAATACCCAAATAAATAAATAGTGTGATAAAATGGTATTTCCTTCCAAACGTTGTAATGATAAATTTAGTTATTTCTATAAACTATCTTTGAAATTAGGGCAAAAGCAACCACAAATAAAGTATAGAAGAAATATTGTGAACAAGCATGGAGTTGGAAAATCTCGGTAACAAGTACTGTCATCCGGACAGTTTTCTTACAGAGAAGGTGGCCGAACCAGGTGTTACCCTTGTGTTCAGAACGGTGCATCTGCACGACTGATGAGGTTGCTTGTCCATTCCTCTGCTTCCAAATAAAACACACAATCCCCTATGCCCACCGATAGTTCATTCTGAACTTTACCGCTGTCCGTACTTGGGTCCAGCATACTATCCTGTAGAGTGTAGGCCAAGGCGAAATATATTGCAAAGGCATAAGGCTTGCAATGGCGATTACCGATTTAAATGTTTCCCAGTATCACTGCTAGTAAACATGCGTTCTTATAAGCATACGGCTAATGTAAACAATTTGCTGATGAGATCAGGGGTTAGCAACCCCTCAAATCGAATTAATAATCCTGATATTGACCACCACTTCAACTCGGATCTCAGTAAGAACAAAAACAACACAAATCGGACTGCAACCACCAAACCCCTCTGAGAACTTTCGGAAATGGCAGACAAGACAAGGCCAGACAACTGATAAGCACAACACAAATGCCATCAAATGTCATGTATTTTCTGCTGAAGCTTCCCGTCAGAGTATTTTCGGCATTTTTAATGCTGTTAGAAAGGCATACAACTACTTACAGTTAGATGACCTGAGAATTATCTTTGTAGCTTTAAAACATTTCTAAACATTTAGGTACTAATATACATTTTGACAGAAAAAAATTTGAAAAATAGCAAATTTTTTTTGTGAAATACAGAGATGTTGATTATTTTGACTCAATGAAAATATGCACAAAATGAAAAAGTGCAGAAAGAATTGCAGTATAACACCCAGGTTCGATTAAATAAGATACAAGTGGATGATGAATCCTATTTAAGGCCGAGCCGATGCAATGGGGTAAAGGCTGTTCAGCCCATAATGCCAATTTTTTTTTTATCATTATGTACTATCAGTGCTAAGAACCTGCCACTGTCGCATTCAGTCCCTGCCCCTCGAGAATTAGTGGATACTGCTTGTTTTCAGAGCATCAGCATTTGAATTCTGTCGATGTCCCACGGTGTCACATTACCCAGTGCCAGAGATCTTTCATTTCTGTTACTATAAAACAGGGGAATGGTCTTTCTGACGAAGGTTATTAACGCTGAAATTCTTCATACCCTAAAGGGCCGTGCACTTTGCACGAGATGGTCTTTATATTCATCCGTCAATACTCTGATTGTCTTTTCTTATTTTGGTACTACACTTTTAGGCTTGTCCGACAAGGGTCATGGTACATTTTCAATAATAATAATAATAATAATAATAATAATAATAATAATAATAATAATAATAATAATAATAATAATAATAATAATAATAATAATAATAATATAATAATAATAATATAAAGTAGACGAAGACCCAGAAATATGCAGAGACAGGCGAATGAAAAACAGAACAGAGGAATGGCACAACAAACAAACGCACGGACAGTACATGAGTCAAACAAAAGAACTGGCCAGCGATGAAACATGGCAATGGCTACAGAGGGGAGAACTCAAGAAGGAAACAGAAGGAATGCTAACAGCGGCACAACATCAGGCCCTAAGAACCAGATATGTCCAAAGAACAATAGATGGAAATAACATCTCACCCATATGCAGGAAGTGCAATATGAAAGACGAGACCATAAACCACATGGCAAGAGAATGTCCGGCTCTTGCACGGAACCAGTACAAAAAGAGGCACGATTCAGTAGCAAAAGCCCCCCACTGGAGCCTGTGCAAGAAACACCCGCTAGCTTGCAGTAATAAGTGGTACGAACACCAACCTGAGGGAGTGATAGAAAACGATCAGGCAAAGATCCTCTGGGACTATGGTATCAGAACAGATAGGGTGATACGTGCCAATCGACCAGACTCGACGCTGATTGACAAAATCAAGAAGAAATTGTCACTCATTGATGTGGCAATACCATGGGACACCAGAGTAGATGAGAAAGAATGAGGAAAAATTGATAAGTATCAAGACCTGAAAATCGAAATAAGAAGGATATGGAATATGCCAACGGAAATGGTACCCATAATCATAGGAACACTAGGCACGATTCCAAGACCCCTGAAAAGGAATCTGGAAAAACTAGATGCCGAAGTAGCTCCAGGACTCATGCAGAAAAGTGTGCTACTAGAAACAGCGCTCATAGTGAGAAAAGTGATGGGCTCCTAAGGAGGCTCCTAAGGAGGCAGGATGTAACCCGGAACCTCACACTATAAAAACAAACCAGTTGAATAAGATGACTGTGATAGACAAAAAAAAAAAAATACATAAATAAAAAAATAATAATAATAAAAAATAATATGTTTTGTTAAAGAGAATGGCAGCATCAGTGGAAATGATTTTATATAAGGTCTTTCCAGTTTCTTTATCTTCCTTCCATCAGGGTTGATATTTGCTAATAACTGGCCGATATACATAGTCTGGATAAGGAAGGTATCCAGACTATGTACATCGGCCATTTATTAGCAAATATCAGCCCTGATGGAAAGAAGATAATAAGAATTGAAAAGACCTTATATGAAATCAGTTCCACTGATGCTGCCATTCTCTTTAACAAAGCATGCTTGAAAGAAGGGTCTCCTTCCTTCAAATAATAATAATAATAATAATAATAATAATAATAATAATAATAATAATAATAATAATAATAATAATAATAATAATAATAATAAATATGATAATGATAATAATAATAATAATAATAATAATAATAATAATAATAATAATAATAATAATAATAATAATAATAATAATAATTTTCCTAGTGATAATAATCTATACAGACATCACTGGAGTTACAGCCCTCGATGGACAAAGTCTAATTTCCACGAATTTCCAGATTACTATTTTGGCATGTGTGACCTAATCAACAATTCAGTTCCGTCTCGACATTCGAAATATTATCAGCGAGGGAATGTCCCAAATATCAGATGTGATGAATTCTTAAAACGACAACGGACACGCGCCGCCGGGAATCAACTTTTCCTCCGCAATTCCGATATCAAGAGCACTATAATTTCTCAATTGACAAAATAATAATAACAATAACGGTATTGAATATTTAATTCCTTGTTTTTCAGCTGGAGGGCATCCGCAGAATCAGTACAGCATGCGCAAACTCATGAATGGAGACACATAGGCTGGCAACTGGCTGTGTGTGTGTGTGTGTGTGTGTGTGTGTGTGTGTGTGTGTGTATATATATATATATATATATATATATATATATATATATATATATATATATATATATATATATATATATATACATACATACATACACTCCACTAATATACATACATGTAGATATATCATAATATATATATATATATATATATATATATATATATATATATATATATATATATAATACAATGTAAATTTATATACACATACACTCCACTGAGTATACATACAAGTGTGTGTATATATATATATATATATATATATATATATATATATATATATATATATATATATATATATACAATATATATTATATATATAATATATATATATATACAATATATTATATATGTATATAAACATGGACAAATAATTTTAATCATAATCATTAATACTGTGCACATAAACTGTACATTTATATGAAAAACCTCCAAAAAATTGTAGCTGCAGAAAAAGCTGCACATCATTGATACGTAATTTGTAGCTGCGAAATATACACAAAATTTCCTAAGAATACCGCAGTGTGGAAAATCCTAATCAATTGTTAGCGAAGCGGTGCTAACTTTTGTAATTATTATATCCTAAACAGCGGGAAACTCAAAAAGTAGGCAATAGCTACTACACAAACCCCCAGCCATGCTTAGCTTCATACTAACCAACCGCCTTTCACTGGGAGGTCCTGGGCTCGATTCCTAAGTGAGGTGGAAATTAATTCCCACCATCTTTTATTTCAAAATTGGCACCGAATTACATTCTTACAATCATAGGGCTGGCCTGAAACAATTATTCTTAACGGTAGATACAACTGGGTCATGCCAAGGTTAAAGGAGTTGGACAGCTGGGTGGCTAGGGAACAAAATGGTACGTATGAAAAGTAAAAGTTGCTTTAATGCAGATAGCGGGTGGCCGAAGGGATGCTGCAGCGAGCCTTCAATGACGTCATCAGCGCGCACTTTATTATTATTATACGAATATTCGACAGCACCCCAACAGAGATGCAGCTGATGATTACCATGATAATTACTCATAATTACTTAAACCGTTACCTTTCAGGATATTAACTTATTTGAATAATGTCCAGACATCGATGAGAATTAGGAAAAACACATGGCAGCTGAGGGTGTCTGCAATGATGGAGATATTTACTAGTCTCAGATTATCAAGCCACATGAGAACTCGCGCTGTAATCCTTACCTACCAGATCACAGCTAGAAGGACACTCAGCACTTGCCTTGATGTCCAAAACAGCATGGTCTGACAGACAATAGTTGTATTACATTTCTTGGTGTCTAAATTAGCATGATCTCTCAAAGAAAAGTTAAATATTTTTCAACAACGGTTTCAAGCGTATAAAATTCAATTCAGGCGACTTATAAAATTAATCTAAACATAGGAGGAAGGGATCAAATAAATGCATACCTCCATACATGCACATATACATCTATTTCAATGGTTACAACGACCTCCTGCCTTTTTTATTTCTCCCAATATTTTTGGATACGTCTCCACTAAAAACCTTGAATGCGAAAGGAAATGAGCGAAGGTACTCTCCTTCTCAGGTGATATTTGAATCCTCGCTGTCTGGGACAATTAATAACAAGTAAAAAATGCGCCTAAGTTGCTTCAGCACAATCGAGTTTTCTGTACAGCGTATAATGCTGTATGAGTTACAGCAGCTCACGAAATAATCAGCCAGGGCCCGGTGGTGGCCTGTCCTATAGCGTTGCCAGACGCACGATCATGGCTAACTTTAACCCTAAATAAAATAAAAATAACTGAGGCTAGAGTGCTGAAATTTGTTAAGTTTGATCTGATGGCAGACAGAAAAAGCGCGGACGGACAGACAAAGCCTTCTCAATAGCTTTCTTTGACAGAAAACTAAAAATGCGAAGAAAGTATTAACTGTGGATCTCTGGTTTATTAATTGAGTTTACTTACAAGTTCTCCCGAGAACAATCTCCCCAAATTAACTTTCTGTCAAATAAAGAAGTGAGTCTTATTGACTAGCTTATTTACCCCTTCGATTCTTTATAGTTTGTCTTCGATTCTTTATAGTTTGTCTAACATAAAATAACTGCAAACAGGTTCCATCATATATAAATTGTGGAGTGGAAAGACATTTTCTTCGGTAAATACAGTACAAAATATTGCACAGAAGTGGCATAGCCTTGAGATATGAAATAATACTGTATCTTACTCCTAGCAGCAAACTAGCCAAAAGACACAATTTCAGTGAGGGCACTGTGTATTCTCAAATTTACATACGGCGGTTTATGCATCATAGGAACGTTTACAGATAAATGTACTAAACCTATCAGACTTTAATTTCATAGAAATTAAATTTTACACGCACCCACATTGATTTTTTTTTTTATAAAAAAAAAGCTTCGCGAAAATTATTGAAAAGCTTAATTGAAATTATGCGACAAACAAATGCAAAAACTTTTCTACCTTAAAGCCTTACTATAACTCTGAAAATATATATATATATATATATATATATATATATATATATATATATATATATATATATATATATATATATATATATGTTATGACTTTCATTCGCGAGGTCTTCAATGATACCCGGTAATTCACAAAATCGCAAGATGGCCATTTAGGTGCTGACCACCCACAGCAAATACCTTCAATCGATGGAAATTATAGAAATAATAAAAAAAAAACTTCACAGGTGATAGGCTTGCCATATTAATTACGTTAGAAATTGTCTGCCTGGAAAAAATGTTCATATCCACTTTTCCCAAAGCATAAATATGAACGAGCTTTGTCTCGCAAAGATGCCAGATACTCAGAAGGAACTTGCAGGAACATAAACATCACATAAATAAAAACAGTACGTTGACTTTAAAAACTGTTCATTTTAAACCGTGTGGTATCATCGCAATTAGGCTAAGGACAATGATAAAACTTTTGCTTAATGCAACTGATGACAATTACCAAAGCAAAACACTGAAGAATGTAAAAATATCAGAAAAAGAAATATAGACATACGAAGCAAATTATAAACAAAATAGGTGTGGGTTGCCTTTAGAAAAACCGGCATTAGCAAGAACAACATTCAAGAATACTAACAAACAAAATTTTCAGAAATACAACTAAATAAAAGGCTGAAAAGACTGGGCGGGAGAATATAAGTTGTATGCCACAAAAGAGCAGCCTTAGGCTAGGGGACAGAAAGGGGAGAGTAATGATATAGTCAGGGTTAGGACTAATTTGAAGTTTCTTGACGGCCTAATTTCTAGTTCCTTGACAGTCTGAATGCCTAACACTACTTGCGAAATATATGTGAGGTATATCGGTATCCTGAGGCTACGCTAGAGCGTTTAAATGTTATCAGTTATCAACAGGCGAAGGTCTCTTCCACCTTCACCTGGATTTGAAAAATAAACACTGTACCACAAACCGTATTAGGAGTTGTTTTTTTTTTTTTAAACATCTCTTATGTAAATTCTGATCTCTCTCTCTCTCTCTCTCTCTCTCTCTCTCTCTCTCTCTCTCTCTCTCTCTCTCTCTCTCTATATATATATATATATATATATATATATATATATATATATATATATATATATATATATATATAATGTATATATATATATATATATATATATAGTATATGTATATATATATATATATATATATAGATCAGAATTTTCTCTCTGAGAAAAGCAGCTCCCGCAACAATCCTAAAGAACGGCACCAGAATAATGAATAAAGAAGTGGAATTAATAAGATTAAAAGATTAGCCTTAAAAACCCTAAGGAACTTCAAAAAAAAAAACTGAGCTGCGGAATAAATCAATGAGCAAACTCATTTGCATGCAAAGATCTACCGTATTAAATTACAGAAAAACCAGTCCAAAAACTGACATGGTAAGCTTCCATGCAGCCCAGATGTTAATCTTTCTTAATAAGCTAATCGATCCAATCAGGATACCTCCACCCACCAACTTTCATTCTCAACCTCAGACCAGCTTGTGAATTGGGAGTCGGCTTCTTCGGCTTTTGTTCTGGGCATGAAAGAACTCATTGTCTGGAAGATCACGTTTCAATTGCTTCACTATATTTGATTCAAGTGTCAGACTCAAAGAATGGATGAACGCATTATTGGTACAAGTGGATTAGAACGTTAGTAAATTCGCTGAAAAGAGTATTAATGAAATAATTCATATTGGCAATTGATGTACAGTCATGCTCCATAGTCCAACATATTAAATCATTGTTTCATACCATCATGTTTACTCATTTTAATCATGACCACTTTTTTTTTTTTTTTTACTTTAGATCTCAGAATGACACTTACCGGCTGCTCTACGAGCAAGAGCCCTCGCTGGCATAAAGCCATTCTCAGTCAAAAGCAACAAGATACATCTTAACAATTAAGTGGGAAACTATTCAAGAAAATAATCGGAAATCGACAGATGACGAAGTGCCGATACCTGAGAGAGAGCAGGTAAACATTCTGCCAACGAACGCAGAAATGTATCAGGCATGAAATCAACATCTCACGTAGTGCTGTAGTACTGATCAATGGAATGGAATATAAAATTTTGGCCAAAGACCAAGCACTGGGACCTATGAGGTCATTCAACGCTGAAAGGGAAATTGAGAGTAGAAAGGCTTGAAAGGTGTAATAGGTGGAAAACCTAGCAGCTGAACTATGAAACAATTGTTAGCAGAGGGTGGATAGCAAAATGGAACTGAGAGGATATAAATGGAGGTACAGTAAAAGGAATGAAAGAGGTTGCAACTAGGGGCCTAGGGGACGCTGCAAAGAAAGTAATGCCTACAGTGCACTGCATGAGGTGCACTGATGGCAACACCCCCCCTAAAGAGGTGTTTTACTGATCAATTCAGTATTACGCCCTAAATTTTGTACGGCTTGACCCAGCAGTCAGAAAAAAACAGCATTGTTAGGAAAAAACATGTATGAAAGGTACCCATAAACAAATTTTTGTTTCCTTAAAAAAAAAATTGCGAAAAAGAGTAGAGTGACTCGCACACTACACCTGCCTTATGATCAGAATGAACCAAGCACTTACACTATATTTGCAAACCATACAGAAAAGCACATCATTACTGCATCCATACGAACGCTATCCCATTAAATGAAATGGTGAGATCTGACCAGAACCAGCTACTTCAAGTAGCCTAAAGAACCACAACCTAACCTGCCATTAAATGAAAGAGCGAAGTCTGACCAGAGCAGATTACGGTAGTCAGTGCTATGAGTAAAGACAGAGAGAAATACCTATACCGTTCAGATAATGACAAAATAAAAACAACGATACCTCAATGGCCCAAGCAATGTTATAAAAGTCGTTCAGTGACAAAACAAGTCAAATACTCGAACTGTGTTGCTTCAAGAGTACCCATCAGCCGCTGCCATATAATTTCCTTCAAATCTTGACGTTCAGTGGTACCCATTTACTTAAAGACGGATAAAACAGCTATAACAGCGATCACTGCTTACGTTCCAAAAGTTATGACTTTCAAACCTGACGTTCATATAAAGCTACTTTGAAGAACAAAAGTGATCAATGATTTTTAATAACATACAATTGCCATTTGACACCAAGTACGCAAAAACATCATTCATTGAAAATGACAACGGCTATGGCCAAGTATATAATACCTCGATTTCGCCTCACACCAACGTGGTAAAAACCACATAGCAACAGACTAAGATTATGAACCACAGGGATACATAACCCTACGTTAACCTTCTACAGATATAGGATGATAAGAAGTGAAGGAATCGTTGCCCTCTCCTGTTGAGATGTCCTTGTATTCTATCAATTACCACATCACAACAATAAACGCAAGGATTGAAGTGACAAGTCTGCGAAGAATGTGAAAGATATAACTACAATGACGACATAGCACCCTCTAAGGACTTGAAATAGTGGAAGTCAATAAGTCAAACTGTCTCATAGCTAAGCAACTTTATGGAGATATATGGTGTCTCTCGCCGGATGTGAAACTCATAAGAAGCTTATGAATGAGAATGGTGTCGGAGGAAGATAGGAGGTTGAAGAACTATTACGAATGAGAGACACCATAATATATCATATAAACTTGTTGTCTCAGATCCTTTTTATCAAAGCATCAAATGTTTGTGTGTGTACGTGTATACGAAGAGAGAGAGAGAGAGAGAGAGAGAGAGAGAGAGAGAGAGAGAGAGAGAGAGAGAGAGAGAGAATGACCTGTTACGATGACTTCCAAATTGGCCAGAAGTGTTCAAAACTCTAGCAGAACTAGCAAGGAAAATGAGAAAAGCATACAGCAAAGTGTACCTTTCTCTAAAACAATCTAAAAATGAAGGCCTGCAGCTTGTTGATCAAAACAGCCTACATTTTGAGACACTGTGCCTTTATGCTACACATGTGTGCGCATACAGCCATGCATGAATACGTAAGAAGGTATCAACAAGAATACGTCAGTTAAAAAAGCATCACTGTCGTGTCAGGAGACTCTCAGATGGCTCCATGTTAAAAAATCTTTCGAGAAATAAAATGGTTATTTTTCGATAATAAATGCACGAGTAAAACTATACATAAAGGAACTTCCGCAACCGCACACTAATACAGTAATTTCTCCCTCTGACATTTCAGGCCATATAGGAAACGAATGTAAAATTTTGGCCAAAGGTAAAGCCCTGGGACCCATGAAGCCATTCACTGGTGAAAGAAAAATGAGAGTAGAAAGGGTTTAAAGGTGTGACAGGATGAAAACCTCGCTGTTGCACTATGAAACACTTCTTAGGAGAGGGTGGAAAGTAAGATGGAAGAAAGAGAAAATGAACGGAGGTATAGTAAAAGAATGAAAGGGTTGCGGCTAGGGGCCGAAGGAACGCTGCAAAGAATCTTAAGTAATGCCTACAGGGCACCGCGTGAGGTGCACTGACGGCACTAACCCCCTACAGGTCTCAGACAATATAGGCTAAATACAACCTCGATTTCATCTTGCAATATGATATATTTTTAATCTGGGCGAATTTCATTTTCATTTCGCTTTTGAAAGTTTCTGATCTCGAGACTAGAATTCCACGGTATATATTACTAATATTCTTGGCATCTGAAAAAAAACTAGGACTCTGGAAGCAATATAGAAGATGTAAACACCATAACTTTTCAAGTGATGGTGAACAACTGACTGACTGAATTGCTATAGCCATATCTATCTCTTTTAGCACTTCCCTTTTCCTTACCCGTTCTTCTCTCTTTCGCACGTTAACGCTACACTCTCGAAGCTTACTTATCATGGTAATGACTCTTTCGTTTACTTCTTATCAATGTGCAAACATTATGAATAAATGATAACCCACTACGAGGCCACATTTCCTTCATTCTTCACCGACATGGTTCCTGGAGAGAGAGAGAGAGAGAGAGAGAGAGAGAGAGAGAGAGAGAGAGAGAGAGAGAGAGAGAGAGAGAGAGAGAGAGAATTATGAAATGACACTCCTGGTATTATATTATGCCAAGCATTGTACCACATCAAATGTGCCACCTAACTGACACAAGCTCGGTGACCTGATATTCGTTTTGGGTAATTGAACCGTGAAAGGTCGCTGGCCTCGCCTGAGTTTTTATACTGAACGTTGAATTCTCTGCTTCCTTGAGCGTTTTCTGCTTCTCCATCACCACTCTAGAACAGAATAAAATAGAATATAGAATTTAGGCCAAAGGCCAAGCGCTGGGACCTAAGAGATCATTCAGCACTGAAAGGGAAAATGTTAGGCGAAAGGTTTTAAAGGTATAACTTGAGGACAATCTCGCAGTTGCACAATGACTCAATTGTTAGGAAATGGTGGAAAGTCAGATGGAAGAAAGAGAATATGAACAGAGATACAGTAAAAGAAATGAAAAAAAGTTGCAGCTAGTGACCGAAAGGACGCAGCAAAATCCCTTAGGCTATGCCTACAGTGCACCATGTGAGGTGCACTGACAACCACTATCACCTCCCTACGGGGTATCACCACTCTACGGATGGGCAATGGTACTTTAATATAAGGCAGCACTTTTCTTTCCCAGTCGGGTTGTTTAGTTTTCTTTAAAAGAAAACTATTGTGCCGGCTTTGTCTGTCCGTCGGCACTTTTTTCTGTCCGCCCTCTGATCTTAAAATCTACTGAGGCTAGAGGGCTGCAAATTGGTATGTTGATTAACCATCCTCCAATCGTCGAACATACCAAATTGCAGCCCTCTAGCCTCGGCAGTTTATATTTTATTTACGGTTAAAGTTAGCCATAATCCTGCATTTGGCAACGATATAGGATAAACCACCACTGGGCCGTGTCTAAAGTTTCATGGGCCACGGCGCATACAGCATTATACCGTGACTACCGAAAGATAGATCTATTTTCGGTGGCCTTGATTATACGCTGTACCGGCTGTACGGAAAACTCGATTGCGCCAAAGAATCTTCGGCGCATTTTTTACTTATTTTCCAAGAAGCCTTCCACGTCTCGGACTCAGCTACATAAAAACGATCTGATATTTAATTTTTATCATGGCAGAAGACTCGACATCTGTACTGTAATGACCCATAACTTACTATCTACGACATTAAACAAAATAAAATAAAAACTCAACAGAATGTCATACCATCAAAGCATGACTTTGTTCATTAAATCTACTGTTCCACAGATTCATTCCTATTATG
>NC_089751.1:31322860-31407860 GCF_040412425.1 Macrobrachium rosenbergii | reverse complement strand
GTTGAATAGTAGACTGAATTTACGCCTATCACTTTCTTGGGAAACTTTTCTTTCAGTTAGTCACAAACCATGAATAAGCTTTCAAAGTCACTGAAACACTGGTGACTTTATTCAATACACTTAGCCAATGAAAATGGGTCAGCCAACGACACGAACTAAACATTCACTCGAGTTCAAAGGAAAGGAGCGTACTACCATCTCACCCTTCGACCGTAATACACTGAATGGTAAAGTTGCTTTGGGGCATCGCTGCCACGAAACGCTCAGTAAAACTGTCGTACAGTAGCTCATCTATTTGTCAGGAGGTAAATGTCATTTCTCATATAAAATACATCCATGTTTACCTTAAATAATGATGATTCATTACTTTCTTTATCAGTGTTTCAGCTCATTCTAAGCAACCAAGATGCCATTTTAATCATACGTCTGGCAAGATGTAAGCCATCCATAAGGAGCTAATCTGTCGGGTGAAGTTTTCTTTCTTGCTTTTTGTCTTTCAACGCCCGGATGCTAGACTAAGTATCACACATACCCCTTTGATTTCGAATTAACAACATAGACATCAACTTCCCTTTCTCTGAGTTAGACATTCATCTAACATATAAATTAAGCACTCGAACCCATAAAACTCGGAATGACCTTGTCTTTTTCGACATGAAGAAAGACGGTCAGAGAAAGATGTTCTGCAAATGTTCCCCTGATTACTATAGTATCAGAGATATATTTCATACAATAATTCTAACAGTAAAAGGAATTTTGCCTTTCATATGCAGATAATATTCCAAGACACAGGAATATGAGAAACTAATAGATTTACAGCATTCTGGGACCGAACGTGCCATGTAATGTTGAATAGTTTATTACTATTATTTTTTTTCACACAGAACTTCACAGGATTCTCACCGCGAACAATACAGGAATATATATCACAGCTACAGAGTAATGAAAGAGTAAAAGCTCCTTTCAAGGGTTGGTTCAGAGATCTCTGCATCTGTTACCTTTTCCACGTCTCGAAAATTTTTTGAATAATTGAGAGTTTTGAAACCTTCTCTCTCTCTCTCTCTCTCTCTCTCTCGTCTTGTTTCTGTGAGTACTATTTTGCTCAGTATTCTGTCGAGGGCTTGACAAGTGCACTTCTAACGTTTGCCACTTAACTTCTTCCCAAATTTTCCTAATGAACATTACCATTTTAGCGAATGTTTCTTTCCATGCACTAGGAGGCTGTGAAATTTTCTAACTGCTGTTGTTTTCCCTCACTGTGAAAACTTTTCCCATTAGTTGCCCGATATATTTCCTTCATATTAAGCTCCACCCTTGGTTCTTATTCACGTAAAATAAATCTAATCCTTCGGGCCAGCCCTAGGAGAGCTGTTAACCAGCTAAGTGGTCTGGTTAAACTAAGATATACTTAACTTTTCCACCCTTCTTTTTTTATTTTCTTTTGCTTTTCCATTTGGGTCTGGGCATTAGGTTACCTATCCCATTGTTCTTTGTACTTTAAATAATCTACATAGACTTTAACATTCGATTTCCTCACATTCTTTGGATAAGATTGACTCAGTAGGGCTTGGATCCAGGTAGTAAATAAATGAGGTTTATTTGATTTAGTCAAATTCATATTTACACATCGAGCATACATACACACGCTATATATATATATATATATATATATATATATATATATATATATATATATATATTTATACATATATATATTTATATATATATATATATATATATATATATATATATATATATATATATATATATATATATATATATATATATATATATATATATTACACCTTGGGATGGTACGTTCTAAAATGGAAAATGAGCCCTCTTAAGCCTAACGGCAACTGCGTACGTCAGTTTAGTCTGTTCACTAAAGATACTATAGAGGTGGCTGTAAGTGGTCCTGGGCATTTGCTTCCCTATGAGATACCAATGTTTTGGGTACAAATATACTGTATCTCGAGGCAGAGGGGCATCTAGTAAACGACTGCGAACCTGTCGGTGGCAGGCAATGAGACCTAAATGGCAGAGAAACTTCTTATAAGACCAATGATAACCATGATTTTCACTTGTGTGGCATACCAGAAGAAGAAATAACAGACTTTTAGCTTCCCTGCATTTTCTGAAAGTCACCAAATAGCCAGGAACTTAGAGAGTTTGTATCTCAAACCTGTACTGATATTGCAAAAAACAGACGGTATAAAATACTGAGTTTCGGGGTTTCTGGGGCCATGTGATCTAGAAGCATTAATCTGTTGGTTTAATGGTGTTCTGGCACTTACATGAAAATGGAAGGGCAGTGTGTGTGTGTGTGTGTGTCTGTGTGTGCATGTGTGTGTGCAGGAATGGGAAGGTAAAAGAGTGACTGTGTCTTGCGTAGCTGAAAGGTAGGTAAGGTTTATTACTTGTAGTGTTAAGAAGATTCCTCTTGAGGTGGAAGAAAGAGTAAAGGTAAGCCGAGAGCCTAGTGATGTTAGCAAAGCTCAAACCATTATTTGTGACTCAAGAGACAGGTCACATTATTTGCGAATCGTGATGTAAGGTCACATTAATTGTGAACCATAATGACAGGCTACATTACTTGTGAATAATGATGTCAAGTCATATTATCTGTGAATCATGATGACAGGTCGCTTTATTAGTGAATCGTGATGCAAGGTCACATTATTTATGAATCGTGAATTAAGGTCACATTATTTGTGAATTATGATGGCAGGTCACATTATCTGTGAATCATGTCAGGTCACATTATTTGTATATCATATCGGGTCACATTATTTGTGAATCATGATGTCAGGTCACATTATTTGTGAATCAAGTCAGGTCACATTAATTGTGAATCGTGATGTCAGGTCAAATTGAATGTGAATCGTGATGATAGGTCACATTATTTGTGAATAATGATGGCAGATCACATTGTCTGTGAATCATGACATGATGTTAGGACACATTATTTGTGAATCATGTCAGGTCACATTATTTGCGAATCATGATGTCAGGTCACATTAATTGTGAATCAAGCCAGGTCACATTAATCGTGAATTATGATGTCAGTTCAAATTAATTGTGAATCGTGATGACAGGTCCCATTATTTGCGAATAATGATGGAAGGTCACATTATCTGCGAATCATGATGTCAGGTCACATTATTCGTGAATCATGATGTCAGGTGTACCATCAAGTCTAAGAGACGGAAAGTCTTTCATGCTCGTGTAGCACTGTTGGTAATTAGGGTACAAAATTAATGCTCCATAAACCGACCAGATTATTCCCATCAGGCCACAGTTGAAGCTACTTTGTATTCACAGACCCATCCTTACCATCATAGCATGGTATTTAAGAGTTTATTGTTTTTTTAGGTTGAAACAGGAATGAACACTCGAGGACTACATCTGGAAAAAATGACCTGCAGGTTAAAAAAAAAAAAACGCTTAAACAATATATTTAGAAAAAGGTGTGATCAGTAAATTCTATATACACATACACACACATAATACAGTATATATGCACGATTGTTTTGTGTGTATGTATATATATATATATATATATATATATATATATATATATATATATATATATATATATATATATATATCCGATAAATTTAAGATGGTGATGATGGCTCTATTCTGGTAAAATGCATCTCGATTCGAAAGATAGACGTTTGTATGAACACGAATAAACTTTTATCCTTTTTTGCGGTCAATTAGCTAAAGGTAATTTCACTCTCATATATCGGGTGCGTGTTAGAAACCAGTAACGGCTATCAGAGTTTCTTCATGAGAATCTAAACTCTAGGGCTTTGTAATGGCTAGTGTATCGAAAAAGTGTGAAGAAATTGAGAGGTTCACTTCGGTTGTTACAAAATATGTGCGGTAAAAATTTTACTACTAACTTCTATATACTATTTCTCATCTATTAGTATGGTATTATTTGAGCACTGGACAATAATCATGTTGCCACATTCGGGTTTTTTCGTTTATTCATGCACTACTGTTTTAGTTTTCTGTAAAAGAAAACCATTGAGATGGCTTTGTCTATCCGTCTTCACTTTATCTGTCCGCCCTCAGATCTTAAAAACTACCGAGGCTAGAGGGCTCCAATCATCAAACATAACCTCTAGCCTCAATAGTTTTTATTTTATTAAGGTTAAAATTAGCCATGATTGTGCTCCTGGGAACGCCATAGGACAGGCTACCACCGGGCTGTGGCTGAAAGCGTCATGTGCCGCGGCTCATACAGCATTATACCGAGACCACCGAAAGATAGATCTATTTTCGGTGGCCTTGATTATATGCTGTACAAAAAATTCGATTGCGCCGAAGCAAGTTCGGCGCATTTTAAGTTTATTATTGGAATGAAGCGGCGTTTAACCTTTTTAACCCTTCGCTAGTGCACTGCTCTGGAATATGGGGTCATTTTCAGACGTTGTGCGTCTTGTGCAAAAAAATCTAATTATAGAGGGAAGGTTACCCTTCCCCTTTTTGGCTGTTCTTCACATTTATGATCTTGAATACAACTCAAGTAAGGTTACCATCCCCCAGGATGAGTGACGTTTCGTCGGCCTACTCCGAGACTACCCCACCCCCCGGCCCTCAAACTCTCACACACACACACACACACACCCGACACCCTCATGAGCCTCTGTTTTCCAATGAGCACTTGGCTCCGAAAATACTTTTATTTTGCTTCATTATATTCTATTTTATTGCAAGTAAATAAACAACTAATTACGATACTTTGGAGTACCACGTCAAACCCTTCCTCGTCAGTGAATATGGATAAAAAGCAGTATCCGTTGCACCATAGTTCCACCCAAAGTTAATGCGAATTGATCCTTTATACGATTATCATTTGTATTTCTACGAATTTACAGGGCAAGCAAAAGTCGTCTGTCTATGTTGGACGCCCATTTTACATATTGTCTGTCGTACCCCAGACCCCTTTCTGTTCATAGACAATTTTCTTTTTGCCGGTAATAAATTACACATTTTATATTTTCGTAAAAACTTGCCCTTCTCGTGCCATTCTTTACTGAATGAATTTCTTCCGTGTGCTTTAAAAAAAAGGAGTACAGGTTGATTGAAAGACGGGATTTATTGCTATAAGAACTACAAGGAGTTGCTGGCAAGAGCGTGATGGCGTGAAAACCCATGATTGTTCTGTATTTGTTCTTTTGTTGTCGTGAAATCTATTCTGCTTTAACACACAGCACCTCGCTTTTTTTTTCTTCTTACAGAAGAAAACACTCGGAAGTCACTATATTCTTTATGGATGACAATTTATCTGACTTACGGTCCGATTCACAACTTGAACTTGAAGGCGTTTGTATGATTATTTTCACATCACCATTGTTCTACTTCCACATATAGCTTATATTGATTAGGCCAGCAGTAAAAATCTTCATAAAAAGGTAATAATGACATCAGTTAAAGGTACAATTAGCGACTCTGTTTAACTAGTCCGCACCTGATTGGTTTAAAGGGGAGTCAACTTGTCTGCTGGCTGGCAGGATGTTTTTATGGGATAAAAAGCTACCTTTACATTTTCGAACATCTCCCGAATTTATCGCATGAAAATGGACTTGTCAAGAGGCTTTTTTTTTTTTTGTACAATAAAGTTTTCCATGTGTGTGTGTGTTTGCGGGGGCGGGGGGGACCTTTCATCTGGAGCCTGCCAATCAATGTTTACTTAAAGTTAAAGAAAACAGCGACTGAAAAAAAAAGGTTCTGTATCATCTGAGGATAAAAAGTTGTTAGAATCGTTTGAGAAACGATGCATCAGGTATATGAACCTTTTGAAATACTTATCCTTCTTACAATAATACTTTTTTGTTCCATATGAACTGAGAAACGGCCCTGAAACGATTATTTGCTCAGAGAAAGAAGTCAAACTAAAAAAAAAGCTAATAAGAATATCAACATTTTATGACAAACCAAATTTTCCAGTGGTGTGCAGAGATGGTTCCACTAACAGAACTAAGTTTTAACAATGTATGTGTCATAATATAAACCCAGCGACGGTTTAACCTGGGAGTCTGCGTAGCACTTGCTAACGGCACCTCTCTTCAGGGAGCCCTACGGTAATATCTTCATTCTAATTCCAAACTTCTTGGATTCATTCGGTCTTTTGTGAGGCTGGTCAAAAAGTAACCGGAGGATAAGGATGACTTACCATTCTGCTATTCACACTTAATCTGATGTGAATTCCTTTTAGTTTGACGAATTTGAATTGCTACAACGGAATTTTTCTCTATTTGCACCAGAGTATAGAGATAATTCATATTTAATAACGTGGGAGCTTTGGAATCTATGCCAGACAACATATCCAGAACACTGCCATGATACTTCTTGCTTAGAGTTGAAAAGCTTTAGTTTAAAACTGCATCGGCTAACTACAAATCTTATATATTTTGATGGAAATTAGATCATAATTGCTTAAAATATTGAAATACGCCTTCCTGTCGTGAGATAAGCTGTTGAAGATTATTTTGTGAAAATCTAAGTGAAACTGGAAGAAAAATAAAAAAAATGTTGGATATCAAAACGTGCATCAACTTACATGTTTACAACAGGAACTTGTAATGGGAAAATCGCATCAGAATTCAGTCACATTTCGTTGAAGCATACCATAAATGGAAACCTTATTATATGCAGGCGATTAATCGGAATTTTCAGGTGTATTCTAAAATTCATAAAGGTGGATAGTGTGTTTGACGAGAAACAGGCACATAGGTCTCCCCTTTGTACATGTCTTTGTAAACCCCGCCATGGACACTCACACAACAGTGAATTCTTGTCGTATAGAATGTGAACCTGGACAGAAAACGTACACTGTATAACCATCTAATTATTTTGTCAGAGCACGCATGCAACGATGGTTTGGTGTAGCTAGAAAAGCAGGTTATGATTTTGATGAGAAAAAAAAATATCGTTTCCCGTAATAAAGCTCACATTTACCTCTATAAAGCTAAGAAAAATATCCCCCTTAATGGTGGACTCCGTTTGCTCTCATCAAGAGACCCCAATTTGATAGGCAAAGAAACATTTTACCTGTCACTATAATTTTCATGGGAGGCTCTTGATAAAATCTATCGGTTTTAAGTTTTTTAAGAAGTATGAAATGTGGTATCCATGGAGAATTACTGGTCACTTGAGGTAACATGCGCAGAGAACAATTAGGAATGAAATGAACATCCATATACACAGGGCTAATAGGCGCAGGAGCCAATTGACATGCATGGAGGGTCACAAGGCGAGGTAGTATGACTTGCAAACATGGTCTAACCAGACCAACCAGGACTGCTGTGGCATGCAAAGTGTCTCAGTGGCACTTTGTACATGTAATGTGAATACTGGGTCACGATTGTTTCAGGCATTTTTCCATTGTCTTTGTTTATTAGCTTTAATCATGAATGGAAGAGAAATTTCTCTCATTGTAATGCTTTGACAGACTTCTCGTTGAGAGAAAATATCCATTTTCCAGGTATTTATGAAATCATAAAATTACATCTACTGTAATGTCTTTGATAGCCTTTACTTCGTTTCTTATAGTTTTACCCTGTTAATATTGTAGCTGACTTCTTCCAATTACAAGTCAAGATTTTGTGAAGATTTGCCACATTCTGATGTCTATCAACTGCATTAGTAAATGATCTTTAAAAAGAAGACATGAAAAGAACCAAGAAAAAAATAAAGGAAAGTGTCGGGCAAGTAAGGCTGGCCACCTCTCTTCGACAATTATTTAGTTTGAATTAAAGAGGAAGATGAACAAGTAGAGAATAAATGATGAAATTTCCTTTGCCAAATCTAGTAAACGTTTCATGTGAGGCATGTAACTCTGGTCAAATGTTTACTCTTCTAAGCCTAGAATGGAATAAAATTGTATAAAATTTTACATATCGTTTCTTCACATGTACTCAATATTACAAGCAACTCATGTATTTTTCTAGGTCATGTATCTATTTCTCAAGGGGTTGCAAAATGTATATTCCTGGGCATGGGGTCACGCTTTCATTTGTGCGGATCGTTAATAGGTTTCTTTGTATATTTCATCTGTGTGTCGACCTAAAAAAAAAATTAGGCTAATGCTTGACTGGATTGCCAAATCTGGTGGCACTAGTTTTAATGAGAAATTGCTGTGATGCCCCGATGTGGCAACCATTTTAATAAAGGCTGTATGTTATTTAGGCGAGAGCTTAAAGCATTCGCTTGTGGTACTGAGGAAACGTTTCAGCAAGTGTGCCTAAATGACTGGATGATAACAGTGGCGCTGCTCTAGGATATGAAACGGCTTTTTAAGTGGTTGCTGCCACAGTCTCTTTGAGCACTGCTAACTTTGAACGGGAGACTGCCTTAAATGAACATCTGTCGAGAAGCTGGGAGTGCATCATGGTTATTATGATTACATCTGTCTGAAGTATAGAGGAAGTCAGCCTCGTAAAATAAAAAAAAAAAAAAAAAAAGTCCTATGCTGTGGATGGTATCAGATCACTTGCGGCAGAACGAACTGCCGCAATCTTGATAGAGGATAGTAAGGGGTTAAGCCTCTTTGACACGGGGCAAGTTTAGCAGCCGCTAGTGCTAGCTGAACGTTAACTTTCCCGGCAAGTAAGTGTTGACACTGGGATAGTTTGGCGGGAAAGTATTTGCAGCCAGTAGCCATCAAGATGTCCAGTGACATGGCTGTAGCAATTGATGCTGCAGTTGTTGTTTTGGCAAAGGAATTAGAAATAAATGTGAACAACAAAAGGAAGAAAAAACGTACAAAATGGGTGAGGAAGTTTAGGAGGCTCCAGTACACTACTTACTGAATTAGCTACTGAAGATCCTACAGAATATAAATGACATATGCGCATGGAAGTGCAGACGTTTGAGGAACTGCGATATTTGGTGGAGCCTCACATATCTACAAAGGACACACCGATGAGAAACGCGGTCCCAGCAAGGATTAAATTTGAAATAACCTTGCGTTATTTGGCAAGTGGGGATAGTCTTGCATCACTTTCATACTTCTTCAGGGTGCCGGCCTCCACTATTTCAAAGCTTTTGCCTAAAGTACTGCAGGCAATCAATGATGTACTGAACAACTACTTACAGGTAATACATTGCAAATACATTGCAATTTTCCACCTATACATTGTTTATTTCTAGCAAACTTGTATATTTATATATGTAATTATCACACATAAATCACAAAATATTTAGGAGAATAAAAAGAAAATAGTGTTGTGAACAAGATTTTATTGATTAAATTTCAATGTAGAGAATATTAAGGACAAGGCAATGTAATATAAACCATTATAGTTCTTCATAAGAAGCAACACTCTCAATGGAAAATTGTGATTCATTACTCACAGGGCCTACATTTGTGTATGAAACTGTAGAATCACACGGTGCATTAAAAGATTGCGCCATTGATGTTGTGTTTTCTAACAGAGAGACAAGTCGTTCATGTGTTATTTAAGACTGTTTTTTCCCTTGTAATATGACGGCAACGCCAACCTTTCACTGAAGCAACGAATATTCAACTACCGCCTTTCAAGGGCAAGAAGAGTGGTTGAAAACTCCTTTGGTATTCTTGCTGCCAGATTTAGGATTTTGTATGGCCGAATAAATTTGAAAACAAATACCATTGATCTTGTGGTCAAGTCTGTTTGCTACCTTCACAACTGGCTTATTGCAAAATCAACTACAAATTATTTTGGAAATGGTACAATTGATCAAGAGGATTTAGATACAGGAGAAATACATCCTGGGAGCTGGCGAAGTACGAACAGTGAGCTTCATTCCGCAAGACTCCTGTCTTTTAACAACTACAGCAATGAAGCTGCAAAGAGGAGGAAGCAGTATGCAGAATATTTCATTGGAGAAGGGGCCGTTCCTTGGCAAATGAATTCCATTGGAGCCAATATAATACACTGAGTAGATAAAAAATTCTTTAGTGAAATTCGTTCATCTTTGCAGCTAAGCCACTGCGTTCTTAAACTTTTATTTGTGCCTGATTAAAGATCTCTAAAGGTAAATAATGTCACCTTCCCGTGCCTTAAGACTAGAGTGATGTTATTACCCTTTCTAGACCTATAACTACTCACAAGCAAAAGTTTAAGACTATAGTGGACGGGTCTTCGCTTCAAAGATGGATGAATTTCATTATAGTTTCACTCTCACTTATTATTTTAGTATTACTCGTTTATTAATCATGTATACTATCACTGTGAAAGTTTGTAGCTTACTTTATATTATATTATGTATTATGACATCCAATCCCGCTCCACTTCTCTTTGATTTTTCAGTTTTCATTAGTTCTTGTCTATAAACATTTTTAATAACCTTAATTTTCTTTCTTAAAAATTCAACGTTGGGAACATGAAGGCCTTCCTTCATCAAAGCTTCGGCTAACATATTCATTGCCATGTCACGCTTGTTTCTGTTTATGTAATCAATGTGCCTTATATCCCACAGGCATTCATACCCCTCATAAATTCCCAAAAACGTGGAAATTTCATTTGGACTCCACTTCTCGCACATGCTTGCGTTCGGGGAAGGTGATGACAACTGTCCAGCAAAGCGGCAACTAGGCGTTGACACGTGGATAGTTGTGGCTGCTAGTTGGTCACGTGACCGGCAAGTAGCGAGTAAAGTAGCCGGGACATCAACTTCACTTGCCACTATCCTGGACTATCCCAGCAAGTGGCAAGCTTACTAACTTTTCGTTGACATTGGGCAAGTAGAGGGGTAGTTCATAGGTCGCTAGTACTAGCGGCTGCTAAACTAGCCCCGTGTCAACGAGGCTTTACGACAAAAAAAAAAAGGGGGGGCGGTTTCACCTTCAACAGTCCCCTCTAGCTTTAGCCGGGTATTTGAAAATTTATCTGGAACGATCATAACTTCACTAAAGAGTATATAGTTCTTGATAGTGCCTTGTCTGTTCGATAATATTGGGAGAGAGAGCGATGCAAGGAAATGACACATTTAAGTAAGCCTGATTGATGTGCAGATAGAAAAGGTATTCAAGCAACATTGAGCTCAGTATAGAGTGATCTTTTTAGTTTGGTTTCTCTCTTCATTATTCTGGGTGAAAGGACTTTGCATGGCGTTGTAAAGACGAATAACCTGGAGTGAATTGGAATCATGTGACCTAAGGGTAGAATTTGATAACTGGAGAAAAGAGCTTCAGATTTTTAAAAATTTGCAAGCGCCGGTAGCCTATGCAGTAAATTTTTTGGGTTCGTTGTACACACACATAAAACTCTGTCGTTATTCTGATGCCCCCGAGATGGATTTTGAATAATGTGATGATTAAGCAGTATTTTTTGTAAACTGCCATTGACGCAGAATCACTGTTTAGTACTAGCCCTCATATGGAATTGGAGTTCGGACCGGAAAAGAACTTTTACCGCAATCTTTATGGCCGTGAAAGTTAGTCAATTGTCAAAGAAGGAACCAGGAAGTGAAGCTGAAGAGCGCTTACCTAAATGAAGGATAAATCTCAAGTGTTTTAAGTATTATCTTTTCACAACTAGCTGAAAAAAATCAGATCTAATTTATATCGTTTAATACTTTTGAAATGAATAAGAAAAATAACCCTACTTAGCAAATATTTGAATCTTAACAAATAGCATAATATCTCAACAAGAATGAACGAAATAGAATTTCTAGTATTTTCTAACCTGTTTACCATAAAATGCACCGCTATCTGCGGTAACAGCCACTACCACTTGTTTTACTTCTAATAGCAATGTCATTTGTCGTGGGAGATCGTATACGGAGCATTTAATAGTTTACCAGCCACTAAGGAAAAGAAAACGAAAAATTTTATAACTAAAAGAAAACGATTTTACATGGGACACCGATATTCTTGGTTAGCCTAAACTGTACCAGAAAGTCGTTTCTTTTCGTTTTTTAATAGTTCTATATACTGTAATTGCACATAAAATTGTGTTTATTTTTCTTTAGTGACTAAAGAAGACAAAACAAGTACTCTTATAGTGAGCAAATGTAATAAATACGGTTCAGCTATACAATTGTTCAGCTAAACAACCACGTTGCTGATTCACAACCATTTCACATCTTTCTTTCTCTTTAAATTTTCACCTGAAAACCCATATGGACTGTGATAAACAAGTAGATATGAGGAAATAGCAAATAAAAAATTATACACCTGAATTCCGCTGGTTTCAGCAGAAAACAGGAATGAATTTGCTTCTCGCTTAAAGAATTGGTGACTGGAATCCTCCACAGCTGCACTAGGCAAACAATTCTACATTTTAGTTATGGCCACAAGAAAACTACGCAAACTGAGCAGCGTTAAACCTGATACTAGAAAATGAGACAATATTTGCAGTAGCAGTCTTCCTAGTGCTGCGAGCAAAAACAGCTAAGGCAGGTAAAGAAGAGCACAGAGGATGTTTTTCATCGTAGTAGATTTTATGCACCAAACATTATGAACTCACATTACGTCTATTCCGCAAGTCAACATTAAGAGTCGGCAAAATAAACTTAACTGATGGCATAACTCTATCCAAGAGTCTGAGATGAGAGTCAGTACCAGATGGCCACACGGGAGAACAGTAGCCTACTCCAAACAAGGAAGAGGAAAAGTTAAAACACTTAGATATAATAGCATCATCACGAAACGTTCGAAATATTTCCGCAAGATGCAAATTTTTTTTGAGAAACAGAGGAATTACTATGACGTATATGCTTATCAAAAAGTACATTTCTTATCAAAAGTTACACCTTTATCTTACAAGAGCCACTGACATTTTACAAGGGTTAAGCCTTATTCCCCAAATCTTGCTTCAATCATAAATACGTACCAGATCTCTATTAAAGGATTCTGTAACTACAGACCTAAGGTGCGAAGAAGGAACAACCGCCATAAGGGCAGCACCATGGACGTATGAAATAAATTCTTTCTCCCGATCTTGATATTACTCAGTTGTTTTCTTGTGACTTAAGTGACGTGAGAGAAAAATCTCAAATTACTGACTTCCGACTGCTCCGCCAAAAGGTTTGGCTCAGCATGTTTCCGGGAGAAGGAGTTTTGAGAAATTCCCAAAATTAATTCGGTTCATTGAAAGCAGATAATCACATCAATAATGTTCCACCGCTCCTCCATTGAAATAATTCATACACGCTGATTACAATAATTTGGGCTTATATTTCACAGATAAAAGGAAATGTTTTAGTGAAGGAACCTGAGAAGTACAGAGTATTTAGAATAGCCAGTTCACAGTTTGGATATAATCAATTACTGATTGGGGTTTTCTGAGATAATCAATTAAATATATAACAGTGAAGGTACATATAACTAGCACTTTCATACCTGCTTGTTTTTGAAAGCTTGTGAAAAAATGTTACTAATAATGCAGAAAGTACATGATGCAATCATTGTTTTCTTTCTTCTAGATGTATCTAGAGGCTAATGCTAGTACCTAAAATACCTAGTGGATAGGATTAATTATGGACAAACTAGCGGACGTATTAAAATCAAATCTTTTTATAGAGAACAGTGCAATCACAAATAATGGTCCCCCCACCCCTTTTGTTGCCCTGAATGGAAGACGATAGAGGAAGGAGACAGGGGACTCCACTCTGTATCAGGAGAAACCAATAGTTACTGTGAATAAGAATGCATCAGTGAAGTATGCTGGAGGGTGGGGGAGGGTGGTGTCCTTTTGCAAACAGCAATGATGGGCCAAAAGTGCCATCATTAGTTGGGGGTGGGGGTGGAGTGGGCCTCAGAAATAATTATGGAAGAAGTCATTGTCTCTGAGTGGTTCAGTGGTAACTACTACCATGTAAAAATGGAGCTCGTTTGGCTGACAGCTATACATTGGTTGACTGGTACACTGTTGCCACCAGTTTTGCTAAGTACTTGTGGGATTTAATTTGCTAGGGTATGTAAGTTTACTATGTGGACTAATTGGACAAAATGTCAACGTTATTCCCATCCCAGAACACCTGTGGTAGCTCGAAGCTACCAAAGAGAAGTTCATTCTGAGTTAATGAAATACTGTGCAGCTGTCCTCTAGCAATAGGGAGTCTAACCATCTTAAACAGGAAAAAATTCAACTGATAGTGACTCCTGACGCTCTTCCCACAAACTATAGGATGACTATAAGATAGTTTAACTTACTGATAAAGCTGCTGATCTGTAACACGACGAAAGTGTTGCGTTACCTGGAAATTTTCAGTTCATGAATATCTCAAACAAAATTTTGTAGAGGACGTAGATCATAATTTAAGCATACCTTAGTTTAACCACACCACTGAGCTGATTAACAGCTCTCCTAGGGCTGGCCCGAAGGACTAGACTTGTTTTACGTGGCTAAGAACCGATTGGCTACCTAGCAATGGGACCTACAGCTTATTGTGGAATCCGAACCACATTATACCGAGAAATGAATTTCTATCACCAGAAATAACTTCCTCTAACTCTTTCATTGGCCGGCCGGAGATTCTAACTCGGGCCCTGCAGTGTGCTTACAGAGAACGGTACCGACCAGTCCAACGAAGAACTACTGTAGAAGATCAAATTGCAAAAATATAATTATCTCCCACATCACCCAGTGACAAAAGGTTCCACCATCCCGCTGCTAAACATTATATTCAACTAATGGTTGGGCGAATAACATGTACTACCAGTCCATTCCTCCAGCGGTTGGGCACATGTCGACCTTATTAACCTAATGGTTGGACGAATACAACACCATGTTATGCTTATTTGCTCAATAATTGTTCAAGAAAGACACACTATAAACCGTATTCCCGTATGGTTAGTGAAATAATATTCTGTATCAGTGTTATTCTTTTACAGATGGGAATATTTAAGCCAATGACCGGGATAATGAAATGCAACATGTGGTTTATTCACCTTAAAGTTGGTCGAAAAACGCACAACAAGCCTTCTTCCCTTAACGGTCGCGGGAATAACTCGCACTTTTCGTCTAAATCCCTTAGTAGTTGTGGGGAATAAAAGATCGTTGGGGAATTAAGCTTTGATAGTCTTCATTTTCATGAAGAAAATATTTTTTGAATACCATTTTGTTAATATGAACAATTTTAGCATGTCTGAGTAATTGTGATGCAGCCAGCACCAAGGAATGTGGGTTTCACAGAATCAGGAGACTTGACGCAACCGGGTCCAGACCGCTTCATTTCAATTGTAACGTTAACTTTTTTTTTTATGTTAATATGACCTTGGTAAATTTGCTGTACACCCAGACTTATTGTACAACTTATATTTCGACACACAGATAACTGAGTACTGAAAGAAATAGCTAACTTAATGAGTTCTAATTTTGATGCTCGTGTGTGGGTGTGTGTGTATGTGTGTGTGTGTAATACTTGAAAAGGCAAATGCTCTTAGCATTTTTGAACTTTGTGATAATGTCGCATTTCGTTTGAATGTTACTAACGTTTTAAGTACTAAATTATTTATTCCTTTCTTTTGTGACCCATTTTATGGATTTCATTTATTTGAAATACAAGTGCCGTTTTCATTTAGTTATTCTAGCTCATTTTATGTTTATATTGAACATGCACGTAACGTTCACAATCTTCCTTAAATGTCAGTAATTTTATGCTATATTTTTTTCAATAAGTTAATCTGATAGCTATACATATACGGTTAATCCAAATTAACAACTAGGACTGAAATCTGAGTCTTCTAAGGTCTGACCTTGGAGATTCCACCCGTCAGTACTTGTAAATCACACACACACACACACACACACACACACATACTCACTCACCCAGTTATATCCCTATGATGCCCGTCCAGAAATTGGAGGCACACAGTTAATGTATTAATTATTAATGATAATAAGGATGACTTCATCTTCGTAAGTATTCATTTGGGTTCAGAGTTATTTCCCTGAATCTATAAACAACAATAAAAAGTTGTGACTAACTTTAACGAAGCTTTTAGCGATTTTTGACCAAATAAAAAGTTTAACCATGTTATTAGTCCCCTTGTCCACAAGTTAAATAAACAATTGTTTATTTGATATGTTGCTGCAGATGTAGTGGGAAAATTATTCCTTTAAATATTATTGATTTGTTTAGGAATTGATTCATCATCCTCCTCTAATATCTTTATACTGCTGTTGTGAGTGATTGGGACTGTAAAATGTTTTCATTTGGACATCGAATTAGTCCCTTGTTTTGTTTTTCTTTCGCTCTGAATGGGAGCGCTGTCCTGAATCTTTCGTCTGCATATTGGTAACACTAAAGAAACATGTAAGGGACGAGAACGCTGTTGATGTGAAAAGGACGTCAAGCGGTCCACCCTTCATTTTGGCTATTTTACCAAATTATTAATACAAGTTATTATCTATCCCTTGCAAGGACCTAGTCCAGGAGTCCTGAAGAATGTAAATTGGACCTAGTTCAAGTCCTGAAGAATGTGTAAATTGATCTAGTCCAGGAGTTCTTTGTAAATTAACCAAGTCCGGGGAGACTAGACCTGGGAGAAAACGATGTAATGAGTAATAAAGAAACGAACTGAGTACCAGGGATTTTCTTCAATACCATCGTACCTTACCACTAAAAATGGAAATCAGCACTTCAATTGCCTCCCAGTGGAAGACATCACCTGGCCTCATCAGTAATTGTACACCCAAGGAATATCATGTAAAGCAGGTAGGGCAGGCCTACCCTAAAGCGTAAACATCAGTAGTCTTCATTTGTCAACTATGACACAGTACCATTCTCCGACCCCTGTCTCCAGGCAAGAAGACTGACAGCAGTGCATCTAGATAGTAGTATTATTATTCTCTCTTATCTCATATATCTTAATGTCTTGGTGGGGGAAGAATTCTCCCGTGACACAGAAGTGGCAAAAACTTCTGCAATAACAACAACAACAACAACAGCCACTGATATGATTACTGCTGATCTCAGTATCAATATTAGATAGACGGTAAAAGGGACAACTGCTTGCTAAATTGTATCATTACTGCAACCTAAAGCTTGGAGTAGTCCGATTAAAAGAAAACGAAAATTTTTTTGTAAAAGAAAACGAAGGCTCATATTTCAGGGTAACCTAATGTGTATAGAGTGTGGCGCTTTCCTACATAAGTGTTGTTAAATTGTTTTATCCCATTTGATCTACTATGTTTTTGTTCATCTTCATGCACACTGTCTATGAATCTGTCTTTTCAATGCATAGAATACAGAGAAAGTATACTATTGTTTGGACTGGAATTTATGAGGTATCTATTAATGTTTGATGGAATGTTTGAAAGGATCAGCCGCGGACTTTAGGGTTAGGGACTATTGTTTTGGGGTAGGACTCATTGGATTCTGTCTGGTGGGTTTGCTAACATAATTAGGATGAGTAGTATTAATACACTGGTGCTATCCAACTTTGCGAGAGTAGCGGGTGACCATTTGGTAGTCAGTTTCAGTTTTCTGTAAAGGAAAACTGTTGAGATGGCTTTGTCTGTCCGTCTGCACTTTTTCCTGTCCGCCCTCAGATCTTAAAAACTAGTGAGGCTAGAGGGCTGCAAATTGGTATGTTGCTCATCCACCCTCCAATCGTCAAACATACCAAAAGCACAGCCCTCTAGCCTCGGTAGTTTTTATTATTTAAAATAATCGTACTTCTGGCACCGCGATAGGTACCAGCAACACAGGCCACCACCGGACCATGGCTGAGTTTAACGGGCCGCGGGTAAGAGTTTCATAGGCCATGGCTGAAAGTTTCATGCAGCATTATAAGCTGTACAGAAAACTTGATTGCGCCGAAGTTTCTTCGGCGCAATTTTTACTTGTTTACTAGTGTTCTCGGCTGATAAATGGATTTGTTGAAGTGTATGATGTCTTTTTAAGAATTGAAGGCAGTATTTTTAGTTTAGACTTATTTATTGCTTTAACGATGAATAGATAACCACAAGGATTTTTCTCATCTTGGACCCATTAACGACTGCTTGACCCACTTAAAGACCTCCGGTTTTAAGGCATAAATACGGTTAGAAACTGTCTTGATAATGATAATTCTCAAGCTCATCAACTGTAAATAACAAAGAGGTTGTGCATACAGCTCTGTACCAAAGTGGAGTCCTCTAAAATTAGAATTGAAAGACGACAAGCTCCTTCAAACAGTGGAAAGGCAAAAGAAAAGACCACCGACAAAAATGACAAAGTAACAGTTCCTCATAGAATTATGATTACTTCAGAGGCAGATTAGGGAACTCGGTCAAAATTTTTGGACAGGTTGGGGAAATAAGGATGGATTTAAATTTAAATAATGGTAATCTGATTTTCTGGGTCCCTTTTAACAACACTGCAGAGGCTTTACGAGTCAATAACTGCAACTTAAAAACTGTAGTTACTATGCGATAGAGATTTCCAACAGGAATAGTTGTTTATCGAAAAAGTGAGTGATGTCCAAAGAAATAAATTTCTTTCGTCAGAGGACTCTGAATGCCTCAGATTGGTTAAAAGATTCAGCAAGAGGTGAAGGCTACAGCATTTCAGTTTTAGTAACTATTAAAGGAAGAAAATGGGTTGCCCTGAGTATGGGAGCACATCTTGTTCTGGTAAGAATACTGTTCTCATTCATGCCCATTTAAGGACTCAATTGAATATGGTCTGTCAGATAAGCAAAGATGAAATGCTGACAAGTGTTAAACCTCATCTGATTATCAGTTACGGGAGGTGAAGGATATGCAATAAAGACCTCTGTCACTTTACAGAAGAGGTAATCCTATATAGGGATCCTACAAAATATTTGGAAGGTACTTAGGGTTCCAAGAATAAGTTAGGAGTCGCGTGGAAGAATCAACAAAATTATTTTTGTTATGACAAAGGCTGTATCTCTTTTTATTTTTTTATTATAGCTAGAGTGATTGTTTTAGTAAATAAAAGTCAAGAAAATTGCCCTCGATGATGGTAACAGTTATCAGGAAACAGTTTTACTAAACTTCCTACCCTCCGAAAATGAGGAAATTTGTTAACATTTTTATTTTCAAAAAGAAAATTTTTCATGAATACAATAACAAAAACGAAAAATTCGCCCCGTCCAGTCCGCCAAGTTTTGTAGGCTAATGTTATCTAAACATAAGCAAAACGTCCCTCCGATGACGCCTTAACATAATCTTTTTAATAAAAACCTGTGCAAACAATCGTATTAAAACTTCAATTCCCCCCTGCTGAACTAAATCAAGGTATCCACCTTATTATTTGTATTTTTTCATTACGAAATTTAGATAATGATAAGAAACTGTTCTTACAGATATTATTTGGTTTATCTGCAGTGCCACGTACTTTTTATAGAAACATATCTGGTGTTTATCTTCCATAACTGCGGAAAAAATAGCATACCAAGAGAGTCTTATAAGATTTTTAGACACTCGTGCATTCTGAGGAAATGTTTTTACTAATTCATTCTTTCCTAATATAGTTCCCACCGAGTTTCAGTATTAACGTATTTCATCAGACAAAGTTCTTAGTACTTATTTAATTTTGCTACAGCGTGCAGGGTCACCAAGATAACTTGTTAAAAATTAATTGCTCGTTATAAAGGAACATACTCCAGTGAAAACTAGAGTGGCAAAATGAGAACAAGTAAATCGGAAATTTTCAACAAGCCCACGGAGGTATGAGATGAAAAAGTTAACGGGTACTTTAGTTTAGTGATTTACTTTTGTGAATACTTCTTAAAATCAAACAAAATGAATATTGTGGTTATGGTGTAAAAACTAGGACAACCCTCCCCAAGCATCCATGGACTAGCCGTATCCTTACAAATTCCAGGACAATTCTACTCAAGCGTTTTCTGACTAGGCCTAACCTAGGCTTAACCACCCTGCCCAGAGCGCCTTGTCTGAAAAAACAAAAAAAAAAAACAAAAGCTAATTCTCATAAACGACCGCCACACAAAACTCAGTACACCATTCACGCAACATGCTATCTCCATTCACACTTTTCCCAAGTTTTCCTTTCTCTGTCAATCTTCCGCCATGCCAAACCCAAGGCCGTTGCACCTGCAAAATAAAAAGTATTTTTGCTTTCCTGAATGGCAGTAGCTTCCTGTAACTGCTCAACAACTACTACCCTTACATATTACTTTGCAATGACTTCTCTCTCTGCTCACACCACCCTTTAAGGAGAGATTGTAGAGGAAAACACTCATATAATGAATAGAACTAGTATTTGATGCATAAAGGACGAAAAATTTTATACTGAAACCTATTGGATGTACAAAGAAGAAATTGTTATCATAAGTGATGAACAATAAGCACAGACAAGTAACCGTAATTTTTCTTTGAAATAACAACAATAAAATTCAGGTCGTTGTGATCAGATCATATAAATAGTTCACAGTCAATGCACAAGCACAGCACTGTAACTAGAGATAAATTACTACACTAGGTACCAAACAACAAAGAACTCAACGTCTATAACATATGCAGGCATTCAAAGGTAAAAAGGTTTGAAAGAGAGAGAGAGAGAGAGAGAGAGAGAGAGAGAGAGAGAGAGAGAGAGAGAGAGAGAGAAATGAAACCCAAGTTTCCTAAGTATACTATTTCCAAGATGCCAAAATCATTTGATACTGATAATAAATGCCCTTATACCTCTAGTGTTACAATTTCTCCATCTCTGTTCCAGGTTATTGAACTGTTTGGGACCGTTTCGTAGCAGTTAGGAGTGAACAAGAGACAGAAAGGACAATCAATGCCAAGGGACATTCTCTTGGGCCACGCAAAATGAATATGACTGGAGCATATTTCAAATAACCCACCTTTACATAAGAGTATTTCATCGACGAATATAATTGTTTATCGTGCAGACCCCTCAGAGGGATTCTGGAATGCTGCTTGAGGGAGCTTGGTTCTAAAGAAATTTAAAATTATTCTTGCAAGGCACATCTACGGTGTTCCCCAGTGGGGAATATATCCCACGGGCGTCGTAGGGCTAAATGGGGCATCTACGACAGCAGGTGGGGAGTGGGGATAGAATTCCTGATCAATCACTGTCAAGGCAAGCGTGGGTAGTGTTTTCCTTCATGCCTCGGAAAAGGCAAGATGCTGCAGGAATAAAGACTCCCAAAAATCCAGTCTTCCATTCGGACTAAGGCATGGATTTCTAACGTGCAAGTAGATCAGGAACTCAATGAGAAGTGGCCATGACTTAGATAAAGACCATGCCTATGTCTAAAACAAATACCCACACATACACATACACACTCACAAACGCACATATGTATATGTGTGTGTGTGTGTATTATTCACAGATGTGAGTAATCAATGATGCATATTAAATTCTTAGATTACACAATTCTAATGTCTTCGTTTCTCGCCAGCAGCCACTCAACTAGCTAACATGGTGCTATTTTTCTTGTCAGTGACTTACTGGCTGCCTTTCATCCTTTAAAGATGTTCTTTATAAATTCTTTTAACAAACAGAAATGTTGCAATGTGCCTACTGCCAAGTCATACATGAAATAAAAATATTTCTGAAACGGCCGTTGCTGTCACTTTTTTCTCAACTTTTTTTTTTTTCAAAAATGATAGCTGTATACTTAGTGCAACATACGTCATGACTGAAGTAGCTCTTTGAATTCTTCACTCCGGCCCCTCTCCTCAAAATCTGGCCTTTTTTCTTTTCTATTTTATTTCGCATGGATATTTTTCCCCGAGGCACGTTATCTCTGCACACAAAACCCCTTTGTAATACCGAGGGGAAACATAGTTAATTCTTGCCCGTAATCCTTCATTCAAACAGCTCTCGGCTCCCGATCAGCAATTTTTCAGGGAACGGCAACAGAAAAATCTGCGTCAGCAAACTTTGCCACAGGGGCTCGGAGAAGCTTCCAATGTATCATTGTTGTCCAGGCTATGTTCCTTTTCATGGATGGCCTTTTGGTGTTTTCATGAAACGAACTTTTATTTCGTTTCATGTGCTCTTTCATGGGGGTGGAAATTCTGATTTTTCTCAATTTGAGGTTGTGATTATTCAGGATTTTACTTTGCCAAGACTAAATTCCTATTCTTGGAGTCTATTTATTATTATTATTATTATTATTATTATTATTATTATTATTATTATTATTATTATTATTATTATTATTATTATTATTATTATTTTAAAGCGAAGACCAATAGGACAGCCATACTAATAACCTTTTCTAGACCAGGCACAAAACAAACGGTAAAAAATAAAAGACGTGTGGAGCTAAATTACAAAATAAACGACAAACTTTCATCCTCTTAAAAGAGGACAAGTTAGAAGACTCAGGAAAAACAGGAGGAGTTTTGACTTTTTCTGCGCTTAGAAATTTTTTTTTTTACATATTTCTTCCACTTTCGGTTCATATTACCATCGGTGCTTCACTTAATTTTATTTTCAACTCAAAATTAATTTTCAATAATCTACTTTTAGACTTCGGAACATTGCACATTTCTAGATTACAACCAATATTGCTGATGCTTTTGTGTGAAGTTACTGGGAAATGTCTCATACACATCCAAATTCAAAACAACGGCACTAAACAAATCATGATAAGACCACGTGATAAATAGTTACGAGTCACAAAAATATAACTAAAATAAACCTTTCTAATAGGCAATAAATATTTTGATGTTATCCTTTCTTTAACATAAAAGTTCAAAACTCAAGCTGATAGTTCAAGATGCAGCTATGGAACCGTAGTAATCAATGAAAATGTAATTAGCTAAAGGGGGATTAATAGTTTCAATTTTCGACCAACCTGATACATTATCCAGGTAATTATGACTTGGATTATTGTTAAGGTGACGCAGGGAAAAAAAGTCTGTTGCTCTCGTACATACATATACCTGTCGAATTCATATTCAAACAAATTTCACTCAAATATTCATAACCGGAGAGTTGTGTGAGAAAACTTTGAAAGCAGATGCATGAGAAATAAAAATACAAATTTGAAAAATAAAACTGATCAGTTGTGGATGTCATAATTTTCACGTGTAAAATGTTTTCATGAATTCAAGAAATTATTAGTGATATCAGGTTAAATTATGTGTGTGGAAACCCATTTAATTCAAATTCATTTTATAAAAGTTGAATTTGAAAGTTTTCAATATGTTGCAAGATATACAAGCATGATTTTTTTTTATTCAAATCTTCACGTAATATGAAGTAATTACAAGTAAACAATAGTTAGAGACGATGGCAGAATGCAATCGCGACTTTACATTATTTGCAACTGAGATCACTACCGCAATAAATAAAGAAAAAATGAACGAGCAGCGTGGAATGTTCTGAGTGTTCAAGTTTAGATCCAAATCAAACCTCGAAATGGAATTGAAAACGACTTTCCATCAGATACTGAAGATGAAATCAACAGAGTTGATTGTGCTGTGGCAAATTCCTTTCTCCTGCGCCTAGGTGCTTGGTTCCGGTGATCTCTCTCTCTCTCTCTCTCTCTCTCTCTCTCTCTCTCTCTCTCTCTCTCTCTCTCTCTCTCTTTCTTTTCTAGATATTTTCATGATTATGTCTCTACCTGTCTTGTGTTTGACATACTTCCGTATAACACACCTTCAGAGGTAACTAATTACATCAAAGACGTAAACCGTAATTTGTTTAGATAGGTTTGTTGCTCAACCTTTGAACTGGATAGCCATAATACTATCGTCATTCAATTCGTATATTTAGTGTAATGTAAATTCTGGTCTACTTTAGATGTATTGACAAGCTGCCATACCAGTGCAACTGAGTTCTGCCATGGTTATCGCAACCCTGAAATATCACAACAGGAGATCTATAAATATTTTTACTGATTTTGAATTTCTTGGAGATGAAATTTAATTATTATTTGCCAACATACGTGAATAATTTCCTTTTAAGTGAATTTTAAATGATAGGCGTTTTCCTCGTCTAATATACCTTGTAAATAATACAAAACGATAACTGTAGGTTGTTGATTTTAGCTTTAGCTTGTTCACGAAGAAATACGACGAAATTTAGGAAAGAGCTGAATGAAAGTCGGGATGTGCCAGCAGTAGGCTTTCTTGTCAAAGGATGCACGACTCTCTGAGGAGTTGCCATGCGCTATGAAGGACCACATAATCCTACTCCAACAGGGAAACCTTCATACCTGCGCTCCTTATAACCACCGCTTAAGGCCTCCGTCAGTGTGACCTAAAAGCTGTACTTACTCACAACTTAAAAAAAAAAAAAAAATTCACCTTTCGTACAACCACGTCTGCTGACACTGATGTTACTGAATTTATGGCTTTCCTAAAAACTGTTGGCGATCAACCGTTTACTCAATTGTAATTCTGACTTACTATGAGGTCAACCATAGTAATATAGTAAAGTTATTTACAAGATAATATGCTAAATTATAAAAAAAATTTCTAAAAACTGTTGGCGATTAATTGCTTACACGGTTATAATTCTGACTTACTATGAGGTTAACCATAGCAATATAGTAAAATTATTTACAAGCTAATATGCTAAATTATAAAAAAAAAAAAAAAAAATCCTAAAACCTGTTGGCTGTCAACCGTTTACTCAGTTATAATTCTGACTTACTATGAGGTTAACCATAGCAATATAGTAAAATTATTTACAAGCTAATATGCTAAATTATGAAAAAATTCCTACATCAACCAATAACGGGCAATATCTAATAATGAAGAATTGCGCAAAAAGAAGTAAGATGTGGATACATATTTAATGGCGAAATATTGATGACTTCAATGGCTGAAAGCTTACCTACTACGGCCACGTAGCTCGCAAGGTGCCAAAAGGTACAGAGCATCGGGCTTATTGTTCCTCACCTTTAAAAGGTCAAGCGTAGTAAGAAGCAAATCCAGGCTGGGTATTCAGCAAGTATATAAATAGAGAATTGTTCTTGCGCGGCGACGTGCCATGTCATACGCCATGACCCAGAAATACCCTCTCACGGCTGCAAAGAAATGTTTAATGAAAGACACACTTGCAACTTACGACGCCTTATGATAAATTTTAATGTGTGACGCTGGTTCAGCACTGGTTCCTGCGTTTCACATATGTAAATGCATAGTTAAATACCTTTTGCGTTCCTTTCAAACAGTTCGTCTCTTACTATGATACGAGACTGCTCGGTCATCTCGATTTTACACGACATGAAAAAGGGGCAAGAAATAAAATTTATCGGCAGTAACTGATAGGAAATCAGAGTAATTCATGAAACACAACACCGCAGAAGCAATTATGAAACTTAATAATAATAATAATAATAATAATAATAATAATAATAATAATAATAATAATAATAATAATAATAATAATAATAATAAGAAAAGACAACATACAAGCCTGCCAAAGGTTAAAGGAATGAAAAACCATACTACATCCGCATCTACTATCCCTTCGGATGTTGTTCAAGATTTGATTTAGCTTTATAAGCTCTCTGTATCTCGTTGGGATATCTTTTGAAGAAACTTAGAAACCAATCACAAAATGTCTCCAGAATGAATGAAAGGATTTAGATTAAATTTGGTCAAAACATTGGCTTGACGAGTCTCGGTAAATGATAAATTTTTGGGGGGATTTTAAAGAATTGGCGAGTTTTAAATTGTAAAAATCGCCGACTCTTCATCGTTGTGATTTAAAAGCTAATCACGTTGATGAGTTCACCCAGCGATTTTTTTTATCAAGCTTTTTCCTACTGACTGGTAAACATAGGATAAATTGTCATAAAAATTACATCGTAATATGGAAAAGTAAATTCATAATTCTCTCTTTCTCTCATTCTCTCTCTCTCTCTCTCTCTCTCTCTCTCTCTCTCTCTCTCTCTCTCTCTCTCTCTCTCTCTCTCTCTTTATTTTTGCATCACCATATGTGCCGCACTAGATAAAATATATATCTTCCATATATAAACATAGGCAATAAACTACATACATACATTATATATATATATATATATATATATATATATATAATATAGCCATATATAATATATATATATATACATTATATATATATAATGTATATATATATATATATGTATATATATATATATATATATATATATATATATATATATATATATATATATATATATATATATATATATATATATATACGAGTATATATGCATGCAGAAAGATTAAGGCATCTGGAACGCAATGGTCATAAAAATGACATCGTAATATGGAAAAGTAAATTCATGATTTTCATTAAGTCTCTCTCTCTCTCTCTCTCTCTCTCTCTCTCTCTCTCTCTCTCTCTCTCTCTCTCTCTCTCTCTCTTTATTTTTGCATCAGCATATGTGCCTCACTAAATAAAACATATATCTTCCCATATACATACGAATACACATGCAGCCAGCATAATACATACATACATTATATATATACATGTATGTATAAAGTATATATATATATATATATATATATATATATATATATATATATATATATATATATATATATATATATATATATATATATATATATATATATGCATGCAGAAAGATTAGGGCATCTGGAACGCCGGAGATTTAGAGGGAATAAAATGGAAAACCGCAAGCGTAGCATTCCACATTTATTGGCCAGATTTTCAAGACGTTAAGTTTCACTTTCCGGTTGCACAATGTATAAAATTTGCAAATTAAAAACAGGCTTAGTAAAGATAACACTTATAAAGGTAAAAATAATGAAAAAACCGTTAAACAATATAGATTAAAACAAAGTAAAATAAAAAGCGAAAAGAACTGTTAGGCCAGTACCCAACTTTGTTGGAGCTAAAAACTGAGTGACATTCTCCCTTCAGGAAGGGAGGACGTCAACTACGCTATACAAAGCACTGTGGAAGAAGTCTGATTTTTTAATGAGGGCACAATCGGCTTAACTGTTAATGATTCTGGAACGGAGAGAAAATAGTCATTGGGTGTTTCGGCAACGATATGGTAGTCATTATTTGAAAATGAAGCCTTGCATTGAATGACGTGTTCTGTTCTCGTATACTAGGGAATTCTTTCGTTTTTAAAGTGCACCGCCAAACACTGCATCAAAGCCAGAAGTTGATACTTGTGGGACAACAAGGAACCCAGAGTTTAAGGATTTTTAGATATCAATTTAATATTCAGGGCCGGAAAAATATTCTGAATTAATTTTAGTTTTCTGTAAAAGAAAACTATTGTGCCGGCTTTGTCTGTCCGTCCGCCCTCAGATCTTAAAAACTACTGAGGCTAGAGGGCTGCAAATGGGTATGTTGATCATCCACCCTTCAGTCATCAAACATACCAAATTGCAGCCCTTTAGCCTCAATAGTTTTTATTTTATTTAAGGTTAAAGTTAGCCATAATCGTGCATCTGGCAACGATATATGACAGACCACTACCGTTTCATGGGCCGCGGCTCATACAGCATTATACCGAGGTCACCGAAAGATAGATCTATTTTCGGTGGCCTTGATTATACGATGTACAGAAAACTCGATTGCGCCGAAGAAACTTCTGCGCATTCTTTACTTGTTAGCATTTGTAGTCTAAATGTGTTCGAGTGACTAAAGCTAACAGAGTCATACATTAACAATTACGGTACGTTAGCGAGAGATTGGCGTGGCCGAAGCCTGTCACTCAAGAACTTTTTCACATATCTGTAGAGTAAGGATGGAAGATACGATTTGTTTTCGAAAAACTGGAACAAAAATTGGATTTTATTGTGGAAGCTCTGCCAGCTGGGAGATAACGCATAAGCACGGTGTAACAGCGTAGAGATACTAATTATTTGATATAATTGTGAAGGAACAACTACTATAAAATTTTGTACACCTTTTTCTAAAAACACGTGTAATAAAACCATTTTCTTTCCTAGCCATTAAAATATCTAAAAAAGCAAGTTGGTTATGTTCATGCTCAACTGAGAATTGTATATTAGGGTGTAGGCCATTAAGACATTCTATGAAAGTTTCGGCTGCCTTTCTGAAAATCCTAAAATCCTGGGTTCCTTGTTTCCCAACAAGGATAAACTTCTGGCTCTCGTGTGATCTTTTAGTGGTTTATTGCTTTACAGCCCTGAAGATAAGACTTAACGCCTCGAAAATTTGGCCAATGAATTTGAAATGCTATGTGGGCTGTTTTCCATTATATTCCTTATGTATGTATGTATGCATGTATGTATATATATATATATATATATATATATATATATATATATATATATATATATATATATATATATATATATATATATTCTTACACAGATAGATAGACATATAGATAAACGTAAGTCCTGTAAAATCATACCTTTTTTATGCATTCTTAAATATCTATTAAAATTTTTCAGTCGTACCAAAGTTCTGATAATATTTCTATCATTAAAAAATTCCTACCTTCAAAACTCCGCAGTCTTCCCTGCTACCTCTTGGACAAGTCACTTCTAGGAAATGACAGCCAGAGAGAAGAGTATTTATTCGCACATATCATTTTCCTTCGAAAGAGAAGTTAAATTTTCGGTTCAGTTCTTCCGTTTGTTTGTTTGTCTGTTTGATAGCATGAACATTTTTATCAAAGGTCTTCTTTCTGAATGGCAACAATTCCTCCAATTTTGAGATATAATCCAAATTTTGAAGGGATCATTTGTAGGTTGAGGCAGGGGCGGGGTCAGTTTGGATGTATCTCCCTTGGCGGAGGTTTGTAGTCTTCGAGCTAACTTTTGTTCATGTTTGGATATCTTTCTGTCACCCGAGTCCTTCACTCAACCTTTCTCCTGCTCTCATTCCTCCTTAATAATTTTTCTTCCTGTGAAGACAAGTGTCATTCCACCTCCATTCTATGTCAGTCCGAGTTTCACTTATATCTCGAAACTTTGCCAAGTGCTTTGCATACCTATGAATAACCGAGGACAGAGAGAGAGAGAGAGAGAGAGAGAGAGAGAGAGAGAGAGAGAGAGAGAGAGAGAGAGAGAGAGAGGATTTTTTGGAAACATTCAGTTTCAATATATAACTTTTCAACATCTACTTGATGATGGTGTTGAACTCGATGATTTCCCAAATAATAATTTTTTTTAAAGAAATCAGTTTTTTCTCAAACAGAAAAAACTGATACATAAATTTATTTATTATTTCTCCCATGTTTGGCATACATCATCTTTACAAATAGCCTATACTTGCCATTGAAAATTCCGTTTTAAATTTTCCGCTATTCAGGAATACTTACCCTTATAAACATAATTATGCAAACGTAGTGAAGGTCACCAGCAAAGACTCATTATGACAATTCATCAATAAAAATTTCATTCAAAATTAAAATATTCGTTATCCGTTGGACTGAATTAATTTGCAATGTGCATCGCCACGGGTCTCATTTGTCATCACATTTACCGCAGATGGTAAAAATCCTCTACGAACATTCAATTCTAGATGGCTTTCAGCGTTATGTAGTTTATGAAATACTTCGTTTAATAACAAACTGTAGTGGTTTATGAATGGGCGATGCCATTGCTATTTACATAAAAAAACACTTGTTTTCTTTTCTGTGAATGGTGTTTATATCTAAAGCTGAATCTAAATTATATTCAGTTTTTTTTTATCAAGATCTCCCTGGAAAGTTTACAAAACAGCGAAGATAGGCCTACTTTGTACCTTCAATGAAAGCCGCACTTGTATCCGTATAAGTTTATTGCATGCAAGATATTTGCTCAATGTTTACCCTTTGCAAACACTCTTAGACTACTCCGTTTCTGCAACTCCTCTTCGTTATACCCTATCAGTGCCGCATCATACAGAAACATCTGACATTCCATATTCCAGTCATACTTCTTTCATTTTCCCGCAGCTTTGCACCTATATCAGCTGCCCGCTTTCTGACTCTTCACTTCACTTCATCCTTAAAGATCTAGAACACCTTTACATTAAATCAGTCACTTTCTCTCTTTCTCTCTGAATAATCTAACAAGTGGTTTGCTTCTATCATTAAAAATTGTGATTGCTCTTAATAGCTCGTCTTCTATTGGTATGTGTCTTGTACAACCTCCACACTGGTCTCTGTCTGTTATATCATAAGGTTTTATAGGACCATGCAAGCCTTGTATAGGTTTTCCTATCCACTTCCGAGCTTCTCTCATAAATGTTTTATAACGAACACTTGATCCACCCATCCACCCACACACAAACACTCTCACCCACCAACCCACCCACACAAACAAACACACACGCACACATACACACATATGATCTTACTTTCTTGTTCATACAGCAACGTTCTTCCATTTGCAATTCTTTCGTCACCTATTTTCCCCGTAGCTTATATGGTTTCCTCTGCTACCTTCACCCTCATACAGAGACACACTACATAACTATGAGTCTACAGGCATAAAAGCTATGTAATAAGAAACTCAAATATGAATAATAAAATGAAAAATGCTTGATATTTGCAAATAATATAGGTGGTGAAGAATGCTGCAGACACTAGTAAATGAGCTCTAAATTTTTGCAGGAAGGAAAGTTGATAGCTAAATTGAGCAACTGTAAGGTTGTGAGAGAAAAGTAAACCATGAACGAGGAACAATGAATGTCAATGTGTAAGGTGGAAGAATGAAAGCAATTAATTCGCCAATTCTAAAAATGACGGTAGGGTGAGAGCAGGTGAGTCACAGATTTGCCTAGGTGAAAGTGCGACTGTAGAAAGGGACTGTAGAGTCAACTGCTCTTTGCGGAAGTTAAGTGTGAATGTTGGACGTAAATTAAAAAAAAAGGTTAAAGATGGTGATGAAATGGGCTGTTTACTTTGAATATGGGGCATAAGAAGAATTGAAAGGAAGAGAAATGTGGAGACGCTTAAAAGCTGTAAAAATATTGGTGTGGTTGAAAGGTTGGATCCGAGAATTTTTTAGGTGGTTTGGCGTTGCGGAAAGAAAGGGTGATAATAAGGCAGTGTAGATTATATAACTCCTTAGTAGTAGGAAGGAATGCCTAGAAAGGGTTGGAGACATGGAGTGTATGAGGTATTGGAATGGAGGGCTTCTGTGTAAGTATAAATGCATAAAGCGGCTGATATTGTTGAAGTTTTCTGCACAGTGATTTCATTCATAATTTAGCAATTAAAGTACGAATGTGGTAGTGACCACTATGTTGCTTTTCATGTTGATCGCCCCCCCCGCCCCAAAATTCTCTCCTTTGCTCGAGGAAACTGTTCACAGTTAATTCATACACATACTGTCCACACACACACGCACATACACTCATATGAATATGTATGTGATTATAAATACATATACACACATAAATGCATCCATACTCACTGAAAATAAATGCAAGATTCATTGGCAACTGTCGAAAAAATTAGGAAGCACTTTATATCCACCGAAAAATAATATAAAGTGTTGCATGAACTTCCAATAAAGTAAACAGAATTCCGTTATTCTATAAAGCTAACTTTGTATATAGAAATCTTCGCTTTTCTGAAATGGTAATATATATGTCACTTTAGCTGATGAGGATTCTTTGTTAAAGAGACAAAAGCCTTATTTTTACTTCTGTAACAATATATATATTTATATCTCTCCGAATGTATTCCTTTTATAGCATCCATTGACAATTTTCAGCGGAAATTTCGCATTTTTCTATTCAATTTTCAGTCAATCTAAAAACTTCACATTCTATAAAATCCAAAATTCTTCACTGTCATGTCAGTTTCAGGTCAAACGTGGCCTTCGTAAGTGTAATACACAACGACTCGGAGAGGACATCATAAACGCCACCATTTTTGTTTTTATTTTCGTGCACATTTCCTCCACAATGACGTCCATCACCCACTCGTTCTCTCCCTCTCATTCCTCACCAATAATTTTCCTTCCTTCCCGTGAGGACAAGTGTCATTCCACCTCCATTGTGTGTCAGTCAAAGCTTCGCTTCATATCCCGAAACTTTGCCAAGCATTTTGCATACCTATGAATATCCGAGGACAGAGAGAGAGAGAGAGAGAGAGAGAGAGAGAGAGAGAGAGAGAGAGAGAGAGAGAGAGAGAGGCTTTCTTTCATTTCTCTCTGAAAATGATAATTTTTCGTTGGACAATATTGTCCAGTTGCAAGTATTTTACTTAAAATCGGAGTTTCTTTTCCAATTCATGAATTTTAAAGTCTTGCTAAAATCGAATGTTTTTCATTTTTTGTTTTCTTTAAGTCTGAACTTTAACTCTTTATTCTTAAATCCTATCAGATTCTTGCTGATATCCGATTTCATAAATTCTACCACTTATAAGTGATTTACTAAAGTTTACGCAAGAATATGTTATTAATCAAGCAATGGCAGAATGGATATAATCAAATTAATGGCAAACACTGAAAATGAATACATAATGCAAACGTGCATTTACATGAGTAAAATAAGCAAAAAATGCGAGAAGTTTCTTCGGCGCAATCGAGTTTTCTACAGAACGTATTATGCTGTATGAAACTCTCAGCCACGACCCATGAAACTCTCAGCCGCGGCCCATGAAACTTTCAGCCACGGCCCGGTGGTGGCCTGTGTTGTTGGCACCTATAGCGGCGCCAGACGAACGATCATGGCTAACTTTAACCTTAAATAAAATAAAAACTACTGAGGCTAGAGGTCTGCAATTTGGTATGTTTGATGATTGGACGGTGGATGATCAACAAACCAGTTTGCAGCGCTCTAGCCTCAGTAGTTTTTAAGATCTGAGGGAGGTAACAGAAACACCTGTTCAAACACTTAGTAGTTTAGGAGTAATATATGCACGCATAAATGAGAAGGCTGGACTTACACTATAAGATTGGAAACTGAAACTAGGCTTTATAGTTGATCTTTTTTTCGAAAAATTCGCAAGCAAGAGGATAATTATTTATAGCTTAACTCTTCAAAGTGTTGTCGTGAGATTTTCACGTGTTTTTCCGATGTTGCTTAAGCAAAGAACAAAATAACCGGAAGACATGATTCCAATGTCTGATGGTTGGAGACCACTAAAGTTAATCCAAGCAAGAATACTATTTTAGCACGCACCTGTCTCGGAGGGTGACGAGAGAGAAAGACTGTTAACATAATACAAAGTGCAGACACTTAGATACTGCATATTTACATTTCTGCTCGCAGACACATAAGGACACCAGCTATCTGATTTATTTGCCAACAACTTGATTCTTCTCCGTTATCCTTTCCATCATTTTCTAATACTTCTGTCATTTCAGTTCATTTATTCCATATCTTCTACCTCCAGGTCAACCAGTAGCTATCATCAATGTCACGATCATACATACTTATTAGATAAAAGTCCTTTCGTGAATGAACTAAAGAGAACAGTTTTGTTCCTCTCAGGGAACAAAGTTTTAATTTCTAAATTCTCTACCTCTGATGAATGACCTGGGTTCAGTTCAGCTAACACCTGAGAGATAATCTCTTTAATGTGTATGATTAAAATATTCTAACTATGAAGAAATTCATTCTCCAATAGTTTATTAATAGTCACATTTATTTTCCTTTAACGAAGAGTATTTTAAATAGACTGAAACACAGCGAAGAAAACTTTTTGGGAAATCTTTAACTCAGAATTTTTCTAAAGTACTGTATGTCTGACTTTTCTAAAACCTTAGGGTATAAAGCAACAGCTATGGATCGACCAGTATTCCGCTTCACGGTTAGTCGCTCTGAGCCCAGGGGTACACACCAAGCCTTTAACTTCCTTCAGTATTTGGGCAAGTCTTGTGCTGGCAGAATGTCTGCTAAAATGAACGAACTAACCGACCAATATTAGTTCAAATTGATGTGTACTTTATTAGTAATTGTATTCAAAATATGGTAAGGCCTGTTTTATCTGTTCTATCGTGTTTTATACATGCCCCTTTCTGAATACAATAGGAAGTATATTTAGGAATATGACCAAGATTACTATTATTCAAAAACAATTAAGCAAAATCCTAGGAGAAAAAGCAGCAGCGATTCCCTTGTGGCAAAGTTTGTTCCTTGCTCAACTCAGCAAATATGAGAATTTATCTGAAATATTAGAAGCGTGTCTAAAGAAATCAAGATTCTTCGCTAATGAAAAAGGCGAAACAATAAAAAACACTCCTTTTATTGCATTTTTGTCTGTGCATTTTTGATAAGTTATTTCTTATATGTAATTTTTTACGCTATTCGTGCGTTTTTTCTGTGTATTTCCATTGTTACGGATTCGTACAGGGTAAAGGCGAGTATAGCTCTGAAAAATTACACCAGTTTACCTGACTTCCAACACTGACCTACAGTGAGCATTGGAATCGTCTGGTTGAAAACAATTTTGCTAACCAATAGGAAAACAAGTTGTGATAGATAGTGATGATAGCTTAAATAGTAAGCTTTTCATTACAGAATTGGTATCTACGTAAAATGTGATACATTAATACAGAACTTAATTTTTCTTTCTGAAGAAATTTTGTTTGTCATTAAGAAATATCGATGATGTTAACTGGTTGTAAAGATAGAAATCCTTTTACAGTATTCTGAAAAGAAAAATGAAAAACTGGTGTCTTCCACATCACTCTTGAAGGTTTGTTGAGAAAATCATATTCCTTAAGCGAGATGAAAATGAATTTTCAAGTAATTTACAAGATATATTATAGAATTTAGTGCAAGAAGTAAAAAAGTGAAGTAAGTAGCATTCACAATATATTTTTAGTTTTTAAAACTTCGTAAATTTTCTCAGCATGCCATTGTAACTATCTTCCAAAACAAGAAAGCAGAAAAGAAAGACAGCGAAGATATAGCATTACAAAACAACCCCCAGTAAATGATTCATCAAGTCAGAGTAGTGAAAAGGATCGGGACCCAGTAACCAGTCTGAGGTCGAGAATTTTTCCTGAAAGTATATAAATTTTTGTTGTTTTTATTTCATGTTAAAATCGTATAGGCATTGAATAAAAAAAGAATTTTATTTAGACAGACTGAGAAACAGAAGATGTATGTTAATGACCATTGAAAAATGTCTTGGATTTTAAGTTATTTTCATGTAGCCTCTCCTAAAAGTGGCAACAAATGCCTTGGATGAAAAAAAAAAGTGGAAGGTCTACTACAATATTTCGATAGAATGGCTACATTTCGATAGAATCACCTCATGTCTCGTTCTTAAAACCACAAATAAAAACCGAACAAGAAAAAATTTTTACCCTCTAAAAGCAAGGAGAATATATTGAAAATAGTTTAAAGAACTCTTGTGAGAGAACTGTTTTCCCAATAGTTACTTATTTTTAAAAATATGCTTGTGGGTTTTTATAAACAGAGTTGAGTGGGGTTTTCTATAATCTTTGTTTTCGTGACTTCATGTTTCCTTTTTTTCGCCATAATACGCTCGTGTATATTTTCATACTGTGTAGCTGAAATTAATATGACGTCAAAGTCAGTCAGGTTAAATGACAGCTACATCAATATTCTGCTCTTTAAGAGAGAAATAAACAAGTAAAAAATGCGCCGAAGTTTCTTCGGGGCAATCGAGTTTTCTGCGCAGTGTATAATGCTGTATGAAACTTTCAGCCACGGTCCATGAAACCCTCAGCCGCGGCCCATGAACCTTTCAGCCATGTGTTGTTGGCACCTATCGCGGTGCCAGACGCACGATCATGGTTAACTTTAACCTTAAATAAAATAAAAACTACTGAGGCTAGAGGGCTGGAATTTGGCATGTTTGATGATTGGAGGGCGGATGATCAACATACCAATTTGCAGATCTCTAACCTCAGTAGTTTTAAAGATCTGAGGGCGGACAGAAAAAGTGCGGATGGACAGACAAATAGCCATCTTGACAGTTTTCTTTCACAGAAAACTAAAAAAAATGGACAAATGGGACTAATGAAAGGTTAGTTTTTATACAATATGCAGGACGGAGACAATTGCCAAAAATAGGCGGTATAATCTGTCAAACCGAATCTATTGTATTCTGTCAAACATTCGATATTCTGCCATTTATTTAGTCAACGACCTTTATCCAGTGTGTTGTGATTAGTAATGAAAAGAATTAGGTGTGGTATCAAGCTCAATATAGTAAGGTTTATTTCAGCAAACCCAATAATCAATGTGTTGCTAATATTGCCGGACATAAAGCATAGAATGGACGTTAAAATTGGAGCGTAATACATAAAAAATAATCGAATGGTTCCAACTCGCCGTAACTGATGAAGCCTAAAATAGAAAAGTGACACCTGCCTAAAAGAAGCGAGTTGCGTATAAATGGAAGTGGGTCGTGGTTATTGACAGTATGGTGAACTGCAAATATTGGCAATGAAACTAGGAATTGTTATGGCCAAACACAAATACCCGAGTATTGTTCAAATGTAAGGTTTTGGTGGCTTTAAATAATAATCTTTTTTGAGTAGGAATGACTGCGATGTTACTACTCAGATACTAATTTTGTGTTTCAAGAAATCAAAATATGATGGATGAATGTTGTATCGCATTTATTTCGTTAGATTACTCTACTTTGCTCTAAAATCTATAGAAAAGGACATATATTTCATTGTACTATACAGTATTTAGGAGATTTTCGAAATTTATGCTGAATTTTCCCTTCGAATACGGAGAGAGAGAGAGAGAGAGAGAGAGAGAGAGAGAGAGAGAGAGAGAGAGGAACAGAAAACTTTGGCAATTAGGAAAAATCAAGATATTTCACTTTCAAGACATAGTTTTACCCCAAACGTATAAACAAAATCAGATGAGAGAGAGAGAGAGAGAGAGAGAGAGAGAGAGAGAGAGAGAGAGAGAGAGAGAGAGAGAGAGGGGAATAGAAAACTATAGCAAACACAGCAAATAAAAATATTTTACTTTTAATGGAATTTTCTCCTCCAAACGTTAGGTCGATGATCGAAGAAGAGAGAGAGAGAGAGAGAGAGAGAGAGAGAGAGAGAGAGAGAGAGAGAGAGAGAGAGAGAATATGGAAAAAAAAAGGATATCACTTTCAATACAAATTTTCACTCTGAGTGTTAGGATGAGAGAGAGAGAGAGAGAGAGAGAGAGAGAGAGAGAGAGAGAGAGAGAGAGAGAGAGAGAGAGAGAGAGAGAGAGAGAGAGAGAGAGAGAGAGAATATGGAAAATAAATGATTTTACTTTCAATACAAATTTTCACTCTGAGTGTTAGGATGAGAGAGAGAGAGAGAGAGAGAGAGAGAGAGAGAGAGAGAGAGAGAGAGAGAGAGAGAGAGAGAAGAATATAGAAAATAAATGATTTTACTTTCAAGTCAAATTTTCACTCTAAGCGTTAGGACGAAAATGAGAGAGAGAGAGAGAGAGAGAGAGAGAGAGAGAGAGAGAGAGAGAGAGAGAGAGAGAGAGAGAGCGAAGATAGTAAACTTTGGCAAATACATCAAATCGAAATATTTTACTTTCAAAACAAATTTTTACTCCAAACTTTAGGATACATATGAGAGAGAGAGAGAGAGAGAGAGAGAGAGAGAGAGAGAGAGAGAGAGAGAGAGAGAGAGAGAGAGAGCATGTAGTGGCGAAGTCGGGGAGAAAGGAATTTGTCAAAACACAATCGCCTCCGTTGATTTCATCTTCAGTATCTGATGGAAAGTCGTTTTCAATTCCATTTCGTGGTTTGACTCGGATCTAAAACTTGCTCACTTTCGGAATAGTCGCCGCTATTCCTCATTTTTTTTTTTACTTTAAACCGGCGGTGGTGATCTCCATTGCAAATGCTGCCACGTCCGGATTATATTTTGCCAAGGTTATTGTATTGCAAACTGTCATATCCCTATGTATATGTATATACAGTATATATATATATATATATATATATATATATATATATATGTATACAATATATATATATAAATAAATAAACAAATACATGTATCTGTATATATATATATTAATATATATATATATATATATATATATATATATATATATATATATATATATATACACAGTATATATATAGACATAATGGAGCTATGGAAAGGCATTCTGTTTTCTATCCATTTATTCGTATCGCTTGATACATCTTACAGGTTGAAATAGCGATTAAAATAAACAGTATTTGCGTGTAAAAGATAAGATATATACACATTACATACTTATTTACACCATATTAGCGGTTAAAAAACAGAACAAGGGGAAAACCAAAAGCAGTGGCAAGGAGTGCACAACACCTACCCACAATGGTAGCGTAAAGCAGAATAACAAGAAATGCAGAACAGGAGGGGGAGAGAGAGGCCGGGGGCCGGGGGGGGGAAGGGGGAGGGAGCACTTTAATACTGTGGGAAGAACGCGAAGTATGGAGGAACTGGCCACCCTTGAATCTATAATGATCAAATGGACTGTCCCTACCCTCAATCACCAATCAGCATCAACCCAACTATTCATTGCATAGTTTGCTCTTGTTTTTAGCCTCTGTGTCCGTGCTCCCTCCCCCCAACTCTCTCTCTCCCCCCCCTGTCCTGCATTTCTTGTTATTCTGCTTTACGCTACCATTGTGGGTGGGTGTTTTGTGCTTCTCGCCTCTGCTTTTGGTTTTTCTCCTTGTTCTGTTTTTTAACAACTAATATGGTGTAAATAAGTATGTAATGTGTATATATGTTATCTTTTATACGCAAGTACTGTTTATTTTAATCGCTACTTCAGCCTGGAAGATGTATCAAGCGATACGAAACGTCGGCATCTTAATAAATGGATGGAAAACAGGGTGCCTTTCCATAGCTCCATTATGTCTACTGTCTGAGTGTCTGCTCCTGCCTTCGTGTATATATATATATATATATATATATATATATATATATATATATATATATATATATATTATATATATAAGTTGAGTATAATTTTATTAGAAGAGTTAACACAGTCGACTTGCTTATCGTTGTATGTAAAACAAAGGGCAAGTCTCGAATCCTGGCCGGGAAAGCAGCTCTATCAATTGCAATTCCCTTTGGGTATAAGTATCCCCTAAGGTATAATGAATTCGATATCACGGGATATTTATGCCTTTTCACTGTGAGTTAGTAACTTATTTCTGTGAAACACGTTCCCATGTGTTCATTTCCATCATATCTCACGCTGAAGGGGTAAGTCGAATGAAATGTTAGCAATTCGTGAACTGATGGGTCGGGAAGTTGGGTAAAATTCGCAGGCATGGTGGGCGCTATAGGCGCTTGCCGGGGAAAAACCCCGGGTATGTATTACTTGGGTTCCAATTTCTTTTATGATCTTTGCTTCCGAACTGCTTATGCCCTGGGCAGTCACTCGAAAGACGGGGGCTCGGTCATGTTGTAAGTCAGAAATTTATATTGTAAGTCAGAAATTTTATATATATGAAACACGTTCCCATGTGTTCATATATATATATATATATATATATATATATATATATATATATATATATATATATATATATATATATATATATGTGTGTGTGTGTGTGTGTGTGTGTGGTGTTTGTGTATGTGTAAGCGTGAGAAGAGTCCCTCTTTGTATCGATTCTAATTGGCGCGATACTCCCTGAAAAAATCTCTTCAACTTCCTTACATACAAAGTGATACAGTAGAAATTGCGTATCATACAAATACACAATTACCTGTTATGTATTTCCCGCTATATATTTGTGAGAATTTATTCGAATTCCGAAAATTAATACCAGCCCAACTCGATGACAGCACCAAAGCAAACCCAACATGACAGTTCATGCAAACAAATAATTAAAAATCAAATTAATCGTTATGTGAATTGGACTGAATTCATTTGTAATGTTCATTACCACTGGCTCATTTGCCATAAAATTATTTCAAATGGTACAAATGTTCCATGAATATTCAATGTTAGATGGCTTCCAATGTACAGCGATTAATGAAATACTTTAGGCCTCGTTTTGATGGGCTGCTGCTTCGCGCTTCACATCTTTCCTGCTGTTGGATTAACTTCATTTGTTTTATTCTCTGTCATCTTCTCGACTTTTCTGCTTTGTTTTTCATAAAACCTTGTAAATAGATTAACTATATTCCCTTCATGTTAGCTAAAAGTGTATCATCAAATTTAACTGTTTGCAATGATCTTAAGCATCGCTAGTACTAAGAAGTTTTTTCTTATCATTCATTGCTTGTAATGTTTAGAATACATTAAGGTTAACGTGATCAGAAGAGAAATGAAGCCAAGTACCTCGTGAATTATGGTGCAATCACTTTTATGGGGAGGGTTATTTCTAACGTCACGCACGTTAATGACTGCATTTCCAGCCACAGCTCACATTCGTCACGTAACGCAGTAAAAAAAAAAATGGTAGCAAAACGTTAAGGAACCAACAGCGGCCGATATGATTGCTGCTTTTCTATAGAGCCGGCTCTCTAGTGCCACCTCGATTCGCGTTCTCGATTCGTGAAAAGTTATTGCCATAGTTATTCCTGACACCCCGTCGGCCCCTCTTCAGGCACCTCCTCTTTCCTGTTTCATCATCATCATCATTATTATCATCATCACCATTACCGCCAGTCTCACTGCCATCATCATTCCTTTCAGAGGTCGTCCTCTATTCAAGTTTTTCAAAGTCACGCGGAAAGCGCATCGAGTCGGTTTTTCGCGAATAATCTCTTCACATTTTTCATGTCAGCGTTTGTTACCTTTATTTATTTATTTTTTTTAAAATTTATCCTTGGTTCCTTGTTGCTGTGAAATAACAAGGTGCGAAAGATGGATGGAAATACAGGAAAGGGCTAATGACTGCAAATGAGTGGTAATGTACATTTTCCAATTAATATCCGTCATTCTTTTGTGCTCAGATGATTATCTAAGTCATTAATAATTTTGTAGTTCGTTCTGGTTAGATATTATTAGCTTTTGCATCATGAGTTCAGATGTGCTGTTCCACTTTATCTTCGTCATAAAAAGTGAAAGGAATAGTGTAATCTAATTACAGCAACGCATGATACAAGATACAAAAGACACTTTCTTTTAGTGAATTATATGATGAATATGTTCATAACACAACGGAATATATGTACGTAAGCTTGAAATGGTAAAAAATAAAACGCTAGAAAGGTTTCGTAATGGAGAGCATTCAAACACAACATAATTTTTTCCTACTCTGAAGGTAATTAAAAGATTGAAAAAAAAATAAAGATAAAAACATCAAATGACAGAACGTTTTTAACCATAACCTATTTTTTTTTTTGGTTACGGGAGTAATTTACTCCAGGGATGGGAAATGTAGTTATCAGGGTAATGGCAAAACCAGTTACATAAAACCGTTCCTCTCTGCTTATTACACCACACGCGAACAACGAGGTTAGTGGGACGCCATAAAAATCCTTCCTAGCTGCGATCACATTTAAGACATGGATTAGTTAATACCTTGAAATCAGTTCTTGATTGAGGAATGAAATAGTGTGAGGATTTTTTTAGTTTTTTTATTTACTCCCTGTTACCTAGAGGTTGTCTTTAAAGCTGCTCTCGAGTGGAAACAGATTCTTTCACTCAAGGTCTGTTCTCTAGACCTTGCTTTCACTCTGAATCAGTGAGAATTAACCGGGAAGATGTGGTACAGACATTTTTATTCTAAAACTTTGGTCCCATTTGCAACGAACATAATAACGAATGAATAGAGAAAGAAAGACCACTTTGTGAAGAAATAAGCACAAATGATTAGTTTGTGAAAAACTGCCAGATTTTCGTCGGCTTTTTTTTTTTTATTAAATCTGGCAACAACAAAGACACTGAACAACAACACAAGAGAAAAAGACAAGGAAGAAAAAACAAAATAACGAATATCAAAGGCACCGTTGTTTTAAAAACCTCAAAGGCAAAAAATGTAATATCATTAAACCCACAATACCCGGAAAACTAAAATTCGGACAGAAGCGGCATCAAAGGGGCTGAGTCAGAATTATGGACATTCGTTCGTTACCGGAAAAAACAATAAACATTAGCAGCATGATTCAGAGAGTTGAAAACAAGATGTAAATTGCGCATTCTGTATTTCTCTAGGCGTATATTCTTTTGTGTTTAGAAACGTCGTATTTATGCGTATAAGATACACGTGAGTGCTAAAATACGTTTTGAAATGCTAGATATACAACATATGACGGCTGTACACACATACACAAGATGTACACTGTACTCTTAAATACGTTTATACCCACACATATGAATATACATCGCTATAAGTACAATATAAGAGAGCTGTTCACACATCCACACAGATGAATGCTTTACGCTTATATACGTTTATCCACGCATATCAATGTTAGTCACTATAAATGCAATATAAGAGAACTGTACGCATATGCTCACAGATGTATGCTGTACGCTTAGATTCGTTTATTCATGTAAAATAGTGCAATTGAAATACAATATATGGGAGCTATACACACATATGGGCGTAGATGTATATTGTACGCTTACATGCGTTTATTCATGTAAATGAATATAAGTGAATTGAATTGCAATGTAAGAGAGCTGTACGCACATGCCCACTGCTGTATAATGTACGCTTATATACGTTTATTCATGTAAATGAGTGTACGTCATTTGAAATACAACAGGAAAGACCTGTACACACAGGCATACGGATGTATACCTTCGGACGGGAACTGACGATGGAAAAATGAATATCTAGACAGAATGAACTACCAAATTATATATGAAAGAGAAATTCATCAGAGAACAGAAGAATGACGGATATTAATTGAAAAAAGTACATCACTACTCATTTGCAATCATTAACCATTTCCTGTACTTCCATTCACCTTTCTCACCTTATCATTTCACAGCGACGGGGAACCCGGGATAAATAAGAAAAAAAAAATCAAGAGTAAAAGAGAACAAACGCTGACATGAAAAATGTGAAGAGATTATTCGCGCAAAACCGACTCGATGCGCATTCCGTACGACTTTGAAAAAGGTGAATAGACGACGACCTCTGAAAGAAGTGATGATGTAAGTTAGACTCTTGGTGACGATGTTGATGATGAAACAGGAAAGAGGAGGTGCCTGAAGAGGGGCCGACGGGGTGTCAGGAATAACTATGGCAATAACTTTTCACGAATCGAGAGCGCGAATCGAGGTGGCACTAGAGAGCCGACTCTATAGAAAAGCAGCAATCATATCGGCCGCTGCTGGTCCCTTACAATTTTGCTTCCAGTTTTATTTTCTTACTTCGTTATGTGAGGAACGTGAGCCGTGGCTGGAAATGCAGTCATTAATGGGCATAGCGTTGGAAATAACCCGTAAATGATAGCCCCTTTTCCCCCTTACCAGGGACAGAGGCGATAAGTGGATTGCAAGGACAACATTGCTAGTATGGGAATCGAGATGAATATTTTTTCAATAATAACCGTTGGTCTTCACTGAATGCTCAGCCGAGTTTCTCCATAAGAATTTGCTCAAAATTATCTATTTCAAATTTTTATGTTGGTAAGAAGACGACACGAAGCATTAAAATTATTGTGAACAACATGGGAAAGGTAAACAAGAAAATGGAACGAGCTGATTATGGGGTCGTAATTCATTTTACGTATTTCAGCTTTATCCAGTAGTACTTAGAAAATATGTAAAAATGTGAACGTACCGCTATATTCAGTTAATATGTAAAACGCAGTGAAGCAGTGAATTGAATCGGAGATTTATCTTGGAAAAACTGAAGCTTAAAATATGTTAGGCACTTGGTGCACTGACATGGTAAATAAACAATTGAAAGGCTAGAAATAGCGTTGCCATAGTCACGATATTAAGCAAAATCGAGTGACAGTCTTTATTTCCAAAAATCATGGTCAAGTTTTCCAAAAGAAAGGTTTCTTTAGGTACTTTTTACTCAAATCGTGAGAGATGAAGCGTTTGAAGTTTACAAAAAAAGATTAATGTGTCCAATAGGATGGTTCATGGCGCTTAGTAAGTAGAGCTTAGTATTACTGTTGTTAAATTACTGCATCGAGAATTGTATTTTCGATTTTACCTTTAATGTCAGTGACTTCTTAAAATTGTGGTTGACCAGTAATGTGCAATATCATACAATTTCTTAAGTCTGTCCTATAAAAGAATTTTTTTTATATGACATTTAAGTTAATTTTTAACTTTACCAACATTAATTTAAAATTCCTTTACCCTAATTTTAAAAAGCAGTACCTACCTGTCCAACATTGCCTCAACCACCAACTAATCCACGCTTCTCTCATTCTACCATCATCCGCTACCTTTCCTCCCAAACACCTATAATTATCAACCATTTTTCCTCCGGTATCCAAAATAACAAACTTCGTTACGCTTAGCAGTGTAGTATACAAAGATCAAAAGGAATTGTATTATGTTATAACTTTTTTCATTTCCTTGTGGAATGAAAAGCTTTCGTTACCGTGAGTAAACAGACAAGTAAGAGTTAGGAAAATATGAAGAAAATCAAAGAAAATGGGTCAAATAATTCATTACTTTCTTAAAAAGTAACGAAAAATATCGTGATATTCCAAGTAAATCAAAGCACTTTAAATAGAGATATATAAAAAAAATTTGCTCCCCCGCTGAGCAAATAAAATCCATCAATGATTGGCGAGCTGAAGTCATTAAAGATTTTTCTTCAGGCACAACTGCAAAGAAATAGCCGCTCGACAATATTCAGATTATGATAATTCATTGTTATCACAGACTTTTTTCTTCCATTCAGTCATGAGATGATGAAATTATCAGAATTCGATATTCAATTTAAACTTAAATTACGTTCATTTCCCGAGAAGAAATAATATTATCCTCTTACTGAGGAGTCCTTTCTACCACTATTAGAAATTCATTAGTCCTTTTACCAATTTCTCTAAGCTAAATGAAGGCATTACCATTTCCATCGCATATTGTTATGAAATATTCATTGTGAATAGTTCTCTTGTTCATTATATACATATATACACATATATATATGCATATACATGCATATATATATATATATATATATATATATATATATATATATATATATATATATATATATATATATATACACACAAAAACACACACACACACATATATATATGTATATATTTATTTTTTTAAAGAGCCTAATTGGTTATTGAGTGTGGGGACAGAGTGGTAAAGAAAAGGTACGAAATGTATAAAATTCAGAATATTGGGAACGACGCGACGGCCCATATTAGGTCAAAGGGCCATCAGTCTGTTTAAACTTAATTCATTGCAGAATGAAACTTTGACAGCGTTCAGTAGTATGGTGTGCGTTCTGGTATAATCTTTGCTAAGTATACCTCTTCAGCCCTGATTTACAGGAGACTTAAATTTTTTTATGCTTTGGAAAATTATAGTCAATTTTGAATACGATATACCGCTCTCATTTCAGTACGTGCATCTGATAACATGAATTTTATTTTATGATTTATATTCGAGTAAGTAAAATTTTGAGTAAATTTATACTAGGTGAGTTTTCCATGAATCACTTTAAGTAAACTGGCTATGTCCTTGCTCACTAAATCCTAATGACGTATGTACAAACATGTTTTAACATAAAAAACGCCGTTTTTATTTTGAAAGGAAACTCTCTGCATGTTATGAAACGTCAAATTTATCAGAAATGAGAGTTAAAATGATAACCAAAGTCTTCAAGAGTAAAACAAAAGTTTGTTCTTTTAGGATATCGCAAAAAAATTCTACAACCTATTTGTGATAATTACAACCTCTTTCAGCTCACAAAGAACCATTTAACCTTCAGGTATGCAGAAACTGATAAGTGTTTAATATCTCCCACTGTCGTACCCAATCCCAGAAGACAGATAGATTGCATTTAAGATTTTAATTTATATAAGAACTTTTCTAGTAACACTGCACAAATAGTCCAAGGTTCAGCACATCTCCATAACTGGAATAAATATGCCATGTAGCTTCAAGGGCTCGCAGATTTATAACTGCCATCAAAGATGGTGGATAGAAATCTTCTTGCGTGTGATCTTCCATACTATGACGTCAAGCAGAACTGTTTTTAACAACCATGTTCCTACTTTCACGACGAGACTATCGATATTATTGTTTGTGATGCCTTTCGTCCCATAGAAATGCAATCTGGTTCAAACTAAAATATATTCAATAAAAAGACTTTTGGAATGCAATGCAATATTTCGAATGGAATTTATTTTTATATTGCTGAAATATTTCCGTTCAGTTCCAAACAGGCAAGTAAATTATTGAAAGAAACTTCTACGAAACCCGCTGAATTTTGCATTTTTGTTCAACATCAAATCTTTACACTTTTCATGACAGTTTGCACATAGTTTTTTTTTTAATAAATCTCTTCTTAAAAATGGCTTAATTAATGGATATTTGATGTCTCATGCTTTGGTATGGTGATGTGTGAAGTAAATGTTTCTAGATGCTCCCGAGACCGTTATAATTATAAAATAAAATTTTTGGGTAATTTTATTTATTCCTTTCATGAATCCATGCGATTTCCTGGGGTTTGTGGAATTTGAAATTCCTAATAAGACCTTTGTTGAAAGTGCTATTTGCTTTGCGTATAGAAGTGTATGTAAACAAAGTTTATAAATCTATATGCAGAGTTTGTTTGATTAGAGAGGAGATAGCGTTATGTGCTTTGCGGAAATCGGCCAGGAATGATCGGTTTCAGTGTAGGCATTCCCAGCAGCCACACACACACACACACACACACACACTGTTGAATTCTACAAAAGACAACACAAGAAGTAAATCGTGAACAACTACTGTAAGAGGCCTTCAAGTACTTCTTGCATCGAATAAGTCATTTGGCTTCTCACAGATAGCGAAATATAAGGCTATGAAGGGACATAATTTTCATGTATACTGTATGAATGAAACTATGAGAAGCCATATGAAGCCTACTTGAAAAAAAAGAAATCAACCTTCCCCTAAATTTACCGATGTGGCTAGTATTTTACTTTTCTGCTCTTACTCCTAAAATAGTACCCTTTTAATTTGGATCAAACTTTTGTTCCTTAATCAGTTTATCAGAAGGTGGATCAAGTTATGTGCCATCAAAATTGCAGCATTCTACATTATTCATATGCAAACGAAGCAATCATTATTTCTGCCTCTCCCTCCTCTCTCTCTCTCTCTCTCTCTCTCTCTCTCTCTCTCTCTCTCTCTATCATCTGTGAGGTGATGCATACGCAAATAAATACGCATAGATGCACAGGCTTGTTCTCTCAAAATTCACACAGGGAAATCAAAGTCATTCCTCAACATCAAACACTTTCCCAAAACAACGAAATCCGAAATAAAAACTACAGAAAACAATGCGCAATTCGTAACGAAACGAGAGAGAGAGAGAGAGAGAGAGAGAGAGAGAGAGAGAGAGAGAGAGAGAGGAGGTGGGGGGTGGGGGGCCGGAAATATAATCTGATAGATAGAATGAGCGGCAGACGAGCAGCGAAAAACTCATTCCGACCCATCCGTCTGATTGGAAGTGAAAATCCAGGAGAAGCTTCGTATGCAAAGAGCTTCTGGCGTTGTTTGTTGGTCTATTTTTCGATATTTCAGTTCAAATATTTTTCTGATGATGCTTTTAAGCTGAAAATTAGTTTTCGGGGAAAATCAAGACCGCAGTTGAGAACATTTTCACCCTACAAGTTGAGAATGTAATATATTTTTGGGGGATAGTATTAGAGCTGATAGTTAATCTATCTTTTAAATAGTAATCTTCGTTGAATATACACATTTATACTATCATTGATGTCAAGGGGATTTTTTCTAAGACCTCGAAACTGTCATCAGTTAAGCAGTTCCTTCATCCCCGATTTCTTCCTCTTTTAAAATTCTTATTTGTAAATCCAGTTTTGAATAAAAACCTGTTTCCTTGGCCTAACCAATATGACTCTCCTTTGCATTCCATCAGCCATTGCTGTAACATTTATTCTTCGCTATAATCCTAATATTTTTGCCCAAATATAGTTTTTCTAACTTCACTTCTTTGCCACATAATCATACCTCCTTATTGTTTATTTTTACTAGTTTTTGCAGGAATTGATTAATCAGTTTTATCTAGGCAGATTTAAAAAAATAATTACCTTCTCAGTATTTTCTAATAGTTCCCTTCGTAAAGACTACAAAACTTCTAGCAACTTCTGTCGCTTATATAAAAGTTAATGAGGGATCTAAGCGTGGCAATTACGCAGGAGGAGCGCTTTGTATCGGGTTATTGGTTCCTTTGTAAGTGGTGATTGTCCTTAATTGGTGGAAGGACCTCTTCCATTTGAGGTTTCCAGCTTTCACCTGAGCTCTTATTGTATGTTGTTGGGAAATAATCAATACCATCTTCCTTCGCAGACTATGTTACAGCATCAAATGAACTTGAGCTGGGATTTAAGCACCCATAATGGTCAGTAACATTGCAAAGAGACGAAGAACAAAAATAATTACCAAATAAGGACTGAAACAAAAAATGGGAAATGTTTACATAATCTGAACTAAGCACAAGCCTAAGGTGGCTCATAGCTCTTCTACTGCACAATCGTGTTATATTTAACATTAGTACAATACTATTTACAAGTATTGTAAAATTAAAATTGAGAAGTAGACCTTTCTAGTCGTAGTCGTACATTAATCTTTCAAAATGAAAGTAATTTTTTTATCATCCTTTTTTTTTGTTGACTTTCACAAACCACTGAAAGCAAAAAATGATAAAAGTATCGTTAGAAGAGTAATGATTGAGTAACTGACTGATTAAAGTTTCTTTGGCATCGAGTTCCATTATTATCTCCAAACTTAAATGCAATTCTACATTTATATTAGATCACTCCAGTGTTTAGAAGTTGAAATTGTCTATTTGAATCTTGCAGATGGTAGAAGAATTTTAGAACACTACATAATCTATTAAGCAACTGTATCGTGATATATCACGATTGCCATGGAAGCCTTGCGTTTATTGATTTCGTTTAAGGGATTTATTATGAATTTGTAACTTGTATATTGCTTCTTGATGTCAATGTACTAAGATCAAAGGCAAAAATCTTAAAAATCCAGAAATGAAAAGGAACACTATGGAAATAATCATCAAGGCCTAAAGCCATTTTTTACGCATTGGCATTACAATGATACTGATTAGTGTTAACTTCACAGAAGGTTATTAAAGGAAATTAAAAGGAAACCTTTTTTCTTTCCCCTTTCCAGTTTTCGTAGGGGACGCGGAAGGTGTTTCATTTAGAATTTTTGTTTCCTATTTAAACTAATCACAGACTGTGAAATTAGCATGAAAAATTTGATAATTAAAGAACAGAAATTGAATGAAAGCAAACAATAGGCTAGTCGAAGGCCCCTGAATTACTGAACTTAAATGAAATCTTTTTTCATGGTTAATCCAGTTTTATTATATCTTTTAGTGTTAATCAACCAACTGTAAGGATAAAAATTATGTATTAGCCTTTCCCTCAAAACGGTGCAAATTATTCGTCTCTTATTTCCATTATTCATGTTGCCTTTGGCGGTTTCCTTTTGAAAAAAATAAGCCTTCATATATTTGGGTTGCTTTTTCCACTGATACTCTTCTAGTTACGACTAAACCATCATGCCTGATCCTCTTCTCTTCTATAACAGGCTGTCAGTTCCCCGGGCCCTTAAAGGGAAAATGCTCTCTTTATTACAATTACATTTTTCTTAGGTCCATTAAACTGAGGGATATTTGAATTTTCCCTAAGGTATAACACCCACCAGTGGTCTGCTGTTTCACTAGATTTTTTGGAAATTAAACCACTGGTTTTAGTCTAGATGTTCACCCCGGGCATCTTACTTCCTTTCGTCCCTTACCACGCTTATGGGTCGCCTTTGGACAAAGGATCCTCCTGGCATAAGGCCAGCTAAATATAAACCAAACAACCTTATATTCTCAGTAACAAAAAAAGTCTGTCGCGTCCTTTTCTTCCATCCTATTCAGTTTCATTACTTGTCCTGATTCTTCATGTGTTAGTTGCCAGTATTGACCATTCTTTGTTAAGAAAAATAAATATCATATAACTTAGTTATACATAAATATACACAGGTGTATATTCTGCGATTAAATGCGTTTATCCATGCAAATGAATATGCATCAATAAAAATACAGTATAAGACGGTGGACACACATGCACAATGGTGTATAGTGTACGCTTAAATATGCTTGTATTTACGTCAATAGAGATGCATTCTATGGAGTTTACAACTGGCTTTGACAAAAGTAGTTATCCCCATGAATAAAAGATTAGTGCTTGTGCAAATCATTCCTTCTGATTTCTTATTAGTAGTTCAATCTTCTGTTTTAGGCAGTGAAAGGGAAGTAACCTAGCTAAAAGAATTTTATATTAAAATAAAAAAGTCCTCTTTTCAAATATAAATCAAAGCATTTCACACGAAGCTCTGTTCGACTACTGAGATTTTTAGTGCCTTTCAAAGATACTTAATCTAAAATCCTGAAGGTTATTCTTGCAGACGCTGCTATAGAAAAACTTCCCCTCGACGATACGCAGATGCAATATAATTGTTTCAAGAGTTTTTTTTTTTTTATCCATTCAATCATAGGATGATGAAATTATCAGATTTCGATATCCAATTTAAACTTAAATTACGCAAACTTTGGGATGAGAATAATAATACCTTTTACAGATGAGTCCTTTCTATCAAGGTTAAAACTTGTTTCTTTTAATCGTTTCGCACTGATGACATTTCCACTGAATTCATTTTCCTTGTACGTTTTTAGAGAAAACCTGAATAGGATCTAGAGTGTAAAGAGAAAGAAAATAGTAAGGGAAAGAAAATAGTGATGAAAAGATACTTGCAATGCAAAACTTGAAATCTTTCCTAATAGGTTATGTGCGTCAACGAAGCTTTCCTGTCTCAGACTAAAACGACAGCTGCTCTCCAGACGGAATTCTTTGAAAAGCGAACCTTCCCTATCGTTCAAACGGAAAGCTAAAACCCATGGGGTCAATAGCTTAAAAAGCGTTTCGTTATCAATACTGTCACGCATTCCCCTTCGGACTTGAAATACACAAAACTTGTACTTTCAGACTTCTGGAAAGTTACGGAAAATGAATTTAAATGAGAAATTTAAATTTAGCTCTATTTTTCATTTTAGTGTGTGATATTTGTAGTAGATTAAAATCAGTAGAAGATATTATTAATTATTTTAAGAGATGCAAATATACTTGTGCACAATGAACTTCTGTTATACCTGCGTCAGTTCGAAATTTTAAATGCAATACATGTTACACCATAAATTAAGTTGCGTCTTCTTAGATGTAAACTTATGATACAGGATGAAAATCAAATTCATTTGGAATGACTGAAATTTCTCTCGCCTTATTTGCCCGTTAACTCTGAATCTGCATATTAAGAGTTAACAGAAGTATATATGAATATATTCCATCGAAAAGTGAAAATAGATTTTGATGAACTTTGTGTCGTACACAATATCAAAGAAGCCATTCGAAGTAATGACAAATTTAATTAATTTCGTAATGAATCACTTACCGCTCGGATAAGGGGTTCTTTCATCGATGTTAAGATTTGCATTTTGCAGACATACAGAAACGTACAACAAAGGCTAAAATAATCATAGATAGATTAATGATAATCTGGAATTTTCCTTTTTATGATGGCACTCACTATGTATGCAAGCATGCATACTAGGTACGCATGCATGTCCTATCATGGCTTTTTTCTCGTTCAAAAAATAATGCAATTGCTTCAGGCTTTATGGAACTTGTAATACTAAATGAGATTTATATTGTAATGGTTGTTGAAATCCTGGATTTATGTGTATGTAGGCACATTATATATAGATATATAGATATTGTTAGTAATGCCGGATTGCAGTGTAAAAAAATACCTCCCTGAATATTCAAATACCATCAGATTCAGATATCATCTTGCCATTCGCTAGGTACCGAAATATTTTACAAAATGTAACACAAAATGTGGTCAAAGATAAGAAACGAATAAGCATAAAGTTGAACAATTTACACGAGAATCAGGGACAAAACTGATTCGGTAGTATTTGTATATGTTTACCAGCATAGCATCTGGGACCAAAGGTTCGTTGTAAAGAACCATTACTACCATCGATAGTGTACACTTACCTTTGTCTTGCACAGACTCGCGTAAGTACTGGATACTAGGCTCTCCCAATTCATCATCTTTTCCTCCCAACATAGCTGGCACTTGGCAGTACTGCTTGCTCCTAGAACGTCTGCATTAAGCCCACTCTCCACCGCCATACTTTGCATTCTCTCCGCGTGACCATGCCACCTGAAAAATATTCAGAAACACCTTTTCAAGTATGCTAACGTTTTTGTAAACACCCTTGCATTTTTAAATTTCTTCTATCTGAAACCTACTTACTCTGCATAAAGTACATTAGCAGTAGACATTACCTGCTTTTAACTTATTTTTATTCAAATCTACATCCAACTTCCACTTTCATGCAGTAAAGTGGGCTAGAAAATCCTTGAATATATTCTAATTTATTTTTTTTCCAAAAACACCTCTCTCTTCGTTGCCTCACCTATCCCCCTCATTCTGCCATTGTCCGCTACCTTTCCTTCCAAATACCTATACTTGTCAGCCATTTATATTCCTCCACCATCCAGCATAACATTCACTTCTCTATTTTCCTGACTTCCATTTACCTCCATAATTTTGCTCTTGCTACTAGTCATGTTTTCTAACTTCTCTGGAAAATAGCTTAACCTACTAAACCTGATCTTGTCAAACTCCAGTGCTAATACCAAAACTAATTCCATTACTATTCAATTCCTTGTAGAACTGTTATCTCCGTAAACGCTTCTTTTTATGTGCAACTGGCTTGTTTTACTACTTGGTCAACAAATATTCCGGAAAGACAAGCTTCTCTAATCTCTTGAGTAAAAGATGATGGGTTAAGTCAATATGATAAGTAGATAAATATCCCATCAATGATTGGCGAGCCAAAATCATTAAGGATTTTTCTTCAGGCACAACTACAAAAAAAAAAATAGCCACTCGACAATATGCAAATTAAGATCATTCATTGTTATCATAGATGTTTTTCTCTTCCGTTCAGTCATATGATCAATGACCTTGACGTATGTCCACCCTTATGAGTGCTGCATGTTATTCAGAGTTAATTTTCATAGAATTGTTGTTTCCTTCATTGGTAAATTCAGGGTCCGTCGGTTTCCATATCACTGGTGTTATGTTTAAGTGTTACTCATTCATGTAACAGAATGAGAGCATTTCATCAGCCATGTGTAAAGAGGTTTGAAGTAATCAGATTTAGTAAAGCAAGCAATTTTTGATACACTCCCCAATTCATTAATGTTATGGCAGTCTGCCGTGAGTACTTTCTCAAGATGCACGCTGTCTGTCCACGCTTAGTTGTACATGGCTGTATATTGCAAAGTATTTGTAAATAAAATGGAAAACGACACATAGGAGTCTCATTGATACCGACCGACTCAAGGCAATCCTGACACTAGTAATTTCCATTTATAAAAAAAAAAAAAAAATAAGCCTGGCATGCCCAAGCACGTACCCACGAAAGAAAAGTGACTACGCCCTGGCACATTCTGTCGAACAATGAATTCAGAAATCCACTCAGTGGCAAGTTCACCTTTGGCAGGCAATTTCTTTCCCTGCGTCGGGGGCTCTCCCCTCCACCCAGTATTTTTCCTTCGTTTTCTTCACTCGCAATAGTTTTTTCCTTCCTCTTTGTTTTCGTTTCAGCAGTTTTCTTTCTCGCATCGTTCTCTTTGTTCTCACTTTTTATCTTCTAAGTGACTTGGCAATTTTTCTTTGGATTTTTCAACTTTCTTTCATTTTCTTCGTTCTTGCATCGTTTCTCCCCCTCTGCGTCTGTTTTTTTCTGCTTAGTATTCATACTGTCCTATTCTTTTTCCGTCGCATTTCCATTGTGTGTTTCAATGGGACTCAAAGTTTAGCTTCATAGTCTCGTAACACTTAATTTAAAACTGAGGCTCTAAAATTTGTCATATCATCTTTTGATGTTAAACGAAAATATTACGGAAATGTCCATAATAGACAAAAATGGAAATGAATCATTGCTGCCATTTCGTTTGCGACAATATCAGTTATCTGGTAGAATTAGAAATGTTTCCCCAGTTCTATTGGTTATTACCTTACTTCTAAGATAACATTGCGAAGTATTATATGGGGATGTCTGGGAAAGAGGAAGAGAGATCTGAAAAGTGGTGGTTTCTTGACACGGCAGAATTCTTCGAATGAAGGTCCTTTAACAAGGCTGTGCTTAATAGTGATGAATTTTTTTAGTTAGTGAAAGGGGAAGATGTGTTGCTGAGGCGTTTGATTTGCTGTGGAAGTGTTATTTATCAGAGATTCTTTCACGGGCTGGCATTTTGAAAATGAATGCTGTTTAGTTTTATTCGTGAAACCATTAGTTATTGGGGTAAAAACTGAACTGTAATAATGACAATTCACAAGAAAGGCAAACTTACCATGAAAACAAAAATAACAACAAAAGGAATAAGAACAATAATAATTATAATAATTCACCAAAAGCGAAAACATAATATTACCATTTCCTTTTTCCAGTTAAATTGCTAAACTGTTTTAGAAAAGTTCGTGTCCTTTTATTATTTGATTTTCAACGTCTTGACGACCCAAGTTCGAAACATTTCGACATCAATCCAGGAGAAGAAGAAGAAGAGGAAGAAGAAGAAGCGGCATGTAAGATCACAGAGTGCATTTACGTGCAATTATCCTTCCACTGCATCATGGTGAAAAGCCACGCACGATTTCACTGAACTTGGCGGCCTTCGTGCCTAGAAGCTGTTACAGTGAATGAGTTATGGAGATAAATTGGCCCAAATAAGAGTCATGCTTCCCACTGTCTCTCTCGGGCACCAATTCCTCTTTGATTTCAACTTTTTACTCCAGTTCTTATGGGATTTCTCTTACGAATGTTTTGATGGTGGCTGCTACAATTTAAGATCTTGTTTGTTTCTGTCATTTCAATTAACATGGGTTGCATTTTTTCCCAGCTACATATACATTCACACAGCACGAAATAGCGATTTGAAATGCGAAAACAACACACTATTATTATTGATGTTGTTACTGCTTTCGCTGATGTTAATCGTTTTGTCACTATACAGTAATCAAGCACATCAAGAAGACAAAGTGCATTAAAGACTCAAGCAAGGGACTCATCAACTGAAGACACTTTCAGTCAAAGTCGAATTTCCATGAAAAATCCCCCACCACCTTTCCCAATTAAAACTAACAGAATTTTTTTTAGTAAATAGATATAAAAATGATGCTTCCCCCAGCACAAGGGTTTTCCTTATCTTAGATGTGTGTAAAGTACTTGTCTGTATACACATTTTTTTTTTGTATACACACTTGTCCTACTTGTCACAAAATTAGGCATCAAACCATGAACAGCATAAGAAACACACTATAGAAGAAGATGCACGAGAGGTTCCACATTATGTAATTTACAGGATGGCTTCAAAATCTCTGTTAGGCGAAGGATTTACTGAAAAGTCATCTAATGAAACAAGTCAGTTGTTTTACCTAATAATGCGCCTGTTTTTACAGCAGACTTTCCAGCAATACTTTCAACTGTTAGGATTAGTAAAATCACGCCATAACAGAAATTTAAAGATTTTAGTGACTCTAGTGCTTTAGACTCCTTTTAAAATTATCGTCATATAAATTCCTTTGTCCAAAAACTTGAGTTTCTCAGTCAACAGACTATGTGAAGCTGATTTAAATTTCGAAATAAGTGGTATCCCTGACCATGTGGACTTTAAAGTTATTGAAGATGTTGATCAAGCAGATAAGTTGTAGTTAGCGTGATTAGATCATCTATAGCTGTTCCCGTTACTGAATTATTACCGTACCTTAAACTCATCATAAATGGTAGGCTTTGTGGAATAATGATTCTGACAATAACAAATTAACACAATAAACCAACTGTTGGATTTTTTCATTCCAAAAGGAACTCTACCTTGATGCAATAATATCCCGCTTTCGAGTTGGTGAGACTCGTGTGAGCCATACATATTTGATGAATAACTCACATGGCCCTATTTCCTAAGACAGAAGATGCAGAACAAAGCAACAACGCAACCCAACATACTTTTTGTGATGGTCCAATTTCCAATCCATAGCTATTATTAAGTATTAGAAACCTATCCTTAAAAGAAAGTTTGTCAGAATGTTCGAAATTTTCAGTTTAGGCAATTTGTAAAACAAGATCGAATCTATTTACGTATAACAAAAACTTCTGGCCATTTCCAAGAGACTTAAGAAACTAACTCAGTGCTATTATTAAATTAATAATAATAATAATAATAATAATAATAATAATAATAATAATAATAATAATAATAATAATAATAATAAAGAAATCATTGTTATTTGTAGAATAAGCCCATAAAGTGAGATTTAAAAGTACAAATATAAGCTGGTGTTGGGACTGAAACCCCCAAAAAGACCGATAAAAGTGTATCCATGTACCTGTGAGGAATGAATACATTTGTGAAAAGGATGCATAAAGAAGAATTTAAGCAGAATAGGGAATCAACGTAGAAAATGCTAAACTGATGGAGAATAAGACGTGAAAAAAGTAAGTTTAATACTAAACAAGTTTAAATATGTAGATCGAGAGTAAAGACGTTCTATAACTAAAGCAAACTCCTGAGAGCAAAGATGTTCAATAACAAAAGCAAACTCCTGAGAGTAAAGATGTTTCATAACTAAAGCAAACTCCTGAGAGTAAAGACGTTCTATAACTAAAGCAAACTCCTGAGAGTAAAGATTTTCCATAACTAAAGCAAACTCCTGAGAGTAAAAATTTTCCATAACTAAAGCAAACTCCTGAGAGTAAAAATGTTCCAAAACTAAAGCAAACTCCTGAGAGTAAAGACGTTCTATAACTAAAGCAAACTCCTGAGAGTAAAGATGTTCCATAACTAAAGCAAACTCCTGAGAGTAAAGACGTTCTATAACTAAAGCAAACTCCTGAGAGTAAAGATTTTCCATAACTAAAGCAAACTCCTGAGAGTAAAGATGTTCCATAACTAAAGCAAAATCCTGAGAGTAAAGATGTTCCATAACTAAAGTAAACTCCTGAGAGTAAAGATGTTCCATAACTAAAGCAAACTCCTGAGAGTAAAGATGTTCCATAACTAAAGCAAACTCCTGAGAGTAAAGATGTTCCATAACTAAAGTAAACTCCTGAGAGTAAAGATGTTCCAAAACTAAAGCAAACTCCTGAGAGTAAAGACGTTCTATAACTAAAGCAAACTCCTGAGAGTAAAGATGTTCCATAACTAAAGCAAACTCCTGAGAGTAAAGATGTTCCATAACTAAAGCAAACTCCTGAGAGTAAAGATGTTCCATAACTAAAGCAAACTCCTGAGAGTAAAGATGTTCCATAACTAAAGTAAACTCCTGAGAGTAAAGATGTTCCAAAACTAAAGCAAACTCCTGAGAGTAAAGACGTTCTATAACTAAAGCAAACTCCAGAGAGTAAAGATGTTCCATAACTAAAGCAAACTCCTGAGAGTAAAGATGTTCCATAACTAAAGCAAACTCCTGAGAGTAAAGATGTTCCATAACTAAAGCAAACTCCAGAGAGTAAAGATTTTCCATAACTAAAGTAAACTCCTGACGTACAATAAAGTACTGGTTTGTTGGGTTTGTCTCTAAAATTTTGTATTTATTAAAACAGGAACAATGGCATATTGTAAAAATAGATCAACTTTTTATATTTACCTTTAAATGAAAAAAGTGCTGTCGACATAACAACAGTAAAATAACGGGTAATATGCCAGAGGGGAGTTGTCCAGCATTAAAGTGATTCATCCTGTCTTCTGAGCTAATCTTTCTATTTAATGGATTATTTTGAGTGTTGAGTCCGGTTTAGGCATTAAACGCTACAAAACTTTCGAATGGAGACCAGCGCATGATCTCAAGACTTATCAAGCGAGGAGTGTCATCCTAAAAACTAAATGGAATTATTACATGTTTCTTTCCTATATACAGGAAGAAATGTCCTATGGTCTTGACACCCAGTTATAACCCATATTCAGTTATTTTTAAAAATTATGCTCATCTATTTGAGGAAATGAAGACATCTCACTGTCAGTCAAATTCAGTATTCTTCCAGAAATTTATTCATTGGACAGTTCGCCTTTGGAAGAAATAATCTTCCGCATAAAAAGCCTACACATACAGTTTTTTTTTATTTTCCTACATTCCTCACTTCCAATAGGCCTTTCCCCTTTCTCTTTTTATTTCAGTATTTTTTTCCTGGCGTCGTTCTCTTTGTTTTTACATTTTACCTTCCAGCTGACCTACTGACAATTTCTGTACTGCTTTTTCTTTTAACTTCGTTTCGATTTCTTTATCACTCTGTCGTTTCACCCTTGTGTATAATATTTTTCCACTTGATATTCATAACCTCTTACTTTTAATATTTCTTTTATTTTTTCCATATTCATAGAGTCTCTACGGAATTTGGCTGCTTATGTCTGTTCTGTGCTTTCACTTTAACAAAGCTCCACTCCTCTCCAGCTTCCCATCTCACAGTTCTCTTGAAAGTATATCTGGGTCTGCCAACCTTTTTTGTGCCCTCATAAGCTTAATTGAATCTATTATATACTGTTCTCTCTGGGATTGTACGAAGGACACCATCTCCCTTTCATTACTACATCATCTACATATGGGGCTTCCATAATTTCCCTCATGGTATCCTGAATATATGGCTTTGTCAGCCTGTAACTTCAGAAATCCTCTCTTATCTTATCTTGTGTTTCGTTCAACTTCACTGTCTAGATTTCTACCTCCCTGAAGCCTTTCGATGTTCATCATCAAGATGCCTTGCTGTAATAAACTTAGATACTCTGCCAGCTTTTATATGGGTGCTTTTAATTTCAGCTTCAGCTTGATAATGACAAGTTTGTGATCATTGTTGATATCTGCAAGGCATCTCTGTAGTTCTCTCTTGTTAAATGGCTTTGTGATTTACATGGTTTCTGTGGTTGCCATCTGGAGATGTCCGCATGTATTTATGAACACCCGTCTTGGAAAAGAGTACCTCTGATGGCAATATTATTTACATCACAAAACTAATAAAACATACCCGTTTTCCGCTTGCAGTCCTCCATGTTCCTTCTTTTCTCATTACAGCCTCCATAGCTTCATTGTGTCTGCCAACTTTTGCATTCACGTCGCCTACAATTCTCACGTCTCTACTTGGTGTTTCATCTGCAACAGGCAATAATTCTATATAAAACTCTGCCTTTTATATCTTTTGAGTGTTCATTTCTTCGAGCATAGACCGCTATAGGAATCCCATTACAGTGTTTTGACTTAAATATTTCACTCACTGCTTCTCCAGCTGGGAGATGCCTTCCGCACTTGGTGTTAATATCACAGAAGCTTCTTCTCGACCAACTCCATCTGGTCTTCCTAAATTAACAAACACATTTACCCCATACGATCTCTTTTCTCATTCCTCGTCACCGTGATTCACAAACAGCTAAGATGTCTTGTCCGTATCACTTGATTTTATTTTCTACCTGTTGCATCGTTCCAGATTGAATTTAGGGTTCCTAGGGCCCAATCTTTTGTTTTCAATATGTCCTCAGTCTTTATTATGCGGGAGATTCTCAGGACGACCGTGTTGTCCTTACAATAAATAAATGTCAGATGTTTTCTTTTCCTTATTATTTCATCTTTATTCCAGAAAGAATTGCCAGGTGCTTTAGCAATGTTTAGGAATCCATCTGTTTTCTTTTGTTTTACTTTAATGTGGATGGAGACAACTTGCTTATTATTTTGTTTTGTTTTTACTTGTTTCCTCTTGATTCATGGGTTTTGTAATGAAGCCGATATATGTCATTATTCTTCCGTGCCGGTTACTCACATTGCCCATTAATTATTATTCTCTAAAATAATCCTTTACTGTTTTCGACGATTTCTTTAAAATCCATCCGGTAAAGAAGATTATTTGTAGTTGTCTGTCCTATTCTCTTTTATTCACATTAAGCTTATTTTGCTAAGAACTTTAAGGAGCTCTTAATCATCAGTCTTGATCTCTCTGGCATAGAGAGAGTAGATATAAAACCCAAAACCCAACTCGCTTTTAATTCTCTGCAATATATAAATACCAAACTACTCTCTGAACAGGGGAGTTTAAAAAAATTGATCACGTCCAGATCTGATATTTTTTTATCTTAAATTATAGCTAAATTTTATAAATGTTAACGTTACTTGACATATGAACTTAGAAATCAGGTCATGGTCAATCCCCAGCGACAATTTATCTACAAAGCAACTTTCATGAGACGGAAGTCGAGGTAAAAGAATAGAAATCTTTGGGGAAAATTCTCACTATTCCCCAAGGTTCTCAGTTTGATTAAAATGAAATATCTTTTAAATCCTGAAAACCAACGGCCTCAATTATTACATTTTTTGAGATCCAGAAGAAATAATGATAATATTCTGGCTTTTAAAATGATCCATGACCTTTAAAAACAGTGAAAATATAAAATATTCGTGGGAAAATGCGTGCCGACGCCCAAGTACAGAATAATGATAATGTTTGAATGAAAAGAACACTATTACAAAAAATCAATACCATTACAACAGTTGAATAATAATAATAATAATAATAATAATAATAATAATAATAATAATAATAATAATAATAATAATAATAATAATAATAATAATGAATTATACACGTTCTGTTATCACCATGTTTTCCTTTCATTTAGCATTCCAGTTAACTTGTTAAATTATATAATAATCGTTAGTCCTTCTATTATCTGATTTTTAATGCCATGACGACCAGAGTTCGAAACATTTCTGCCATCAATCCAAGAGGGAGAAGCAGCAAGTCGAGCCACAGTGTGATAGTTATGCGTGAGCATCCTTCCAAGATATTAAGGCGAAAAGCCACGATTTCACTGAATGCGGGCTTTGTGTCTCGAAACTGTTACAGTGAATGAATTATGGAGATGAATTGGCCCACGCAAGAACAATGCCTTCCCCCGTCTCTCCTTCTTTGATTTAATCCCTGCCTTGCGAGAATGGGATTGGTGGGACTGAGATCTTTCTGCTACGTGTTTGGAATTCTGTTGTTTCCGTTACTTGACTGAAGATGAGATATGCAATTAGACGCGGAGTTATGATGCTTATGTCGCTTCTGACGAATTTTTCACTCATTTGGTGATAAATTGTTTGTTCCGTCTCATTGCTGTTACTAATTGCAGAATGACTGCAGTATTCAGAACAGGAGAAGCGAGAGAGAGAGAGAGAGAGAGAGAGAGAGAGAGAGAGAGAGAGAGAGAGAGAGAGAGAGAGAGAGAGAGAGAGAGAGAAAGTTATTTTACGCAATATTCTGGGACTATTTTACTGTTTTCAAATAGTCATAATATTTAGGTTCTTGAAAAGAAGGCACAAGCAAAGCACTGGTTCACTTATTAATTGTACAGTTGGCAACACACATCAATAGCTATTTCTACAATAATTTGCATCTGTTACAGTCATGTGACTACCACTAAATTTCTTATCCAAATCATCAAGAGCACCAACAAAAGAATGAATAATGGTATTTTCATAAGAAATAACAAAATAACCACTTCACCATACAAAAAAAAAAAAATAATAATAAAGTGGCTAAAACCATTTTATTTTCTCATGATAAGAAGGAAGCTTGAAAACGTCTAAGCAAAGCTAACTAGATCAGCTCACGCACTTACTACACGCATTGTAAAATCCTTAAAGAATCAAATATCTCACTCACAACACAAGAACCAGGAGAAACCTTATATAAGGGAAAAGTGAAATATTTGGAGAAAAAGGAATTAGCTGTGGATGTAAAAAAACAAATCCTGGAACTAACACGAAAATCAGTTCTGCTCAGATAACAGGACGAATAACGACCAATATTATTCCATGATTCAGGCTCTCAAACACTCGAGTTCACTGCATCGGGGACCGATCTAGGAAAGGTTGCTTGGCCCCAAATAAAATTTTAAATTCTGTAGATTTCATATTTAAATACTGTAAAGTTTTAAACTAGATCATAACTATTGCAACTATTGCAACAAATCTTGAACATATTGAAAGTCTAAGACGCTTGAGTCAGTATAGACGTAAGGTTAGGCTTTTAGGTTTTTGGCACACATACTGTATATGATTATGACGCCTATAATAATAGTGGTAGTGGTAGTAGTAATAGCAGGAGCACTTGTAACATCATTATTAACAGAAAAAATAACAATAATAATAGTAACATCTGCAACCATAAAAGCATCATATTTCAACGTTTTTTATCTGAGGAAGGGTATTAAAGGGTTTGGTTTTTTAAGAAATGACTGAATCTGAACTGTATCAATATTCGTCTATTCGACACTTACACCTTTTTGTGTGCTCTTATGTAGAATTTAATATACATGGAGGGTTTCTGCTGTGCAATCGGCACTACCTCGACTGTTAAAAAACGAATATCAGATTCATTCACACAAAAATATTTTTCCATATACATGTGGGTGTATGAGGTCAAAAAGAATTTAAACAAAATGTATCAGGCACAACACCTTCCTCAAAGGCCTAGAAATTCACCTGATTCTTTGAAAATAAGAATCATCAGGCTCGGGATTTTGCATAATTAGTGAGATCTCGGGAACACTGAAGCTACTTTGCTTTGTTCCCTTACCAAGATCAAAGGTAATTACTAAGTCTTAATATTCATTAGTTCTATAAAGTCTTTCAAAAAGATTAAAAATCTTTAATAAAAAAGTTAAATGTAATGCGTTTATAGTTATAATGGAGCTTAAAGATTAAGTTTGTGTTGTTGTTCTGTCTATAGTATGCAAAATTACAAATTCCTTTTCAGACTCAAGCGTATCCAAAGTTTCGGGAAGGTCGAAAAGTTAGGTGGTTATAATGGCTATTAAAATGCATTTGCATCTATTTAGTAAACGTGGCCAGTAAATCATAATCATATATTCCAGGCCACGAAAAACAGCCGTTAGAACAGCATGATACAATGGTGAGAATGTGACTGCCTAAACTCCGGTAAAATGTATCTGAATTCGGCATATGTATGTATGTATGTATGTATGTATGTATGTATGTATGTATGTATGTATGTATGTATGTATGTATGTATGTATGTATGTATGTATGAGTATGTATGTATGTATGAATGTATGCATGTATATATATATATATTTATACATATATATATATATATATATATATATATATATATATATATATATATATATATATATATATATATATATACATATATATATATATATTAGCTGAACTAAACTTATATCACTTCTTCATTTATAAGCCTGTAGAGAAAAGCGAATCCAAAAAGAAAGACGAACTGGAGGAACAAAAGGTCACTGTGATTATTGAAGATACAAAGGGACACAAATTATACCGCATCATGTAGGGAGAGAAACTGTAGGAAAATCAGCCTTGAAGCATTATTCAGTGAATAAACTCAAATAACCCTTGCTTCATTCTATAGACATTCAAAACTTGAAATTATCAAATGTATTAAATACGATACGGATATAAATAATTTGTTCAATGATGGCGGGTGTAACTAACTACTACTTCTGTAACATTTAAAATTATCTGAAAAGATCAAAGTAACTGTTATGTAGTTTGTTCAGAACTCTGGTCTAATACTTTGAGCTAGATAAAATACATAATTACTTCAAAACGGGCTTTGGTATATTTTTCCAAATAGTTAAAAGCATCAGAATTTCAGAAAGTTTCAGTCACGATGTTTTTATCAACTATGATAGCAGCTAAACGCTCCATCATTACAAGACTGTCGTAACTCCAAAATCTTGATTTTTCAGGAGAAGCGTTTTAAAGTTTCAAAGTCCTTTAACTTTAACAATTTTACCCAAAGCAACAAAACTTACTATCATAATTAGATAAATAGGGTTCCACTTGAGTGTGCTTTGGGTAAAATTGTTAAAGTTATAGGACTTTGAAACTTTAAAACGCTTCTGAAAACTCAAGATTTTGGAGTTACGACAGTCTTGTAATGATGGAGCGTAAAGAGAAAAGGTTCTGGTTCAACATAAAGGGGTCAAGAAAAGCCGATTCTACTAAATCAGTCTTTCCTAATGAATTTGAATTTTGGTCTTACAATGTGTGTGTGTGTTACGAGATGTGTTACATCACCCAAAATTGAACGAAGTATTCTCTCTGTTTTCCAGTTATGAAAGTCCAGCGATATTCAGGACTGGAGATCAATGCTGGGTAATGTCGAGACTTCAACACTCTCCCTGGTCTTGACCGTTTGGATTTTATTCATTCATCTGAGCAATGGCAAAGGGTCCCTCTCCGATAAATCTCGCCTAAAACTGCTGCCGGCTTTTTTTTTTTGCATCGTGTCCAGAATGCTTCCATTCCACCAATATTGTTACGCAAAAGATTTTGAGTGCTGCTTATTTCTCACCTTTCGGTCACTCCAGGTTTTCTCGTGTCATTTATTCTGCACACTCTTAGGCTTCCTCCATATAAATAAAAATATAAACTGTACACAAAATTGAAACTGAACAAAAAGTTAGTTAATCTAAATGCATGCGGAAGAAATAGCTCTGGTTTGAATTTAATGTCAAGAGAGTAGGAAGAAAGTTATGGCATTCAGAAGGCTGACGCTAAAACATCAGGACAAAATTATGTGTAATAATTTTATTTTGCGAATAGAACATCAATTAGATTGACTAAATTTCAAAATTTCATCAGACTGAATGGTCTTGGAAAGAAAAGCAAGGGATTATTATTGCACAGCAACTATCCCCAGGCGCCTAAAGTGGAGGAAAAAATCAACTTTCTTTGAGAAAAACTTAAATGCACTTATTGCTTCATTACGATTCAGAAAGATTCCATGCAATTCCCACTGACTTTTTAACATTAAATTCAACATATTGCTATTTTAACCAAGTAGCTTCATTAGATCACCATCATAATTCGTACCTATAACCACTTCACGTTCTTTTTCATTCGTGAAAGGAAAGCCTTTATTGATGAAAATATGTGCAACATATCAAAATCAAGATCTTTCGTGGAAACGTGGCGGTTTGAACTCAGTGTGTAAAAAGGTCAGAAATAGTTTTAGATGAGATTGATTGTAGAGTAAATCTTTGCCAATGCTAAAATTATGAGTAAATTCCAACCATTCAATAGCAGGAAAAAAATTTTTAGTCTTAATGTTATCAGAGACTGTTTTTAGAACAAGAATTGCGCTCGATTATATTCTGCAGGTTTTTTGAATCTCACAATAAGAGAAAGAGGACATCTAACGTGTCACTATATAGAGACATAAATTATATATATATATATATATATATATATATATATATATATATATATATATATATATATATATATATATATATACTGTATATATGTATATATGTATATGTATATATATATATATATATATATATATATATATATATATATATATATATATATATATATATATATATATATATATATATATATGAAATTTTTATCACACCGTGATTTATATACAATCATGAAGCTACAAATGTCGCTTAATATCGAAATTCACGCTACCTCGGTATATCTCCGTTGGAGAATTGTCGCCGAAGGGGAATTTATATAAGTGATAAATGAATTGGAATCGTGGGGACACGAACCCGCGACGAAAGCCTATTCAGCGACTCCAGTTGACGTAAACCATTGATGGCTCAATGGTTTACGTCAACTGGAGTCGCCGAATAGGCTTTCGTCGCGGGTTCGTGTCCCCACGATTCCAATTCATTTATCACTTATATAAATTCCCCTTCGGCGACAATTCTCCAACGGAGATATACTGAGGAAGCGTGAATTTCTGATATTAAGTTTGACATTTGTAGCTTCATGATTATATATATATATATATATATATATATATATATATATATATATATATATATATATATATATATATATATATATATATATATATATATATGTATGTATATTTTGCGTACATAGTATATGTATATATAAAATAAATCATATGATTATGAAATTTAAAGGGTCTATAAAAACTCCAATAACAAGAACAAACCACATTTTTAAATTGAAATATTTCAGTCCTGATCAAAGGTAGATGTGGACACTTGGTAAGTGACAACAATATTTGTTTGGAATATATTTTAATAGTCCTTTTAAATTACAGTAAAGAAAGTCACAAACATAATTACATATATATACATACATACATAAATACATATATATATATATATATATATATATATATATATATATATATATATATATATATATATATATATATATATATATATATATATATATATATATATATATATATATATATATATATATATATATATATATATATATATATATAATTTGTGTGTGAGTGTGTGTTTGTGAACGTATGTCTGTAAATCAAATAGCAGTGCAAGAAATACTTGGCATTTCGATTTAATAATATTTTGTAAAAGACAATCAGATTTTCGAAATCGTTTTATTGGAGAAATACTTCCAGCGTTTGGACCGCAATGTTACGACGAAGAATAAGGATTATTCTTAGCTCATGCGTACAAATACCTGTCAGAGTCAGACATGCTTATTTCTATCTGCAATATTTTGAGTTTGGCATAATACGTCGTGACAATAGTTTTCAGCTCATTCCGATGTCTAATTTTAGGCTTTCTTATTTTTCTTTTCATATCTCACATTTTCATTCTTCGTTGAATTCCATATTGTTCGTAAACTGTGATAATATACAATCGAATATTTAAGAAACAAAGATTTCTAGACATTCTGGAGCGTCATGTAGTCCATTCAAACTACTAATTATCTATGTTAAGGCAAACATTGTTTCACCAAACTCCTGAAATATAGTTAATTTACGTGAAGGCAGAAACTTTTTGAACAATAATGATACAAGTTACTATTCAGGAGATAATAGAATGCATAATGGCACTCTTAAACTACAATTTTATAACCTTATAATAATGATCATTAATATATAAGCAATTATAAAGTCTTGTGGAACACTAAACTATACGTAATAGTTTAGGGAGACTGGCATATCGTCCATGGACACTGTTGAGGCACTCAGTAACTTCATAGAACTTTTTAATTCAAATGATTTGCTTGGAGAGAGAGGAAGATCTGGAAGGCTTTAATTATGTAAAGTTAGTGTAGAAACTATAAAATATCATGAAATTCTTTCAATTCCAAATATTCGTTTGCAACCCTTGGAGGAAATAAAGAACACATAAACTGTAAATATCTGCAGGCTACTTGGTTGAATCTGAAATTCACTGTACAACAAAAGCTGGAAAAGTAAAGTAAACCTTTTAAGTGAATTATTGTTACCACAGAAACACACTTCTCACCCCAGCCCTCCGAAACTAAGGTGTCCCTTCGCCCACTATTCAATAGCAGCTCAAAAAGACACAATGTGAAAAAAGTGCAATGGTAAATACCATAGTTTTTTTTTGTTCCTACCCTTTTACTCAACAAAATTGAAGGAATAAAACATCGCTTCACTTTGCGTTAAAAGCACTTTCCAGCCGTCATCAATATGCAAGAGAGAGAGAGAGAGAGAGAGAGAGAGAGAGAGAGAGACACTGTTACTTGTTTCACTGTGAAATAAATGACCTTTCAGAATGCTGTGAAGTAGAAATGAAGAGACACTGATTAAAATGAGTCTTTTCCGCATGTTATTTTTACTGTTTTTTTTTTTATGACAAGTGTCTATACACCAGCGCTGGTTCTTTAACAGCAGCACGTAGGCAATTAAGCAGAGATTTCAAAAGAAAAACCGCAATGAAGAGAACGAGAGTTCTACAGGCATGAAACCACTTTAAACATTGCGGAGCCCTTCAGTGAGAGAGAAAGATGATAGCAGATGATCCTCGTGCAATGAGAGAGAACGAGGAGGCACAGGGAAGAAAATCTAAACAGAAGACAGTAAGCACTCGATCTAAAATATTCCTATAAGTTCGAGAGTTAAGATTAAGTAGAGGAAAGAGCTGCAATCGAGTAGTTTTGGTCTATTACTAAGGGACCGAAAAGGAAAAGCAAAAAATTCAAGTTTGAGGTAAAGAACATTTATAATTTATATAAAGATTTACTGCTGCTCTCCGATGGTGAGGTTTAACGTTTCTTCGGCGGAGTAGCAATTAATTGTGTCCATCATTCTCATCATTGCAGGATACTCCAGCTTCTTTGCTGGAGGGATTCAGGGAATTATTCAGAAATTATACAGTTCCCTCTGTTATGAAAATTAACTGTTGGTTCTCTTTGACTGGTGGTTGGGTGTATGCGGTTGTATGGAAACTGGAGGGGGTAAGAATAGGGTTGTAATGGGTGGAGAGAATGTAGCTAATGAGAAACCTTTGCATAAGTGACAGGCTTAAAATTTGATGAAGTCTACGGTGTTATAACTATAATTCACTGGCAGATTTTTATTTTAGCGATTGTTAATAGGAGAGATCTTACAGTAGTAAGGGATCGATAGAGGAAAGGGTATGCTGGTGTTCCCTTCCACTTTACTGATTTTATTAAAACTGGTTGCTTGTTTGTTCTTGCTGTGTTACTTGTTGAATGTGCACGGGCCTACACAGGAATTCACAAGTCCATCGCAACCATGGCGTCATTCCAGCACCACATGGAGGCACACGACCGAAAGCCATCTTTGCAGAAACTATTGAAAAACACCGAAATGGTACACAGGAAAACCCGGCCCCAAAAGACTACAAATAGCGGAGGCAGTGTGTATCCAACAGCAACAACCCACTCCATACGCCAACGAAATACTGACTTTATTCGCCCCTCCTCAAGGACAACACAGGGCGCCCACATCAATGCTCTTAGGAACCAACTAGAAGGGCCACGAGTCGTGGGAGAAACGCACCTGGATATGACAAGACTGACTACCGGCGTAACACAAGACCGGCATCCAGGAGCGGGTACCACGCCCATGTCTCCGTGGGCGATTTACGAACTTTTGGTGCAATTGTCTTGCCGCCCATGTCTCCGTTGGAGACTTGCGAACCTTTGGTACAAGTATCTTGCCCCCCCCTACCACCAAAGCGGGAATGGGACACCTCAGTCAAAAGGAATTTACTACACTCAGGATGTTACTAAGTATCATTTTTTAGTATTAATAATGCTATATTACCCGCAAATTGTAATAAAACACGTACCTTTCCCTTCGTAGATGAAGATAGTACGATCAGGTAGGTTTTCCTTGAGGGTTCTGGAACTGCCGAGTGGTGCATAGGAACTACCATGATTCGGGAGAATAAAGTCTCTAAGACACTGCATGGAAAATAGCAGATGTTTATTCACAAATTAAGATCTGAACATCTGTGCACTTGGCAAAAATATTAGATTATCCAGGACCATGAAAGTACTGTGAACCTCTCGAACACGATCATCTAGAAAGCCACTCATTTAAGAGAAAATTTGCACAGAAAACCATATAGCAGCGACAAAGCTATCGAAGTGCATTCTGGAAAACGTTTAGGATTATACTGGTTTTCTCTATGCCTAACGCCACTAATGTAAGAGGGAAAAACTCAAATGTCACATTGTGAACGATCTGGAAATTTGCTGTTTTTGTCCACGTGGAAAATTGTAAACCCTGGTTCTACTGCGATTTTTCAACAGTTTCTCTAAGTACCAATTACGTTCCGTTCTTTCCCCACAGTCTACAACATTATTAATTGAATTCGGCCTCTAAAATACTGTACTAATCTTCTTTGTCGCCTTAATACAGAAAGTTACACAAACAAAACAGAAATCTACTCTCACAGACTACAATCGTCGTCCGAAGGTCAGATATAAACCATGAATCAATAAATATAACAGTTTACTGTTATTTTAGAAAGACATACACAACATGTCTCTCTTCAGTCAAGGCAACAACATCACTTTGCTCCAGTTCTTCAAAACTTTCCTTTTCCTTCGTCGATCCCTTACCAATGCTTTTTTACGCTGGAAGCTGAAAGACCAGGGAGTAAGTGAAATGCGGCATGCTATCTCCGTAGACTTTTACACCATATCCTGACTTTCTTCCCTACATTCCCATTTGTCTTATTGCCTATTTCCGACTATCTAGGACATACTACTATAGTTTATTTACCTCCCATTGACGGGTAGTTTAAGTTGCTATTTGAGCTTTTAATTTCATTCATGAACACCTTTATCCATTTTATATAGTTATTTTACATAGCACTTCGTAGTAAAAAGAGTTTTTAACTACTTTTGCACCTTCATTTGAATCATATTTTGTAGATGTTACTGCATCTTCCCATGAGAATTTGACAGAGAAGGAAATTATGAAACATCTCGCAACGACGTTCCTCGAAATTTCTGCCAATGTTCCTTTCAAATTATTCTCCTTTCGAGGTCCTTGTAATAATAATAATAATAATAATAATAATAATAATAATAATAATAATAATAATTATTATTATTATTATTATTATTATTATTATTATTATTATTATTATTATTATTATTATTATTATTATTATTATTATATCATCGAGGGATATCTAATGATTATTATGAAAAGAATTAAAGTAGAATTAAAGGAGTAAGAAAAATAGATCACCGCATCAACATACGAGATCGGAACCATATTCTTTCACATATTCTGTAATACAATCCCACAACCATCCTGTTTACTCAAATAACGCCCAAAATGATATACGGTATTTTATTCGCTGTTTACTCTGTAAATTTCCCGCATGTGTTTCATCTGGACGAATCATTTTATTTATTCTGGAATACAAATAATTTCCAAACGTTTGAACTCGGAATTGCTTTAATCTTCGAAATGTCGAGATCGGCCTTGAATTGGATGGTTTACCTTGCTCAGGCAATCAGGTCAAGAACGAGAATTAGTGTACGTAGCACATCCCTCGGCCAAGTGGAGCTGCAAAGCCAGCAGAGTCCTTGGGTAAACTTTTAGAGGGTCTCTTCTTAATTGCTTCCCATTTTCTGTTGACAAAGCCAGGCGCGTATTCTGTCACCAGGAAAGAGAGGGAACCCGAAGAGAGATGAAGATCTTAGTCAAATAGATTAATAAATTCCGCTTGATAACAGGGATGATGTAGCTGGAAATTGTCTGTTGGAAAAACTAATTCATCATAATGATTATGAAAGACTTGTTTAAAGTATGGATAGCATGTCATGATGCTCCTTTTCGTGTTACATTTTTCATTACCTTAAAGCTCTTTGAGAACGCCTTAGACATCCCCCTCAATCAAAATACATGCATTTCTATAAAGCACCTTTACGAAAGGCTAGGTGATGAAATTTACATCACGGCATATAGAACTAAGCAATTTGTTCTCATCTTATGAGATTTTAGTTAATTGTATTTAAAAATGGTGATATCTGAGATGATTTTGTGTTTGTAAAACTTTTCTAATATAAAAAAAATTAAGTCAATAAACCCTAATGAAGAAAATGTAGGGCGATATTTATGTATGTATCTATGTTTGTATACATATATACACACACACATATATATATATATATATATATAGATAGATATATATATATATATATATATATATATATATATATATATATATATATATATATATATATATATATGTCACTAAATCATGTGTGACAATATATTTAGCCGAGGCCACAGGAATGATAAGATGTGTTGAAAGAACACGAAAGCACTCAGTACTCCTCCTTTTAATTTTCCTATGGCCTTGGCTAAATATACATATACATATACATATATAAATATATATATATTAATAAATATATATATATATATATATTTATATATATATATATATATATTTATATATATATATATATATATATATATATATATATATATATATATAACATTCGTTAAGCTAAAAGTAATTAAAACGTTGGTGTAAATAAAAGAAGAAATGATTTCTGGTCTTCTCGTTTTCGTGTTTATTATATATATATATATATATATATATATATATATATATATATATATATATATATATATATATATATATATATACTATATATATATATATATATATATATATATATATATATATATATATATATATATATATATATATATATATATATATTATAATAAACAGGACAATGAGAACATCGGAAATAATTTCTTCTTTTTATTTACACCAACGTTTTAATTTATTTTTAGCTTAAAGTCGCTTTGTAGTCTATTATTTTTTTACTTTAGCTTAACGAATGTTATATGACAAAACTAGATTTCTTATAATTGTTAGCTTATTTAGCATACTTTTTAATATTGTAAAAATTAATTCTGTTTATAGCCCTGAAGATGGGAAGGATTCCCGAAACGTTGGTGCAAGTAAAAAGAAGAAATGATTTCCGATCTTCTCGTTGTCCTGTTCATTATTAAACTTAAGCTTACCAGGAGCGAAAATCTTACAAGTTATATATAAATATATATATATATATATATATATATATATATATATATATATATATATATATATATATATATATATACATATATATATATGAAATACATATATATATAATCCTAAAGCTTCTCTTTTGACTGTTGTAATAATATTTAATTCCCAGTAAATAATAATATTGGTCACATTTTATCATGCCTCACACATTGGTAATATAATGCTACATCCATTCCTTTTCCACTGACTATGAATGTTGGATCTTAATTACTGTTGTCATATTAAATAAGACAATAAACATAGAAACTGTATGAATCCGTTCATAGATTTGACTTCTACAATAAGGAAACAAGAACTTGTAGTGCTGATCATGTACCGACAGAGATACATGGGAAATCGAGATGAACTCTTGCCCTCCAGTTAACACATACATGGACCCAGTTTTAACTAATGGGCATGGCAAGTAGCCACTAGGCAGGCCGTTGAGAATTTTTGATAACAATATTTTGTATATTCCAGTTCAGTATGAGCTGCCTATGGTTCGATGAATTTTATGTACGTGTTTCCTGTTGTTTCTTCCATTCTAGACCGGGAGAAAAGGAAGTTACAGGGACCTGAAATGTAATTTTTCAGGTGAAAAAATATAGACTTTATTTCTGTCATTTTAGTGGTTCCTGGCGTATGGAATGTATCCATGTTCAAAGACTATGGCTTATGACTATTTTAGTATTTGTCGCCAGGAAACAATTTCCAGTGGGTTGTGGAAAGAAATTTTCCAGCTACAGGACAAAAATTATATTTCTAAAATTAAACAATTTTCAGCAGGTTTTGAAACTGCCACTCTGCCTCTCTGTACCAATGTCATAAAGGTAGCTTAGGCAGGAGAGTTTTGAGATCTGTCAGGTGATTCAGAATTGCCCAGATCTCGTTGTCTTCTTCTATTCCTCCGACTTTCCATTAATCCCTCCCCTCCCTTTCTCTCACCATAAGTAAATCATACTAGAAATTTTCTATTCTTTTGTGATTAAACTGTTTCCACATTGATATAAAATCTCTTCTTGTCTGCTCATCTTAGTCCGTTTGCTGATGGATACGTAGAATATTCACCGGGACAGTTTACCAATTTTTGTTTTAAGATATCAAACTTTCTCGTTAGTCTCGAAAAGAAAAGATTTTCAACCTTTCTCCTTTTATTCCAATTATTGTCTCTCTCTTCATCAACAGATTTTTTCTTCTTTCTGACTCAGTAGCGAAGCTTTCTGTCATTCCACAACAATCTGTAACATTATTTTGTTATTAGTCGGACGCTTTTATTTCCATTTCACCCATATTCTTTATTCCATCTTTCTGAATTTTATGGTCCGCTGGTATAGTGGTTAGTGTCGTGGCATGCCACTCAGATGTCGCGGGTTCGGTCTCCTCTAGGGCGATCAAAATCACTGGCTTTGTATCATGATCAATTACTGCTGGCAGTGTGGGGTCTGCGGTGGGAGGTTGAAACCAACATTCTTTGGAGCTTGAATTTCAAGTTAATGGTCCCTGTGTGTTTGTTCAATGTGAATAGGTTTCATCTACTGAAATAATAATAATAATAATAATAATAATAATAATAATAATAATAATAATAATAATAATAATAATAATAATAATAATAATAATAATAATAATAATAATAATAATAATAATAATAATAATAATAATAATAATAATAATTTGACTCATGGTAGCATTTACAGGATGGTTTCCACTTCAGGAACAATTTCATTTGGTTGAATACGCTCATTTATTTTTTCTTTTTATTTCTAACAATCTACTATATCAATGACAAGTTTTGGATACGAACACCTCTAATGGATAGCCACCTAACCTCTTTTACAAACCATAATAATACATCTTCAGTTGTTTCCATAACTTTTACAATTATAATAATCACACTATATGATACTGAAATAAACTTATAACACGGATTTCCAAACAACAGCCCACTCATATTCATTCACAAGTTGCATCACCCCCAAAAATTTCTACTTCGTATTTAGCAAGCTACAATCTACATAATTTGTTGTCTTTATATTTCTATCAGGTTCAATCAAAACAGAATTTTACTATTGTTAGAAACGTCTGAAGACTAATTTCAGCACTAATACTCAATCCGTGTAATCTCTTTCTAGTCTAGAGCTGTACTAGATTCCCATTGAAAATCTATACCTTGTCTCGCTTGAAGCTTGCCATATACTCTCCTTTTATATTAAGTAACATTGTTTCGAAATTCCTCTCCTCTCCCTCTCCCTCTCCCTCTCCCTCTCCCTCCTCGCTCATAGTTCCCTTCTCTCTCACTCAGATAATCCTTGGTATACTTGTTTTGGCTGCCAAACCCTTCGTTACCTTAACGAAATTTTCAATGATTTGATTATTGGATGCATTTTGCATGACGCTCATCGTGTTTCTTTTTTTAATATTTTTTTTTGGAGCGTGTGGGCGAGGGAGGTCTATCAAGACAACGAAGTTACCATCCGCTCCCTTCGACCACTCAGGCCGATTATACGTTCGTGTGCTCGTCAATGATTCCAAAACTGAAGCCAATTTTATATCTGCTTTGCGTAGGTTATTGCTCTTTTAATTCCAACAGCAGTTATTGGATTTCACGAATGAATTCTACTCCTACACTTCAGTTTCATTATGAATACTTCATTCAGTTGTTCTTTTAGACATTCCACCATTTTCCTTTAATAACTTCCATCTACATCATTTACGCTAGCAATTCAATATTGTTCATATTATTGTCTTATTAAACGAACGTAGTAGGAACGTTAGCGTGTGGGTGAGAGGTGCTTTTAACTCAATATGTAGTTCTCGTAAAAAAAGCCTAGTATGTTCAATAGGACAACTTTAGTATGGATAAATCTGGTTCTATGAGCTGTGAAAACAATGTTTAATATAAGATATTTGGATAATTATGGCAAAAGTTTCAACAGTTTTTGTTACCAATACTATAACTAAGAGAGCCAACGACATCCATATTAAAAACAATATCCAGATATTGATTCATAACGGTTATCTGAAAGGCATCACTTATGCGTATTATAAATTTTCTATGTTGTCCATTATGGGTTTAAGGAAAATCTTCAAAAATAGAATACAAGAAAAATCTGATTTACTGGGAACTCCTGGAATATTGTAAAAGGCCTTCTTTTGCACCTTTACAACATCCGGCCTTTTCCAAAAACACAGAGTAGTAAAATTTTACCCTTTTTCCTTGTAGCAATTTGCAGAGAAGATTAAAACATTTCGTGCTACTAGATATTCTTGCTGAATGCCAGTGGAAATAAAAGTTATTCTGTTCTTACATGAGAGAGGGCTTATACGCACATACTTGTATACACACACACATATATATATACCGGTATTTGTCTATGTCCATTACACAAAATGAAGGTCGAATAAGTCGATACAGACGCAGTTATTCTGTTTTTACATGAGCTCAGGCTTATATGCACACACACACACACATATATATATATATATATATATATATATATATATATATATATATATATATATATATATATATATATATATATATATATATATATATGTATATATATATATATATATATATATATATGTATATATATATATATATATATATATATATATATATATATATATATATATATATATATATATATGTGTGTGTGTGTGTGTGTGTGTGTGTGTGCGTGTATGTGCATATAAGCCCGCGCTCATGTAAGAACAGAATAACTAAGTCTATGTCTACTTATTCAACCTTCATCTTATGTAAGGGCACAGACAAATACCGGTATAATTTCTTTTATTTCCTTCGAAATACATGTAAAGTTATTCTTCTAGACATAAATGGAAGAACAAATAAGCTTCACAAAAAAAAAGAGAACTACAGGATTGTTCGAAAGGTAAATTTCATATAATCAACGATATCAATCATAATTGCTCATTTAAAAAATAACAGCAAACACAAAACCATTATGATTTTCAGTAAAGTGGTATGATGCAGCCGATATCTTTGAAGCTAATCGTGACTGGCTGCTCATGTTGCTCGGCAGCCCCCATAGGTTAAAATGATATCGGTTGCGTATATTTACATATTTAGCCTACTGTCAGCTCAAGAAACCAAGTAACAAATGCGTCGAAGTTTCCTCGGCACAATCGAGTTTTCTGTACAGCGTATAATGCTGTACGAAACTCTCAGCTGCGGCCTATGAAACTCTCAGTCGCGACCCATGAAACTTTCAGCCTAGGCCCGATTATGGCCTGTGTTGTTGGGTACGCATAGCGCTGCCAGATCCCACGATCATGGTTAACTCCAATCTCAAATAAAATAAAAACTGCTGAGGCTAGAGGGCTGCAATTTGGTATGTTTGATGATTGGAGGGTGCATAATCAACACACCAATTTGTAGCCCTCTAGCCTCAGTAGATTTTAAGATCTGAGGGTGGACAGAAAAATTGCGGACAGAGAGACAAAAAGCCATCTCAATAGTTTTTTTTTACAGAAGACTAAAATGAAAAAAAAATCGCTATACATGTAAAGTATAAAAGGAAAATTATTCCTAACACCATAAACGTCTGTGCGTATCTGTGCGCGAGACCTAAGCACGAAGGACTCTGTATCTGAGGAAGGCTTCCATGCTCATCCTCATCACCTCTCCTTCCAGCCCGCAGTGTAAACGACCCTTTCCCCTCCGCTCCACTGAGCGCCACCCTTCCACATCTTTCACTCCAGCAGCAGCGGTGTCAGGGTTTCTTTGTCTTTTCTTTCTACCTTCCTCTCATTAGAGGGTAGAGCAAGACAAAAGTGGGCCATGGGAGAAAAAGCCAAAGTATTCTCGATAGGAAGGACGACTTTTCTCTTACGAGAAACATCCATAAGGATCACTTTCTTGCCCTGAGCGGACAAGAAAGAGACCCTAGATGACGAAGAGATATAAGCCCATCTTGAACATAATCCTGTCGTCTTGGGGTTTAGGACACACTATTGGCTCTTTAAGAATTTTCCCTCTTCTTGTTCCTCTTTTTCTCAGTCGACACGTCGTCGATAAAGGTTGCAACGGCTGCGAACTTTCTTAATTGTATAAGAAGGTGGCGACGCTTGTTACGCCATTATTTAGCAATCCTGATGGTCGATAGGGATTTCTTTGAACGGGATCCTGAGAGACTGCTGTTCATTATCTAAGATGAGTTTTGTCCCCACACCCTTAATGAAGCTGTTTAAAAAACTGTTTCTTGAACAAACTTTAATTATTGATTAGAACAACCATTCCCTTTACCTCACCTCTAAGATGGTTTATCTTCTTCCACGTTGCCATAGGATTCTTGTTATCATTGTTGAACAAGCTGTGTAGATTCTGTTTTAAACAACAATGACTGATCATTGACTGAACAGAAATTTTCTCCTGTTCAAAACTATCAGTGATTTATTTTAAGGTCACGCCTATATGCTTTTCATGAAAAGTCAGCTTTCACTCTTTTTTTTTTTTTATTTATTTCTGTTGTGTTTTATTTCGAAGTTAAGGTAAAATTTCTGGTTTGTCCGTCATTTTTTTTACTTATTTTAATTTTTAATTTCACTGTGTATACTACCACCATTTGACCCTACTTGAAAATTTCAATAGAAACTTTTCTTAAATTTTGCCGATAAAATAACATAATGAAACCAACAAGCATTAAACAGGCTTTAGAATATCTCTGTTAGTTGGTGAGGGTTCAGAGGTCAACATCAGGCTTTTAAACCCCTCAAAACCTTAGCACATTTACGGATGCTTTATTGAGAATAAAAGATGATCACTTACTCATTAAAAGTAAAAAGCTAAACACGGAAAGACCCTACCTAGTACCACGCTGTATATCTCCCGAGAAAAGCTTCATATTCTTCACCTAAAGGGCACCCTTTGGATGAAGGTTAAAAATAGCATAAAGCTAAAAGCTTAAAAGGAATACCATGAATATATATTCTTTCTGGAAAGAAGAAAAACAAAAACAAAAGGCTCTTTGCTATTTCCCTCAGCGCTTTTCACTTTTAGAGACGAGAAGGTAAAATACCAGCATATGTAGTTTTTAAAAGAATTCAGTATCTCGACTGTGTGCGGTTGATGCTGTTTTGTTTCACATAATGGCTTTATCCATAACATAGCTTCAATACAAGGTTTATTTTCACATTTACTAAATCATTCTTTAATCGCTCTTTTACACCTTTTACTCTCTGAATAGACCTTCAGTCAAAATACAGTATTTGAAAGCATCTAAAGAATAAGAAGAGAGAGAGAGAGAGAGAGAGAGAGAGAGAGAGAGAGAGAGAGAGAGAGAGAGAGAGAGAGAAAGGGATAACTTCTGACATTATATTATCTGTTTATTCTTTCCACAATCCAACATCTGGTTTACAATCCCAGCAAAGCAGTTCTGGTTTTTACTCCACCAGGACCAAACAAATGATGTTTTCACATGAAACAGATTGCCTCCGCAACATTCATGCTTCTGATGATTCATAATAGCTAGATGTATTAGGATTTAAATAACAGCCAAACACTTACCCAATCAGTGCTTAAAGTATTGCTTGGAATCCAACAAATAACGAATTACAGTCCTATCTTTCTTGGTAAATCATCCGATATAAATACAATGAACAGCGGCAGTTAGTTAAGAAATATAAGTTTATAACTTTTCATAAAATTTGATGCTTCCATCAATTGGAAAATAATGCCATTGCTACCAACGACATAATTTTTGGAATCATTTGTCATAAATAATCATGACAACCGTAAAATCATCAACAGTACTATGTAGTTGAACGGTAAAAATTTATGGCTGTGTTATCAATGTCTACATAAAAAGAGGATAGTGAGTGTAAATCGATATGAAGCACACCGGTCTAAAAGTGGTGTCAGTATAATAGAATGTATGAATCTCCCTTTTAAGAGACTACGATGCATATCCAATTTAGCTTGCAGAGATAAATTGAATAAAGCTGCATCAGCTGCGTGAAATACATAAAAGACAACTACTTCTCTCTCTCTCTCTCTCTCTCTCTCTCTCTCTCTCTCTCTCTCTCAATACCAGTCTAACGATTTCGGCATTATATTTTCTTGTGAAATCCGAATTATAGAGTATATCGTCAAAAACTGATAACGACGGAGGGGAAAAGGAGATAAACTTGAATAATTGGGGTCTTTTTTTCTTTATTTATCCACTTGTCGATGTATGGTTTATTTGGGGAATTTGTTTTCTCTCTTCGTATCTTTTGCTTCTGTACTATGAAAGTGAGGTATCTTAATTTTTTCAATCTGTTGTGCCTTCACGTTCTTCAGTCAGTAGAACGAGATATACTGTGTTGCTTTGATAGACTTGACTCGACATTCGGTGATGGAATATGTTTAATACTTTAAAAAGAGTCACTGAAAAAAATTGCAGTTGTTAAATACCTTATTTTTCGTTTCTTTCTTTTTTTTATTTTGTCCATTCCAATCTCACATAAATAAATGACTCTTCCTGGATACTCCTCCATGGCAACGCACGCCCCCCTCTCTCTCTCTTAGTTTTTTTTTTATTATTTCCAACAAGTCCACAAATACTTTTCTTTTACTGATAAACTTACCTAAGTTTAAGCAGAATTGCCACTTTCAACGGTAAATTAGTCTTAACAATTAAATGATTTTTCAAATGAAAACCCTTAACCCACGTATACTAGAACTTGACTGGAGGTATATGGTAAAAATGGCAGTGTTCTATTTAAGGGGTTTTAGTGAATTGTAGTATGCTCTTTATTTGCTGAAATGGGGGCCCTGCCCGAATATGGGTGGTGATTTGGAAAGTTCTTTTCCGTTTCGCTGCTCTTTTATGTCTCAAGCTTTGAAGTGCTTAGTAATTGTCGAAGCCGTTTGAGGTCAAACTGGGTCAGTGAATCGTTAGTGCTGTTATAATTTATACTAGAGGATGAATGGAAATCTCTGTATTCAAGTATATAAGTAGTAAAAAAATTACACCTTAATCCATACAAAGTGGTCGTCGGAGAAAGTATGTTTATTAATATATTTATTTTTTGTGCTTGTGGAGATCAGGACTGAAGAAGGGGAAGGTCTGGATGGCCGGGAACTGCCGTGACCTAATTTGTGCTCTGGATCTTTTGACTCAGAACCATTGAGTTGCTTGTTTCGAAGCCCTATCCTAGAAATTCAAATGTCTTAGAAGAAAGTAAATTATAGTTATCATAAATAATTAGGCAGTAAATTACTAATCTATAATGAGTATTGAGATTTATTTTTGTGCTTAACTGTTTTTTTTTAATTTGTTTATAAAGCTAACCTTTTTTTTTATCGAAATCAAATCTGATAGGAATTTTACTTAAGCTCGTCGTAAAATCTGAAGGATATTTTTGAAACATTTAACCAGAAAGAGAGAGAGAGAGAGAGAGAGAGAGAGAGAGAGAGAGAGAGAGAGAGAGAGAGAGAGAGAGAGAGGGAGAGAGAGAGAGAGATTCACAAAGGAAGCCAGAGACCATCTTATTTCCTTAATATTTGAAAGTTACCTTAACAGCGACCAAGAAGTCGGTGAAGATTTTATTATTATTCCCTTGCAACCTTCCACTGCGCAGTCAGGCACACTGCTTGACCTTTTGGCTGCCAGGGCACGATAATGAGGTCTCCAAACTCGTTTTAGTTTACCATCATGTGACATGAACAACTTAAACTTATTAGTGTTTTATCAGTAGGACTCATGAAAACAACTTCAACCTTTCGATATTTACTTTTGTTATTTGTTAGAATATTACTATGTTACACTACTTGCTTATCGAGGAAGAGGGGAGTTTCGATTAATCTTGTTCCATGTAGAATTTCCATTTTCTCTGCACTGTGCCAAAATTAGTTCTTCATTGGAGGGGTGGGTAGAGCACTCGGCTAGCACGCTGTTGGCCCAGCGTTCGACTTTCCGACCAGTCAGTGAAGAATTAGAGGAATTTATTTCTGGTGATAGAAATTAATTTCTCGTCATAATGTGGTTCGGATTCCACAATGAGCTGTAGGTCCTGTTGCTAGGTAACCAGTTTGTTCTTAGCCACGTAAAATAAATCTAATCCTTCGGGTCAGCCCTAGGAGAGAGCTGTTAATCAGCTCAGTGGTCTGGTTAAGCAAAGTCATACGTAACTTTTTTCGCCCGACCAAAAAAAAAAAAAAAAAACCTGGCTATAAAAGCAAAGAAACTTTTTCTAGATGCCCATTTGTATACGAATAATCCTCTTATATGTATACAAAAAAAAAACCTGAAAGACTGTACAAGGATGCAAATGATACTGTGATCGGAGAGTCTCATTATTTCGTTGCTCACAATGTGAATCATATCAACGCAACCCCAGCCTCCATTGCCTCTACAAGCAAGCACACACATAAGTACTAAAATTCCGAAAGGGCTTTTATTTGTTCATTTCCCTACGAAGTGTGTGTATGTCTGGAATGGGTAAATGGTAACCTAAATTAATTAAACCTAGTCTCTGAACTTCCTCCAAATTACAAAAGGACAATAAACTGGTTGGGAAAACATCCGAAAACGACAGAAATGTAGAAGTAGTTGGCAACTGAATTTTTTAACCGTCCTAAACTGTAACGAAATTGAAACTACGAATTTTACGAATCTTGTCATTTATTTTTGTAAACTTTGATCATAACCAGAAAGCAAGGTAATAACACGGAGATGAAAAGGGATATACTTATAATAAAATGGAAGGAATGTAGTTCATTGTCATATATGTTTAAGAGTTAAAGTGCAGTGAGACCTTAAACGGTCTGAAGAGTTATATACAGAGCACGGGAAAAGGTAGCATTGCAGCTGGACAGGTTTGTCTGTGCTTAAATTATTTAGCATCATCGAGAGAGAGAGAGAGAGAGAGAGAGAGAGAGAGAGAGAGAGAGAGAGAGAGAGAGAGAGAGAGAGAGAGTTAAACTTTTATTAGATTATTCTTACATAATTTACCAGCTGTTTAACTTCTTTGGATTTATGTGTCACCGCACCCATCTTCCTTTAATTGCCTAAGAAAAATCAGAAATTTCTTTTTATTCTCTGAATGATCAGCGTTCGATCCTCAAACCTAATAAGGAGAGAACGTCATGCATGCTTTCTAAAAAAAAAAAAAAACCAGTACGCATCTATTTGTGGGTCAAAAGTAGGGTCTGCAAAAAGAAGACAATGAAATGTATACTGCAACATATTATTACGTGAAGGAGGGTATTGAAACAATTTATAAATTACTCTCTGCCTGTCACTTTATCAGCTTCTCAGCATAGGGGATGTCCTTTATAAAAATAAAAAAAACTTTTAACCTAAACGCAATGACACGAAATTGCTGAAATGATTGATGCAGGTTGGTCAGTTGCCCAGTTGATCTGCATTAACCAGCGATTTGTCTGGGTCGCAAAATAGCACTTAGAACCTTCCTTCAAAAATATTGTGTCGTTGTTTCTTTTGTATTCGTCATCATGTCACATTTATTCACTGTATCTTCGTTATTTGAAACGGCTTTGTATGTAGTGTGTGTGTGTGTCTTGAAACAACCTTCCGCTATTGCACGCACACACGCTTACACATACATACATACATACTCATGTATAGTACACACGTACATATACATATATGTATGGTGTGTGTATGTGAATAAATCATGTGGAAAAAAATGGAGGATGCTAGATTGGTGAAAAGAGCCTAAAGTACGAGAGCGTTCGGAGGAAGGAAGAGAGAAGGAATGCTGGGGGATATAAATAAATAAAGTGAAAGACTTATTGAAAAAGGAGGGGACTCAGCAACATTCAGGAAACGAGATATATTCAAAAGTTAAGTATACCTTAGTTTAACCAGACCACTGAGCTGATTAACAGCTCTCCTAGGGCTGGCCCGAAGGATTAGACTTATTTTACGTGGCTAAGAACCAATTAGTTACCTAGCAACGGGACCTACAGCTTATTGTGGAATCCGAACCACCTTATACCGAGAAATGAATATCTATCACCAGAAATAAATTCCTCTAATTCTTCATTGGCCGGTCGGAGAATCGAACTCGGGGCCAGCAGAGTGCTAGCTGAGAACGGTACCCACCCGTCCAATGAGGAACTGAGATATATGCAATAAAGAAGAGAAAGCCGTGGTGCATGCAAAGGGGCTGGACATGCTCCTGACGAGGATAGTTTTGTGGAAGTTTTACGTACACAAGATCATCCACTATTCAACAGTTTAAGGTCATCCTCTCACTACCAGCTGGGGTTATCTAACGGTGAAAACAAACTTCAACGTGTTTTTTGTAAGACAGTTCTTTTTCTGCAGCAGATAAAAGGATGCCAGAGACATAGCTCGTGACCTTATTCTGTTGATAATAATAATGGTGAGAAATACAAAGGCGCTTGCCCTGTCTTCCCACGCTGTACATGATTAGTCAGACAGGCATTTCCCAAAATAATTCTCATCGAAATCATTTTCATTAAAGTATTATTAGTTCACATATTTCCTTTCACTGAGGAATTTCTGTTTTGCACTCTTTCGTATGCTTTCAGTGGAAGGTTATTGCCTTTCCTCTTTTGAAACCGAATTAAAGAAACCTATGTTGGTATATGCAGCACTGAAGTCTTAACAATGTGACGCGTCTCTTGATATCGGACATACACACACACACCCACAGAGAGAGAGAGAGAGAGAGAGAGAGAGAGAGAGAGAGAGAGAGAGAGAGAGAGAGAGAGAGAGAGATTCAAAGGATTAATCAAGAGTTGTTGAAATGTGTTCGATCTTTTTTTTTTTATCACTGAATTAATTGTACTAACGCCATGTGAATGTATCCTTAGTTCCAAGACGAGCGCAAGTAGACATTCACACTTACAAGTTCTTACTTATATAGTTACGGTTAAGTATACGGGCAAACAGTCTTTTCTCCTTATCTTCACCTATCTGGATTTCATGTTATATAGGAGGACATGACTTTTAAAATTAACAATTATCTTGTCAGAGGATCGAAAACTTTTAATTTGGTGAAAGTTCTCTATTTTTGAATTTTGAATGACTAGATGAGAGTATTCTATGTTGGCAATTTTTTTTTTTAAATTTTCATAGCCTTCACTTTCCATTGAAAATGAGTTACTTTTCCTTCAACTTTAGCTCATGTTTTTAGTTTTCTGTAAAAGGAAACTGTTGTGCCGGCTTTGTCTGTCCGTCCTCACTTTTTTCTATCCTCCCTCGTATCTTAAAAACTACTGAGGCTAGAGGGTTGCAAATGGGTGTGTTGATCATCTACCATCCAGTCATCAAACATACCAAGTTGCAGCCCTCAAGCCTCAGTAGTTTTTATTTTATTCAAGGTTAAAGCCAGCCATAATCGTGCATCTGACAACGATATAGGATAGGCCACCACTGGCCGTGGTTAAAATTTCATGGGTCGCGGCTCATACCGAAAGATAGATCTATTTTCGGTGGCCTTGATTTTACGCAAAAATCCTTTATCTTCTACCAGCAGACAACACAGTATTATTCTCTTTGACCATTTTCATTAAAATCTCCAGTGTCATCGTCGCTATCATTATAAATGCTGTTTCATATCCTAAGGGTCTCCCTCTTTACTTCTCTTTCTCTCTCTCTCTCTCTCTCTCTCTCTCTCTCTCTCTCTCT
>NC_089751.1:31315360-31317860 GCF_040412425.1 Macrobrachium rosenbergii | reverse complement strand
CATGCTGAATGATTAGTTCCAGGAAATCGTCATAATAGTAGCTTTTCCTACAATTTTTATATAATCGCAGTGCTGATGAATGCAGTAGTACTTTATATTGATATTATATCTTTGAGCATGGAAGCCTTTTGAAAATGAAGGATAACCAGCAGTCAACAAGGAAATTTTTATCGGGAAAAATTTCTTTAACTGATTTTATCAGATTCAACATGGACCATTGTATCAGAGCTCAAAAGAAGGTTATTCAAATTGAACTTACTGTCTAGCATGCACTCCCTTGCTTCTGAATACTGAGGCTCTCCATTTCAAGACCTCTTCTAAAGTTTCTCACTCCAAATTATGAACTTCTTCACCAATCTATCATACTCCATTCTCTCCCCGTGGCCAAACTGTCCCTTAACACATTGATCTATCTTGCCACCTAGACTCACCGTTTATCAGTTATTCGTTTCTCTACATTTCTCACCTCTCCAAAACTATTTACTTACCATGTAAAAAAAATCATCTTGCAGCTTTCATCCTTCATAATTCACTGTGAAGCTGCCTGGGTTTAGTATTTTGGATGTACAAAATACCAAAATAACGTATGAAGGTAAGGAAAACTAAATAAACCCTTTTCCAAATTAGACGACATAAATAAAAAAGAATGCCATTAAAGAGGCAGGATTAAAAGGCACTGTCAAGTACAATAAAAAATTAATACTTCAAGAGGCCGACCCCAATTGATTCTGTGCAAACGGATTATCCGTCTGACCTTTGAGTCATTAGTCAATACGTCAATACCTTTGCGGGGAGGTAGAATGGGAGTACTAGTTCGTTCATACAAAGAAGCAGACGTCTCCAGACCTTTACGGTCTACTTGACGAGCAAGAGCCCATTCTAATAATCTCCAGAGTACAGTTCAGCGCGTCCTTTGAGAATGGGGTTAGTGTATACCGAAATTCCAAGGTTAACGTTATATATGACAGTTATGCAGATAAACCACAGTAATCTACTGCCACTAGGTCACCAGTAAATAAGTCAACTTCAGCAGCATTCTCTCTCTCTCTCTCTCTCTCTCTCTCTCTCTCTCTCTCTCTCTCTGTCAGTCCAGCTCTTTATATTTTCATTTGAATTCGAGCTGGTCCTTTGTTTTATTTTTAAAGATGTAAGATTTTGAAGACTTTTTCATGTACGTTTCATGTCTGAAACCGATTTTGCGTCCAAAATACCGACTTGACATTTTATAGTTTTTATGACTGTGCCAGCCTCTAAAGGTTACAGACACACCAGACGGACTCTTACGTCCATCTGAATCTTGGCTGAAATAATTGAGACACTGACTGATAGGTGACAATTACCTGAGTCACTAATTACGGATATGATTGCATCCGAAAGAAGAGACAGAATAATTTCGGTCCCGGGCTCTTCATAATTATAGTGCCTGATAAATTACGCCCTAAACTTATATTTCTTTGCTGTTTCGCTTTTTGTGGTTCACAACAAATGGCGAATCGTTTTTGCATTAGTTAGTTACTCTCTCCCTGACGTATAAAAATTCTTGCCTTCTTCACTAGGGTATCTGGTGTTGTTATATATGTGACGCATACGTTGTATATGTCTATTTGACAAAAAAAAAAGTATACCTTAGTTTTACCAGACCACTGAGCTGATTAACAGCTCTCCTAGGGCTGGCCCGAAGGATTAGACTTATTTTACGTGGCTAAGAACCTATTGGTTACTTAGCAACGGGACCTACAGCTTATTGTGGAATCCGAACCACATTATAGCGAGAAATGAATTTCTATCACCAGAAATAAATTCCTCTAACTCTTCATCAGCCGGCCGGGGAATTGAACTCCGGCCCATCGGGTGACAGTCCTCAGCTCTACTGACTCAACCAACAAAGGGCTTTGTCTCTTTGACAACATAAGTACTTTTCATGTAAAATGATTACTTACAGAACATATTTCTTCTGCATGATACCCTTTATAACCTTTCAAAGCACGCTAACATTATCATTATTACTCTTATAATTTTGTAATACAGTACATTCATTTGGAGCAAGCCAAATGAATGTTATATTCACTAAATTCAAAAGTAAATACCAGTGATGTAGTTGGCTTATGCCGACACGGCCACTGCCTAAAGGTATGGGTGGCAAAGTGTTAAAAGAGATAAGTATTAATTTCATCATAATTTTTTGTAGCTATGTATGACACGTGTATTATTATATTTAGCTCTCTAATGACTCGATTTCCACATCCTCGTTGGATATTTCTCATAATTTCCCAATGCTTTTGAAACTTGTCTAAAAAGGCTACTTTTTCATCACTGTATCAGTAACTGCAAGTTACTCCATAAAGACAGCAAATCTTTATTTTTATCAAAACATTATTTTGGATACTTTACCCAGTTGCAGCTTTCAATTAAAGTATATTTGTTTTTTCTTTTTTCTTGATTCATTTTTCAATATCAGCCAAAACTTTTTTAATCTATGCGGGTAAGAAGCTATTGAAAA
>NC_089751.1:31297860-31310360 GCF_040412425.1 Macrobrachium rosenbergii | reverse complement strand
AAACAAGGAAAATATTACTGATGAGTCTTTTCTTGTGAGAAAATGAGACTCAAAAGGATCTTACGGGTGGTTCTTAAGCAAACAGCGAGTGAATGGGACAGCTCGGTTGTTATTATTTTCGTTCACTATACTCTTCGAAATTGGTCTTAGTAATTTTTCTTATTAACAGTGATAAGCGGTTGACTGTTACACGCACAAATATATGCATGTTTATGCAATGTTCTTTGATTGTTGCAGATTGGATACGCAAGCAATCGGAATAAAAGTAGTGTGTTTACACTACTAACACTAACAGGTCCAAGGAAATAATGTTTATTTTGTTGTATTCGAAACCTCAAAGTCGAATCACACATTCTTATTATTATCCCATAACCGTATGCCAACAATTCACTCTTGCATAAGAGACTCATCTCAACAACAATCCCGAGTTTTGCTTCATTCTCGTTAATATTAATTATTCCCCCCGCACTCCCCGCACTCAGCCCTCACCCCACGAACTGCCGCTTACGTATTTTGAATGCATATACAATTCTTCCCTGTACAGCGCCTTTCATGGAGAAGTTTTGCCGGGGTAAGCGAACCGCAATAGCAACTAGAAACAGTAACTCCACAAAAGAAGAAAAGAAGAAGAAGAAGAAGAAGAAGAAGAAGAAGAAGAAGAAGAAGAAGAAGAAGAAGAAAAATCTTGCTGAATTCATCTAAAAGAAAGGATTCTCTTTTCACAACGGTGAGGTTTCAGTTCTCGATGTGACATTACAGACGGGTGCATTTTTAATCACTTTACACGACAGCATTGTTCACGCTGTATGCCCCTTCAACACGTTCTTTTGTTTTGATTATATTTTTGTTCGTTGGATGTGCACACTTTCTTTTGTTTTACGTCGCATCTAGAGCTTGTGTTTTTGGTAGCGTCTGAAATATCTTGCCTTTAGCCCACTTTCTTCTCTCTCTCTCTCTCTCTCTTTATGATTTATACACACAAATAAACGAGCCTCTACCAGTAGTCTATTACTGAATGTACAAAGAAACTATTCATTAATCCCTTATTTTTTCACCTCTCCGGATAGTAACTGCAAATTAGCTTTGGGTCGCATGCAATGACCACATATCCAAAGAAAGTACAAAAGTACAAACAAAATCTATTAATTCATCGAATGGGCAACGAATCGGAAAAGCCAATATGAATTAGTCTATAGCGTTTAAGGTAACAGCACTAATATATGGGATATCTAAAACCGTACCGTCAAAAACACGCAAGCTCCTGACGTTATAGCTTTTAACTAAATTAAATAAGTGTTTTTTTTTTTAGTGGATTAATGATTATTCAGTCAACAGACTCGTAAAATGACATGGCAGTATGCCATTTCCTTGATGGAAAAACCTAAATTACAGTTATTAGTTTTTGTCGTATAACAGAGAAACAAACCATTTTTGTATGAAGTGATTTTCAGAGAAATATTCTCTTTCCAGGTCGCTATTTTTTTCCAAAGCGTATTTTCATTGCAGAATATAATTTTCATGAAGCCATACAAAAATGCCACTGAATATTTTACCCTAATACCAACAAAATTCAAACTACTTCTGTACATCCATGAATTCCTTTCTAACAGCGTTTGTAATGAAAAGGTTGAATTGGGAAAGATCTCAAGTTAACTTCATTGTACTTGCTTTATCGGAAGGATCTTTGTCTCTGTGTTTTTAGAATATTCTTGAAGAATGCTCCTACCCAGAATTTACTTGTAATTCTGTAGTTTTTTTTATATACAAGCAGCTGAAATATTATGACATCCTCTTAATCTTTTAACTTTTCATGTCTTATTTTTTCCTCATCTGTTAAATGAAGTTTCATTTTACTTCTGTTGCTCAGTATCACTATCCCCATTTTATTCTTGTATTCAAAGATCTTTGCGATATACAAATCACAAAATCAAGCCGAGCTGTAAACTACAATAAAATATTATCTTAGTTTAAAATTTTGTTTCTTGAGACTTTCATATGAAACTCTCCTGAGAACATTCGACTTTTTCATCTACTAAACATTGCCGGAATTTAAAAAGAATATAAGTGAATAAGTAACAACAAGCAATAATTTATCTTATTTTCAAGTTTTGCAGTGCTTGATGCTACCATTTCATTTTTATTTTTTCAGTCAGAGGGAGATACCGGAAATATTTTCGACAAGAAGAAGAAGAAGAAGAAGAAGAAGAAGAAGAAGAAGAAGAAGAAGAAGAAGAAGAAGAAGTTTGTGCTGAAACAAACAGCACCTCCCTGGACATAACTTCCGACGACGATGACATAAGAAAGACGAACTTGTGAGAAGGCCGACAGAGCAGGCGATCCAATGGCAACTCCTGAGACCTTGTGGATAAGGAAGCCCTCCTGATTAAAGTTGTCGATCAGGAGTCATGGCTGTGTACCACGCAAACCCAAGCGACGGGGTTTAGTCTAAATTGCGTACCGAGAATCGAGGGACAAATTGGAATGCTTGTTATAGCTTCTGTGCAAATGCGTCTCATTGGCGAGTGTCGTTAGCAGAACACCGGCTGGAATTGAAATCTGAATGGCTCTGCCATCTTTAGGACCATTCGTTGCCTACTCTGTAAATTTCCAGTCAATGATCGTGGTCCAGTAAAAATGTTATGGTACGAAATGAACGGCAATGTACCCCTTCCTCACTCTCCCCTTGAAAAAAAAAAAAAAAAGGCTCCCGTACTAGATAAACAAAAATATCATTTTACAGACTGCATGCAAAGGTCTTGCAGTTGTTCCTGATAATTCTATATTATTAGAAAAATTATGTGTGAAAAAATCTAATGATTTCCTAACCTTCCAAGTGGACTTGCTTGTATCAGCAGTAGATACAAAAGAATATAAAAAAAAAACAATAAAGCTATTAGAAACAAAGCTAGTTTAGCAGAGATCTTCGTTCATCCATCGATGTCTGAAAAATGAAACGAGGTTTATGAGGACATCCTTCAGTCACAGGACTGGAGCCGTTGTGCCAATATGGATTAGCCTGCCTATACCGTCAGATGAAAGTAGCAGCGGAATGATTGGGGACCTCTCTCTCTCTCTCTCTCTCTCCCTCTCTCTCTCTCTCTCTCTCTCTCTCTCTCTCTCTCTCTCTCCCTCTCTCTCTCTCTCCTCCCCTCACTTTGTGTTTCAGGCATGAATGACATCCCAAGAAGTCTTTTTCATTGTTTAGGGGGCAAGAGTGCCTACCTTTACTATCATTATTATTTTTTTTGAAATTTTGTTGAAAGCGACATAAACATCACTGATATTGCAGAAGTGGTTGTTGCATTCTGTTGGCTTTCTTAGACTGTTATGGCTTCTATGGTGATCAATTGACGATTGCTGCATTCATCAATAACATATGTACTATGTTACTAATGTTTGCATCGCCGTTATTGATGAAAATGTTGATTCTTACTGCACTGTTGTTAGAATATGCTATTTACAATAATTTCCCACTTTATTTTAATGAACTTGAATCATTGTTAACTGTTGTAGGCTGTGAAACTGGCAGTGCACGCATGCTGACGTTGTTGTAAGAGGATAGTTGTAATGATCGGAATACGTTATGTAATGACTGAATGTTGTGATTGCTTCAATTCGAATATAGTTTTCCATGTTTGTATAACAACTCCGTTGCTGATGGTGCTGATGATAATAATATTATGAGTTGATGCTGTAGTTCTACATGCTTTTGGGTTGATTAAATGGTATTTACTATTTTGGATTGTATATTGGCTGTAATATTATCATTGGGTCTCTTGATATGGCAAAGTAATTTAAATACTAGTTCTGCGGTTTCCATCAATTCTTTTATAATGTCACTGGAATCTTCAGAAATTCCTTAGACGTGTTCCTTAATGAAGGCTTGATTACCTTAGATGTGGCGTTTTTCTTCACAGATTTTTTAGGCAATTGACAACAGAAAACACGGGTTAATTTATGGCGATGTTAATCCTAGAACTAGCTTTCCTGGTGTTCCGTAGGGTAATGATTGGGATATTTGCTGTTTGGAATCTTTTCTAGACACATGACTGTTAGTCTGGAATATAAAACTGAAAGTTATGCAGAATACGCTACTCATCTTGAGGTTATTAATTCTCTCCTGTTATGGCTCAACCGGTATCTTGTTGCCTTAGTAATTGTTGTCGCCATTTGGGTATAAGGTTGAACTTCAACAAGGCTGTGGTTGATTTTATTAACCAACCTCACACCGTTCTCTTACTTAAAGTATTTTTTTTATTATTCAGAATATATGATGATGATTATGGTTACCTTCGATTATAAGAATAAATTCTGATTTTCGTAGCGCTTAAAAACTACCATTTAATGCTGCGAGAAAAGTAGGCATCACTCAAAGGGATTTTTTTGCATCTGAAGCGATGGTGGCATTAATGCCACAAGCTCCAGATCTTTTGTTTGGCTATCACTGGATTACTACTCTCGGTTCGAGAGGTTTCATCCTTGCAAAATGTTTATCAGTTAAGTTAATTATGAAAAAGAATATTGCTCGAACTCCATCAAGCCAACTTTCATTGCCTCCATTTCAGAATGGGACGTGTTCAGTATCTTTAGTGTCTGTCCTTCAGTGGCTACTGGGTGCCGATCGCTTTGCGAAGGTGCCGTTTTGTCTCACTCCCCTGTACTTAATTTTCCTTTTAAAACTGAATTATTTCTCCTGGTGCAAATGCCCATGAGTTTAAAAAGGACTGTAATGCTACCTTAATGCAACTTGTTTTTGTTTTTCATGTGTTTTTATCTATACGTGGTTTTCACACTGTCCAAATGCAATTTTAAACTCCGCTTTCTTTTTTACTTTGATTTGGAATTCTATACTCTCGAAGCATGATGAGTAAGTTATTGACAGTCTAGGTATGTTCCATGTGAATTGGTAATAAAATAAATGAATATTCTACTACCATATAAAATATTCAATATATAAAGTCTTATGACTTATTTACTTTAGTATTAGACAATGAAACGAAGATATCATATGTCTAGGCTTTTGGGTTGCCCTAAATGTAACTTTTAATTGTTATTTTCCCGTTTCTATAATTTCTAATCTACATAAAATCACGGATAACAAATACTAATGTGTTTACCCTGTAAATTTTCGTTTGTTGTTCAAATTGTTGCATTTCTGTCTTAGCTTTATCTGCCCTGCTGATATGATTTAAGGGATCAAATATGACAAGAAAATATTAAGGGAACCGAGTAAGATAAGGAAAGATACGTTACATCTGTTTAACATAAAATTAATCATTCATCATACTTTCCAATCATAGTATTAACCAAAATCTTTTGCACTAGGCCTATCCCACTGTACTTCCTGTGACAAAGGAAAAAAAAAAGTGGCCGTCGTAGACTTCTTTCTCGGTAACTCATTTCTTGGTAACTCTTTTCTAGGTAACTCCTTTCTCGGTGACTCCTTTTAAGGTAACTCCTTTGTCGGTAACTCCTTTCTAGGTAACTCCTTTGTCGGTAACTCCTTTCTAGGTAACTCCTTTCTCGGTAACTCCTTTCTAGGTAACTCCTTTCTAGGTAACTCCTTTTAAGGTAACTCCTTTCTCGGTAACTCCTTTCTAGGTAACTGCTTTCTCGGTAACTCCTTTACCCTAACTCCTTTCTCCCGAGAGATATTCCACGCGATCGTTAGGCAAGCGAGTCTCCCAACCCATTGCCGGACAAAGTGCATCTTTCTCCGAGCAATTTGAATGCAAATGGCCGTTCCCATTACCACTCACTTGCAGGAGTCATTTGCCTTTCAGATCGTATTCATCCAGAAAGATACATTGCCGCTGTATTCAAAGGATTTCTTCAAAGTTTCTCGGCGATCGCCACGGATTGCCCGGCCAAAGAAGGCTCCTCCTCTTCTTCCACGACGTCCAGAGGAACAGTTTATTTAGGATATCACTTTCCGACTGTAATCAAGCGCTGATAAAGTCACTCGCGAATCTTTTCCTTTGTTGCGGGAGAGCCAGGATTGGCAACTGAGCTCGGTTGTCTCTTTGTTGACGACGAGCCAAGTGAGAGAGAGAGAGAGAGAGAGAGAGAGAGAGAGAGAGAGAGAGAGAGAGAGAGAGAGAGAGAGACTGGATAACTTATTTTCGAAAAGTTTTTCGTTTTGTTTCTTGTCAGTTGCAAAGTGCGTGAACAATTTTAATTTCTGTTAGAATTTTTATTTTCTTTGAAACCTCGTATGGTGGATACACCTGGGGAATTTCCGAATGTTATCGAAACACAATTAATTTCTCTCAGTCTCTCATCAATTCGAAGGATCTGAACACATTATTAACTAAATAATATTAGATGTGCCAAGATAATTCAGAAATTACGTCACAGAGCAAAGATCTGCTGACCAAGCTCTTTTCCTTAATTGTCCTCTATCAACTCCTTTTGCGATTCAGATGTGTAAATACACATGGGCTTTCAGTCAAAGCGCCATAAGCTCATACATAACCATCAGTGATCAGGAACAGAGAAGTTTGTTTTTAGAAATGTGTGGTTTTTTGTTGTGCAAATGTTTTATGGGCCTTTTTAACTACATACATATTCATTTATACAGCGAGACATATGTACACATACTATTGCATGCAAATATACATTTTAAATATATATATATATATATATATATATATATATATATATATATATATATATATATATATATATATATATATATATATATATATATATATATATATATATATATACAGGTCTTTCCCAACCGACACAACACTCACTGCCTTGACATTCGCTCGTCAGCACGACTGTAGAGATTAGACTCTGTCGAATTAGTGAGGGAACCTACAAATATTTATTGCAAGCATATTGCGCTGTTAATACCTGTTGTTTTGCTGTCAGGTTTATATATAAGCTTCCATTAACTAATGAGTAATTTTGTTTTCCGTGTCACCCGTCCTTTGATATGTTCACTATTCTTAATCTCTGAATCTTAATATCTGTATTTTTAGCATGCAAAGCCACTTAAGGCTATAGGACATCATAGAACCATTATACCTCTTGTTGAATCTAGTTGCTTGAACTTGTATTTTGAGCAACTATCAAGTTAACACAGCAAAAATATATGTATACTATGTGGGGAAATCCATCTTACTATGGAACATTTCTCTTGTGACTTCTGTATCAACTGTGATTTGTAGTAAAAGCAATATAAATAGTTTATTTTATTTAATTTTGATAATATCATTACCACCCTAAAATGCTTTTGTGAAAAGTACGTTTATGGGAAATCTATCTACAGAACGACATATTAACAGAAAAGATATTACTCTTTACAAAAATGGTCATAATTATTATTCTTGCAAAACATCAGAAACCATTAAAACTTCTAAAACCATTTAGAATTACCTTTTGATTAAAAATTACAGCTGATATGATGAATGTGTTAACTATCAAATAATAAAGTCTGTAGTCCAGATGATAAGTACTTAAAGAAAATGCGAAAGAAATAATGCCCACAGTTATTGAATTGTAAATCTGATAGAGCTTTGTTTTAACATAATAAAAACACTTCATAACGTCCTCTCCCTATCTGCCTGTCTGCCTATCTCTCTCTCTCTCTCTCTCTCTCTCTCTCTCACACACACACACACACATATATATATACACACATATATATATATATATCTATATATATAAATCTATATATACAAAAGTGAATGTTTGTATATAAGTTTGGTTTCTACAGAAATCCAAACCGCTTGACAGACCCAGGGAAAAATTTTGCACACGGCCTCTATGTCACCCCAGAAAGGTTTTTAACTTAAAATCAAACCCCTACCAGTGACAGACATACAAACACAGACAAAACAAATGAAATTTTTGTTTTAACGTCACCTTTTCCTTCACTTTTCTGGGTTTATTCTCGTTTTTCACCTGACGTTTCACCTTTTCTTTTGGTGCTATCGGAGGTATGATTAACCTACAACAGTAAATCCACCATAACATCAATTTCTGATCAGAATTTACGTGAATTTTGATCATAATTTATGATAATAATTAATATAATTGTTTATTGCCTCGATAAATCTACATTGGAAACCAAAATCGATAATTTCTTTTCCTAGTAAGCGAAGCCGAGTCCGGTATACGTAGTAGTGGCTTAACGCAACGATTTCAGGTGACAATCACAAGTCATTTGCCCCGCCCGCTCATGCATATGGTTGAAGACACTATAGATATGATAAGTAAATAAACACATTCCCTTTTTGCGTACGGTGTTAAAATGGTCCTACACATGATCCTACGTCATTTATTACCCAACATCGTGTAGAAGAACAACACGTTGTTGGTTGTGCTGGAATAATCGAAATATCACCTTGAACAATCAAGCGGTTGGAATTAATTATCATGTGAACCGGCAAAAACTTCACTGCATACGGAAGATAAGTTTCTTTTCACGTTGCTTGGTACTGATTACCTGGAAGATAATGACTGAAAATTCTAGATTAAAACTTTACAGGAATGTTGATCATTACACCTGGAAATCTTTTCCAAAAGGTATTTGGAGGGTAAATGTATTAGGTGCAAATAGGGATTTAAGAAATGGCAACTACTGCACTTTGAGTAACTTGCAGTGCTCACAGCTTTACACAACACGTCAGTTCATACCTTTGGCTGATGTAATCATACACACTAAGGAATAGTATTCCCATCATTTAGGAAAATAAATTTATTGTTTATGGTTATATATTAAATGATATATATTCATTTCTATCTATCTTTTATCAATGCGTATTTATTCAAAACAATAAATACCGATTGCCTAACATTCCTCCAACAAGGGGAAGACTTTGTTTGATTTGTGATTACGTTATTTTACAAACTGACCAAGTTTATAGATGCTGTACGTGTAACTTTATACACAATTCTACGTTCAGGAATTTAATGTCATTATAAAGATAATGACTTGTAATTTATTATGTTATGTTGAAAAGTATCTAAAACTAATATAAAAAATACGTATCCAGAGCTGATGTTAGCAGCATAGGAAAGTGTTTTGCCACTTTTTTTCTTAATGTGATAAGGGGCTGGAAGGTTAACTCTTGCAGCAATTCACCTAATAATAGGAAAGAAGTAAAAAGGTGTAACAGAGTATAAACTATATATTTTTTATTAAGAAAAGATGTCCATTCTCATACAAAGTTAATGAATGAATTTAAGTTAGAACTGAGGTGTTGGTTCAGTTTTTTATGAGTTGGACAGTGAGGTTTACTTTCATTATAGTAACATATCATAAAGAGACATCATTAGCCTAGAAATATACCAAATTGTCTGTATCACATGGATATATTGTTTTAGGTTTTTATTGTATGATTTGGACTTATAACGGCCTACAAATAGCGTTGAAGGGTCTAACAGTAAAATAAATAAGCCTATACATAATTTATTCATATTCTGATAAGAGCGTCTGAGATGCTTCCTAGATGAAATATGGTGGCAAACTGTCACAAAATTGGTGCTAAACTGTTTGCACTTGCAATTCCCTGACAGTCAGTTGGAAGATATTTAGGTAATACCATCAGTTCATTCGTTTTGATGAGTGGACTGTCTCGCCCAGAAACTGTTGTCTACACGTAAGTTTTAACGGCAGTTTCGATGAACTGACAGGAAAAGTGACAAGTAAACTTGGGGGTGTTAGTGAGGAGAAAGTGGGAGAGAGAAAGAGACAGTTTATAGAATGTCATTCAGAGTTTTTCCGGGCAGCGCCGGCCTGATCAGCTAGTATTTAAATATATATATACACACACACATATATATATATATATATATATATATATACATATATATATATATATATATATATATATATATATATATATATATATATATATATAGATATATATATAGATATATATATATATATATATATATATATATATATATATATTATATATACATATATATATATATATATATATATATATATATATATATATATATATATATATATATATATATATATATATATATATATATATATATATATGCATACGTATATCACACACACACTATATATATATATATATATATATATATATATATATATATAAATATATATATATATATATATATATATATATATATATATATATATATATATATATATATATATATATATATATATATATATATATATATGACGATTAAAAGGCCTATAAAACACTATATACGTTGCAACCAAATATTTCAGATAATTCTGTATCCGTGCTCACTAGTGAAGACATATTTCACCAGTGACCAGGGATACAGAAGTATCTGAAATATTTGGTTACACTGTATATAGTGTTTTTGTTTTTTTTTATCTTCATGATGTACTGTTGGATTTCAGTAAAAGATATTCATATATACATACACACACACACACACACATATATATATATATATATATATATGTGTAATATTTTGTGTATACACACACACACACACACACACACACACACACACACATATATATATATATATATATATATATATATATATATACAGTATATATATATATATATATATAATTGTATTGCTATTAGTTTGTTTTAATTAATGCAATGAATTTTGTGAGAAGAAACGTTCTTATGAAGCAGGATTAAAATTACAATTGATGCCATACGGCCGTTCCATCATTGTTCAATAAATCATGATGAATTAATTAATTTCCATAATTGCAGTCACAATTTCATTAGTGAAAACGACCATAGCTACACCACACACACGCATACACACACACTTTCACACATACACACACACACATAAGGATAACATTCCGGATGTAGGAAGTTATCCCCTGATTCAATCACTGACAACTTGGTCCTGTGGTTAGTCACATTTATGGGACTGACAAGGTTTCCTTTTGGCCACTGAGAGCTTTGGAATTCTCTTCGTTCATTTTGTTTTCCAACGTTAAAGATCTTCGAGGTTAAATACCAACTTTTTCCTCACGTTTCCTTTTGTATTTTTTTTTGGCCTATGTCAGGCAAAGAAGACTTGATAGGCCCACAGACCTAAGTTAGTATTATTATTATTATTATTATTATTATTATTATTATTATTATTATTATTATTATTATTATTATTATTATTATTATTGTTGTTGTTGTTGTTGTTGTTGTTATGGAAGAATACCATGTGTGAGACAAACTTCGCTGAAAAGAATTATTATTATTATTATTATTATTATTATTATTATTATTATTATTATTATTATTATTATTATTATTATTATTATTATTATTATTATTATTATTATCATTATTATTATTATTCAGTGCTCTTAGACTTCTCTCATCCGTCTCCTTTCAGTGGTCCAGTAATTGTAAACTATTAGTGATTACGGAAAAGATTTTAACAAAGCCACGGGTACATAAAGATTAACACGAGAGAGAGAGAGAGAGAGAGAGAGAGAGAGAGAGAGAGAGAGAGAGAGAGAGAGAGAGAGAGAGAGAGTAAACTCTGGCAAACACAGAAAATCGCAATATTTTACTTTCAAAAAAAATTTCCACTCCAAACGTTAGGGCGGAAATGAGAGAGAGAGAGAGAGAGAGAGAGAGAGAGAGAGAGAGAGAGAGAATATATATGTAATAGAAATACGAAAGAGACAGTACTGTACATCGTTTCATTATGTGCTGCGATTTCTCATGTATAATGCAATAGGGTGGGAGTACTTCGGTGTTGCTGAAGTACTCCATTAACTTTGCAGACAATAATGCAGCATTCACACGTTTAAAAGCTAAAACATAGTTTCCGGCCTTGGATCCTAACAACGCGGCAGCATCACAAAAGTAATTATGACGCTGTCAACTGTAACGCAATGCATTATTCCATTACGAGAACTGACATTGACAACCAGCGAGAATAGAAAAAAGTTTAAATACCTGCTCTTGCACTGATTTATATGTCATACAGTAATAAATAAACTTCAAATTGAATATTCATAAATTTCTCGCTCTGTTTGAAGTCATTATTACGTAAAATGAGCTAAGCGTAATATGTATAACAAATCTAAATACTCTTCCATCACGATTAACTTTTGTTTGGAACACTTGCTTGTGTGATCTGCTGTGCTGGTATCACTTTAATGGCCTTCTATAACTATGTTCCTTTATTTATATTATTTTCAAACTGAAATTAGAATTCTGTAAGTATTTCAAACGGAATTTACGATACAGAGAACAGATTAATTTTCTAGCCACAAGAGCACCTCGTCCCACGTGATATTTCTGTAATGATTTTTAAAGGGAATGTGCTTTTAATAATTCTCATTACGCATTTGTTTTGAATAAGGGGACACAATATATATATATATATATATATATATATATATATATATATATATATATATATATATATATATATATATATATATATATATATATACAAACACACACAATATATATATATATATATATATATATATATATATATATATATATATATATATATATATATATATATATATATATATATAT
>NC_089751.1:31292860-31295360 GCF_040412425.1 Macrobrachium rosenbergii | reverse complement strand
GATTTTCACTAGGAAAATCAGATAAATGGTTACGCAGACATCATTATGTTTCATTTTTCCTTGCGTCTCTCTCTCTCTCTCTCTCTCTCCTCTCTCTCTCTCTCTCTCTCTCTCTCTCTCTCTCTCTCTCTCTCTGTTAATTTAGATTCTTTTTCCACTGAGAAATATAGGCACATTAAGGATCATGGTACGTTACAAATGAAGAAATACGTCGGCAAAATCGATTTGCTGTCACTAGAAATAATGGTTTCATGAGTTGCCTGAAAATTTCAAACATTACGAGGACATAACCACAAGTAATTTCATGCACATGCTTTTCCATGTAGAGGTAATATTTAAGGTTTTACCCCACGTGACCAAATTAAGATGCCAAGAAAATCGCACAAAATTGACCTCTCTCCCAGTTGATAAAGTAAATATCGTCTAACAACTTCTAAGGCCAGATTTCCAAACCTGAAGTTCCTTTGCTGACAATCAACTTATTCATGACATTAAAGGTTGTATTAGATGTGGTTCGAAGTTCCGTTTGATTTTAAAACAACATAAGCAATCTCATAGCAAGGAACATACTTATATCTCATATCCATGTTTCTCTCAGTATGTTTAGAAAAAATAGTCTGGCTTTATGGCCAATGTTAGACCGATTAGCTTTGTGCAGTTTTACTCATGTTGATTATTATCACAGATGTTGATGAATGACCTCACACTTATTACCTCATTTATCCGTGTGTGAATGTTTTTATTTCAGTTTACGACTCTGTAACGAAAACACTTTCTCAGTGATATTCTCGAAGTTGTCAACCAAAACCAAAAACTATTTCTTTTAGTTATTTGATCTAGTTCGCCGGCAATTTTCGTCCTGTGATATGTTTGCTGCTGTGGACATCATTTTGTTATTTGACACTTACTCATATTATTCTCAAGTCTTACCCTGTTTTGGTAGCGTTAATTAACGGCGTGTAATTCTGCTGAACCGAGCTACTACTCTGTTCGGTTGAATTACTAGCTATTACAATCCCAAATAACGCTACACGTAAAGTACAGGAGGCAAGAGAGATCTTCGCTTCATCTCACATTATTTGAATTACTCGATAATGATGCGAACGCCTTAAATGGAGAAAGAGATGATTTTAATACGTTATCTTAAACATTTTTCTAGGAGAGAGAGAGAGAGAGAGAGAGAGAGAGAGAGAGAGAGAGAGAGAGAGAGAGAGAGAAGACGAGGTTTACACTTGATTTTCTAGGGGTACATCATCAAATATACCGAGCAAGAAGATAAAGAACAGTTAAGTAGAAAGAACACTTTGAATGGCAAAGGTTATGAAGTGGGCGAGCCCTTTATCGAGTAGGTGTTGGCACATTCCTGGACTTATATGCCATAAGACTCTAATGAATGCTTTTAATTTCCGCTAGAACTTAACTCGAGATGCAACATACCTTACACAGTTCCTCATAGACCTACGCCAAGCCATTTTAGCTATTTTCCTTGTTTCTACGCATTAGGCCAATTGAATGTTCAAAGCCCAAGTAATATTGCGTTTGCCATACTTTACCCAACATTTTATTTCTCCAGCAGCATTTTTGTACATATTCTGGATAAGACAATTCCTCCTATGAATTTCCTTTTAGTAACCAATACAGTTCGGGCTGTTTTAATCTTCAGTGTTTGAAATGGTGTCAAAGCCGCTCACCTGATTCATATTTTCCACCAGCTTTAGTAACTATGTTATTCTGTATAATTTAATGTCATCATTAGACGATGTTAACAGTTTTATTTATTAAAAATGTACCGTAAAATGTAAGTGATGCCGAATAAATTAAATGAAAAAAAAATGATTGGAATTGCGCGAGCAATGAACATTTTTAATCATAATTTTCTTATTCTTCTTATTCTTTTTTAACTTTAATCGTACAGTACTTGCGTACAATGGCAACAGATTCTGATTTTTTTAAAATCCGAAAATGAGAGGGAATGTTGGCAAGAATACGTTTTGAAACGACAGTGGAAGCTGAGATAATAATATTTAGAATGATGGGAGAACTAACTCGTTTTCTTCCAGGTTTTTTATTTAAAATGTTTTGAACAAAGACAGGGTCTATAGCTTAAAGTAACAGAGCTGACGCGAAGGAAAATCAAAAGAAGTAGGAAAACAAGAAATGAAAAGGATAGCTGAAGGGGAAAGAATGTTTCCAAGGACAGGATAGCTAATGTCTGGTGGCTGTTTAGTACAGCAATCAGAAATTATTTCTTCCTGTTTCAGGAAGAAAGAGTTGGCGATGTATTTTGTAGAGCAGGAGTTACAGGATTACAAAGGTGCAGCGTTTAAGCAGTCCGGTTTTTCAGAGAGAAAGGGAAGGAAAGGCAAAGAAAGCAAAGTTTACATACTTTCCTATATCGTAGAAAGAGAAGGTACAAGTGCGTAAAGAGAAAATTTAAGTGGTATTGTTTCTCTTAAGAGGCCAACTTCCTACATTCACAGATAAACTTTCTAATTAAGAT
>NC_089751.1:31247860-31287860 GCF_040412425.1 Macrobrachium rosenbergii | reverse complement strand
ATATATATATATATGTATATATGTATATATATATATATATATATATATATATATATATATATATATATATATATATATATATATATATATATATATATATATATATATATATATATGCATACACACACACATACACACACATATAGATATATACATATATTATATATATATATATATATATATATATATATATATATATATAATATATATATACATATATATATATATATATATATATATATATATATATATATATATATATATATATATGTATATATATATATATATATATATATATATATATATATATATATATATATATATATATGTATGTATATATATATATATATATATATATATATATATATATATATATATATATATATATATATATATGTATATACACTTGAATTACACATCACAGCGGCCAAGCGCTGACAAATTCTACGAGAGAGAACATAGTCTGTTGCAATGAACGGCCACAGGATTCAGCGTTGGTGTGTGTATCGGGGTGAGACCATGAAAGGAAATGATTCTTTTGAAAACGACTGAATGTAAAACTAGACTAACTGCGAACGTATATCCAGATTTACGTTCGATCGTTTTCAAAAGTAATCATTTTACTTAATGTCCTCACCCAGATTCACACCAACGCTGAATCTTGTGGCCGTCATTTAGTTTTTATAGACGATATTATTATTATTATTATTATTATTATTATTATTATTATTATTATTATTATTATTATTATTATTGTTATTGTTATTATTATTATTAATAATAATAATAATAATAATAATAATAATAATAATAATAATAATAATATTATTATTATTATTATTATTATTATTATTATTATTATTATTATTATTATTATTATTATTATTATTATTAACGTTCTGACTACTGAAGGTATTATTACTGCTACATCTCTATAAATGTAATTAACAATGAAAGCTGCCCGGGATCCATGACTTTGACACACTTACATGAGAAAAAATATTGCCTACTTATATTCTCCTTTTCAATTTTTATTCTTTTTCTGCCATTTGAAGATTCATTGCTGGGAAGCAATACCTATGCTCTTAGTAACACTGGACAGGTGATGGTTGACAAACCTCACTAGGATTGTTTAGGCAAGCATCATTCGGCCAGTGTAGGATCTAAATTGAACTGCGCACTCAAAAAAGGTGGAGCCATTGCCAAAGACTATTTTTATTTAGTGTTATTCTGAACTTGCCAGTAATGATTATGGAAACAATAGATCAATGCAATAATTAATTTTACTGTTGAGGCTTAGATCTGACTTCTCTGTTCACATCTCATAACAACAAGTTTTGCTCAGTTACCCACTCTTGCATCATACGTGCTGAAAATTGGTCAATAGTGTCCAATAGCGAAACTAATTGGGGCCCCACTAAGTGTGTCTCGATCTCTCGTATACGCATGCGTACACAGACATACATCTTTTTGATGCTTGTGTATGAGTGTATCTTAGTTATACATATTCAATTCTTCTAGAATTTACAAAAAGAGAGCACAGTCATACTTAAACATAAAACATTTCTAATTAATAACAAAATTTATAAAAGACCCGACAAACCCGTTTTCAATAATAGTAGAAGAGAGCAAGTCTAGACTCTAATCCCCAAGACAAAATAATCGGCAAATGGACAGAGAAAACCTCCCCCAAATCAATCCGATTGACTGGAAGTGAAAAGGTAAGAGAAACTTCGTTTGCGAACGGCGTCTGAGACGCTGTTGTCTTTATATTTAGATTCCAAATTATTATTATTATTATTATAATTATCATTATTATTATAATTATTATTATTATTATTATTATTATTATTATTATTATTATTATTATTATTATTATTATTATTCAGAAGATAAACCCATTCAATTGGGACAAGCGCACAGGGGCCATTGACTTGAAATTCGAGCCTCCAAAGAATATGGTGTTCATTATGAAGAAGAGGACGTAAAGGGAAGTACAGAAAAAAAGAGGTTTCACTTATTAAACAAGAAAAAATACATAAATTAATAAATAGATAAAAATGTATTGAAATGCAAGGAGAATAGCATTAGGGTAGTAATGCATTGCATCTTCGCTTGAACTTTTGAAGTTCCAATTGCGTGACATCCTCAGGGAGACTGTTCCACAGTCCAGCAGTGTGAGGAATAAAGGACGTCTGGAACTGAGAAGCTCTACAGCGAGACACATTCAAATATTTCTTTGATAGGATTTTTTCTTTAAAGTTCAAACTCGTTTCTCCAGAAAGCATTATGCCTGAGGAAGACTTGACATGAATTAATTTAACACTCGTCCGATGAATTAAGAAAAATTTTTTTGAAAATATCCCAGACTTGTAATGTTTCTTGAATTAGTAGTAAACCTCATTAATAAAATGATAATTTTACTTATAGATACAAAACACCTTCATTTCCGTGCACTTCTGTTCATCCTGAATCGGAAGCTATTTTTCTCTCTAGATCCTCTGAGCCGTCTGAGTCTCTCTGACTCCCTGAGAAAAGATGATCTGTACATCATTAACACTAACTTTCACTGGCTCAGTCTAACAGAGCTAGTTTAACCCTGAGGTCATAGAACTATAACCAAAACTTCTTTCTAATGAACACCTTATTCTTTGGAAGCTTGAATTTCAAGTCAGTGGCTCCTGTGGGCTTGTTCCATAATAATAATAATAATAATAATAATAATAATAATAATAATAATAATAATAATAATAATAATAATAATAATAATAATAATAATAAAAAGACGAGACCATAAACCACATAGCAAGCGAATGTCCGACGCTTGCACAGAACCAGTAGAAAAAGAGGCATGATTCAATAGCAAAAGTCCTCCACTGGAGCCTGTAGCAAGAAGTTCCAGCTAGCTTGCAGTAACAATTGTTATGAACACCAACTTGAGGGAGTGATAGAAAACGATCAGGCAAAGATCCTCTGGGACTGTGGTATCAGAACAGATAGGGTGATACGTGCCAACAGACCAGACTCGACGCTGATTGACAAAATCAAGAAGAAAGTATTACTCATTGATGTCGCAGTACCATGGGACACCAGAGTAAATGAGAAAGGAAGAGAAAACATTGATAAATATCAAGACCTGAAAATAGAAATGAGAAGGATATGGGATATGCCAGTGGAAATTTTACCCATAATCATAGGAACACTAGGCACGATCCCAAGATCCCTGAAAAGAAACCTGGAAAAACTAGATGCTGAAGTAGCACCAGGACTCATGCAGAAGAGCGTGCTATTAGAAACAGCTCACATGGTTAGAAAAGTGATGGACTCCTAAGGAGGCAGGATGCAACCCGGAACCCCACACTATAAATACCACCCAGTCGAATAGGATGACTGAGATAAAAAAAAAACAATAATAATAACCATTATTCACCATTACTGCATATGTTAACACCATCATCACCCTTTCTTCGTAACTTCACCTCACCCTTTTTAAAATCTTCCAGCTGCATATTCTTAGTAGGTAATTTCTCCCAACAGAGAAAATATTTCCTGGCAAATCTAATTATCACCCCAAAACAACTGCCATAAAGTTGACTCGGTTCTTCAGCCACTTTAATCATTATAAAATCTGGCTCTTTTGACACTCATGTTCTGACCCAAATTTTCTTAAATGCACATTTTCTTTACTACTAATCCTCCCTATTATACACATTACCGTCCAAATTAAAAGTTTCACTTCCGCCCTCTACTACTCGTCCTTTTATTTCACTCCTATACAATTTTACAACAACTGAGAACCTTTCATCGTCAACAATGATTTCACTTCACTCTCAGTAATCAAATTCGTATCATCACTAACAAGTGGGCTATCGAGTGCGATATCCTGAAGGTGACGGTTCCGTAGGAGGCGCTCCAAATATCGGATTATTGGTTCATTTGAGAGAGAGGTATGTTCCTTAATGGGGGAAGGAGTCTCTTCCATTTAAGGCTACCCGAATTCATCTTAATATCATTTTTGTCTGTCAGGAATTAAAAAAAGGCTTCCGTTTTACATAGGCCTCCATATTAAGTTATGATCTGCTTGTGGATGTACACACGTTGGCCAGATCCTGTTTACAAAAATAGGTTCAAATGGTGTATAGTGTTTCAGTATTTTACGTTCTTATGATGTAGTGCTGGTAACACAATCGTAGCATTTTAACATTTTATTACCTAAAACTCCTGTGTTTTATACAACACGCTATGTTATTTCTCTTACAGCATTATCACTGCTCCATTACATTATTAACTTGTTTTCGCAAGTTCATAATCATTAGCTGAAGCCGGTTTCTTATAACCACAGTTTAAAGCATTTCAAGTTAGTATAGTGGCAAAATTGATTAATTGAAATCCCATTTTTACGCTATGCGTATTATTAATCTTCCTTTACTTCTCCTGGTTTCCGTTTATTCTTAAAACCTCACTCTTGCGAATTAACTTTCTCAGCTTTCTTTTACTACACGAAACTAAACAGTTTTTAATTTACTCTTTCGTCATTTACAATAACAATATCTTCCGGAACTAATAGCAAGGGTAAATAATATAGCCTACTAAACCTTTGCTTATTCCGAAACCTTTTGCAAACTTCTGCTGTTTCTCTAATTTCTTTTTTATGAACTTAACTATACAAAATGACACAACAGAGGAATTGTATCATACTGATGACGTATATGTTTATAATCCAAGCCAGTTGCTTTTCCGCATAAATGATCTAACATGTTCTCATCAGAGTGTCTGCATACATCTGAAAATCTACACTCTATATGAAAAATCATGATCACAATCTCAGTTCTATCTCTGTTAATTGTATTTAAAATTTTAATTTTTTAAAAATATATACCATAAACTGAGACTTACCTTTACTTCCATTCTTCCAACAAAATTCATCTGCAATTTTCTTCTTTCTTCATAAAAATTCTTCCATTTATTTCAAACGGCGCTTTAGAAGTCTTTTTGACGGAGAGGAGGTAAAATGGACATCATTATTCCTGGAAGGAAAGATGGACAAATGACGACAAAGTATAGAACGAACTAAGAGCCGATATACATACACACACAGTGACACACACAGTACTGGTTATATATATATATATATATATATATTTATACATACATATATATATATATATATATATATATATATATATATATATATATATATATATATATATATATATATATATATATATATATATATGTATATATATATATCCCATGAGCCATGAAAGTTTTGATAAACATAAGAAAATGCCAAATATATTCACGCCAATTAATATAAAAACATAGTGGATAGTTTTTCTAATTTTTCAGAGCATTCAGGTTTTTCACATTTGTCCTCTTTGATAAATATTCTGAAATGAATTTCAGAACAAGAAAGTATTAAAATTCATTCTATAAAAACACGGAAATGACACAAAAACGTTATAGCTAAACTAACTCGGTATCAAATGATGAAAAACTGGGAAAAGAGACTGATAAAAAGCCTCAGAGTAGAAAAATGCAGAAAAAATGGATAAAACAGAAAGAAACGACAAAATACTTTAGAAAAAAATAGAATAGAAAAATGCCCCAAGTCAGCTAGAAAATGAAATATAAAAACAAGGAGAACGTCACCTCAAAGAAAAATACTGAAACAAAAACAAAGAGGAAGGGGGAAGAACTATTAGGAGTGCCAAGAAAAAAAAAAGAAAAAAAAATGTTGTTGGAGGGTTGAGGCTCTTCAGGCGGGGAAAGAAATTGCCTGTCAAAGGCGACCTTTCGGTGAATGGATTTCTGAATACATTATTAAATACGTTTGGTATAAAGACGCTTATTTTGCTGCGCTCCACACGTTATTTTGATAAGAAATCTAACCCCATGACAGCTTCAACTTTTCATATGGAAAACAGCAGTCAACCTTCCAATGACTGTGATTGAGAGAGAGAAAACTATTTTAATAAGAAATATAACAAGGTAGGTATCGTCACAAAATTTTTAACTTTTCGTAAATAAGTTATCTCATTTTTGGTTAATGTCCACAATGTTGCTTAATAAGCCATAATTACAATAGTCGACGAAATCCTGTACCCTTTTTCTTTAACAGATATTGAATCCGTAATAGGGGATGAAACACTGAAATGATGAAATAAATGGGTAGGCAAGCTTGAAGCTTTGATTTATATTCTGAAGACGAACTTCTTGATTATAGTTCAATAATGGAAGACGGTAGTCAACCTCCAATGATTGTGATTGATAAAATGAAAACTATTTTAATTAGAGATATAACAAGGTAGGTATCTCAAGAAAATTTTTAACTTTTCTTAAATAAGTTATCTTATTTTTGGCTAATGTCCACAATGTTGCTTAATAAGCCACGATAAAAATAGTAGATGAAATCCTGCACCTGTTTCTTATAACAAGTATTGAATCCTTACAAAAGGGATAAACACTGAAAATAAATAAATAATCGGTAGGTAAGCTCTGCCTTATATTCTGAAGACGATCTTCAGTTGCAGTTAGAGATGAAAGACCTCGCCTTCCAATGACTGTCATAGAGAGAGAGAGAGAGAGAGAGAGAGAGAGAGAGAGAGAGAGAGAGAGAGAGAGAGAGAGAGAAGGGGGGGATTCTAATTTATATGTTATATAGTTTACGGCACTTTTGCATATCCACACGCCTTTACCTTTAATTAAGTTGACATTAAAAAAAAGAACCTTAGGCTAAGCATCCATACTGTATATTCCTCCGGTAACATTAAAATTTGAATTAAAATTGTTAATAGACGAACGAGGTAGTGTTTCGTTATCAAGAAATCTAATTCTGGGCCAAGTGTGTGAGTTTATTGGCACCTCTGACCACTGTGCCATAATAATGGACATCTTAGTTAATCAATACGTATTGCAATATTGCGTCGTTCTAAACGAGGTCGTCTTCCGGAGCTGAATCCGTATAGAATCAGGTCCGAACCATCTACTGTAAGATGAAACCGGAAGTCAGACCTGATTAAAGGTGGAGGTGTGATGAGCAGAGCAACGGAAGCAGCAACTCACGAAACCAGACGCAATTAATCGAGTCTTCGGCAGGAGACAAATAGCTGAGTGTGAAAATTTAGCAGAGAGAACCAAGGAAGAGGTTTTTACCTTAAAAGGTTTGTCTTAGTTGAATATTAAGTCAGCATTGAATTTTCAGATACAATGCAGTTCCCAACAATGACAGCTGAGAAATTCGTAAAATTTATGACAAGGCAACGTGTTCTATAATGTGCCATTTTAGCGTTAAGGTAGTCATGGATTTAATTTTCACCTTCTTTACAATGTAAATCATAAAGTCATCGTCTCTCTTTTATAGTGAAATGATTAGTTTAACGTGTTAATATAATAATTTAATATAATGAAAATAATTTAATTAAATGAAAATGATTAGATGAGCCAACATGACCTCCATGCTCGTGTATTTATGGTCAATTAATATGTTAGTAATAAAGAACAGTCATAAGAATTTTACATCGGTAAGCTGTAACATCCGTTATTTATTGTAAGTAAGCAAAAAGGAACAATGTTGTCGCGGCACCATTAATAACTGCATTACTGTCACTGTTAATGAAATACAAATTAATAACTAACTCATCCTACTCTATAATACCATTAAAACACTGAAGGCAGGTTAACAGTATGTGTGTATCTCATTAAGTGCTCATTTGTGGCATTATTACCCCTATATTACATCAATATTTAGTACTGCAATACAAAAAACAGCGTGGCTGAATTACCTCGTAACCGTGCAGCGATAAATCGTGATTTTACATGTGTACAGATATCTAAAATTAATGCAAGCCCCATCCCATGGAAAAGCTGTACAGGCTCCCAGAAATTTTACCTCTTTCCATTTGAACGAAAATTATCAAAGACTGAAATGATAAACTAATCAGCCCCATTTACGGTGGATCAAGATAAAGTTCTCCTCTGTTAACCAACTTTATTGATCAAATTAAGCTAATTTCAAAGAGGTTCAGAGGCTAAGCCCTACGCACTTGACTTTTCTCCTCCCAATAGAAGCCATCTTGAACCAGTTCCCGCCAAATTTATTTATTGTTCAAAGGATATTAAAATGATTCTATGTAACAATTATCTAGTGCTAAGATGATCAAGATGATTGTTTCCTATAACGCTTCAAAGTGGTGTCGAACCATGGTGTGTTTTGTCTGCTCTAAAATGATGTGTAGTGCTGATTGCAAATTTTTCAGTCTGGTCTCCAGGTTTTATTTTGGTTAGTTGAAAGTTGGTGTTTCAGCACTTAGTCTCATAATTCCAGACAGTTAATTTAAATTAACTGTCTGGAATCATGAGTCTAAGTGCTAAAACACCAACTTTCAACTCAAGAAACATGAGGATCAATTGATGTCTTTTTAAACTTTACTAGCTATGTCCAGAGTGAGTTTAATGTCTCATCTGAATTTTCTCTAGTGCGTAAACCTCGGTTAACATCTGGAAGTCTTAGATTTATCTAGCTTACTGTATATCATCTTTGTACCTTAGGAGTTGGAGGTTAGCACTTGATATTAAATTTTTTTTTCTTTTTGTAGGTGTTGATATTTTAGAATATTCTTGCATGGCAATCTTTCCTCTGGAACTCTTGTGGCTTTTAATATTTATTTGTGACCTAATTGTTTGATCAGGAAATAATGCAAGATTGTATGCAGCCAATACTACTCTTTAGGTGCAATTTTATTCCACAAAATGGATAAAAGTGTTGCATTTAGCATCAAAAGAGATCTGGAACAATGCAGTCAGTGGGGGCATGATCATGAACCACAGAAAAACGGTTATGACTGTTTGGCTGATTTCGTACGTGACTCTTAATTACCTACCTTCTGGAAAATTAACAGCTCTTGGTAGCATATTCAGCTTTTATTTTCTTTGCAATGTACTTAAAACATGTGTCTTCTAACCATATTTCCTCATGTCTACAAAGATGACGGTGCTGATGCAACATGGCCCTACCTTCTGATCTGCCATTCTTAAAATCTTCAGTTCCAGTCTAGATGTCAGTAACTCCCAGGAATCTTTACATTTCAGACAAGAATGCTACATTGGCTAAACGATGGCCATTAAATTCTTTGACCATCCCTGAAAAATTTTCTATCATCTTGGTTAGTACTGTGTCCAAAAATTAATGCTAGCCATTCACTTTGCAGAGCATCAGTGCCTGCAGTCTGGTGAAGTGTTATAGTGTCCCATTGACCAATAAGAGTCTTTTATTTCTTTAACTGGAAAACTGCGGAATGGACGTTCTAATAATAATGATTAATAAAGATTATTCTATGGATAATTTTCATGCTCACACTTATAAAATAGATACATTATTAATTCAGTTTTTCCATATTGCATTTCCTTCATTGAAAATATGGTTAACTTATCTATTTATCTATATTTACCTGTTATTTCCTTTTCCCTGTCTTCTCACTTATGTATACGGACATTATAAATCAAATGCTACTGTAACTTCCGTACAAAATGGACTACCACGTCTATAATGATATCAAAATGTACTACTAATTAGCATCTAAGGCGTATGCAAATAGCACGACTCAGGTGTATCGTCTCCTTAGCCTATTCCTATCTGAAGTACAAAGGATGAAAATTAACATAATACAAATGATACTGCATCCTCCTACAAGGAATTACAAGGGAGGAAACCTTAAATCTATTATGAGCTTTAGTGCTGATACTAATTATTCAATATACAGAAAAATAAAGCTTTTTAGCATAATAATAACCATGCAACTATCATATGTATAATGATTAGATAAAACACGTTGAAACGTCTCAATGAAGTTAAAATTACTCATATGTTGGTCAGACGGCATACCTAAAGATACTAAAGTTAATTTTATTGAATTTGAAACCAAGATTTTCATAAAATTAAAAGCATTCTCATAATCCTTGGTTAACATTTAGTCTTTGATTTATTCCTCTAATCGAAAGGTTTTGTTTTATAACCTTTTCCTTACTATCTTTTTCTGCATAGAATCAAAATGTAACTCTCTCTCTCTCTCTCTCTCTCTCTCTCTCTCTCTCTCTCTCTCTCTCTCTCTTTCGCTGTCTGTCTATTATTGTATCTAGAAAAAGTTCCACTTTGTGATGCGGTATAAGAATCAGCTTGTTATCGGGTAAAGGCTTTTTCAAATATTGTCCTGAGTAAAATTCTTCGTAGTTGATTGATACCGACTCAAGCCGTATTTGTCTTGGATCGATCAGTTGAAACCTATTTCTATTAGTGAAAATGTTTCCATATCTTAAGGAATTCCTAGAAAACAGAAGCCTTGAATTTTATTTCAACAATATGGTAATAAAGATAGAGTAGTTTAGATAGATGCAATTGCACAACCTTTCATAAAAATCGACTCCACGAGAAATTTGACGAGAATGAGGTCAAATAAATCTGTTTTTCACTGAAGGGCAACTAAATAAATCTATATTATATCATATGATATATATATAACTATAGGTATATATATATATATATATATATTTATATATATATATATATATATATATATATATATATATATATATATATATATATATATATATATATATATATATATATATATATATATATATATATATATACATATATATATATATATACATATATATATATATATATAGTGTGAGAGATCTCTTGTTGTGCTCAATAGTGAGTTGTTTGGTGAAATAATGATTTCATTACTGTCATTGCAGTATGACTGCTGCTTATGGTGGTTTCAAACTCGAACATATTATCAATAGTGTTGATATTAGTTGCACTGACGTTATAATTTATCGTGTAAGTGGTATCAATCCAGATTTTATTGGCTATATTGGTAATGATAATGCCCCTAATAGTGTCTGTTGTACCAACGTTAACACTACTTTTAATGGCTCCATGGTTCCTGACTGTTGACGTTATTGATTTGTTTTGACATTATTATTAGATTTGGTTTCGTTTATTGATTGTAGCAGCATCGTTGTGGGCGGAGATTTTCATTAATAGCGGCATCATCACTGTTATGTTTTTCAATTTCCTTTAGCTCTCTGCCATCGCTTTTCAATGACTGCTTTATCTGAAATGTGTTTTACTATATTCTGGGTTTTGCTGTGGCATGTCATTCAATTACCCATTATTACTTGTACAGTTTCTTTAATGATCTTATCTTATTTCTTCCTGTAATTCAATAAATTTGATTTGTCAAGGGAACTATGAAGTTCATATCCATGAAACTTCTCCGTCATGAAGTTTTTCCTGAGCAAATATTATAATGCCTATGAATTTTCAATGACTCTTGGAAATAAATTCTTGGGACAATCCTACACTTCCAGGACTAATTTCAGGACTGAACGCTGAGGCTAGCTTTCATCAGGTTATGAAGAATCAGCTCTAGAATTCTACTAATCAACCCACAGTTTTCATTTGATAATGGATCCCACCTTTTCTTCAGGTGTGTCAGCAATGGGTGAGGCCAAAGACCGTTAGTTTATTGGCATATCCAACCATTGTGTCATAGTGATGAACACGCTAGTTAATCAATTCATTCATGGCCCACCAATAAAAAAAATGGGGTCAAACGCTCATTTCCTATTCGAAAACATAGAACGTGACTGTAACGTCTAAGACACAGCTAAGGTTACTGCTAACTCTGTCTCATAAGAAAACTGAATGCAGTCATCAGAAAATTCAAAGTCTGGGCTAATGGATACGTGCATGCATCTGTCGGTTGATATTTCTTAATCCGTTTCGTTATTTTTCGTTATTCCACAAATGAGCATTCCCTTCTGTGAAGATTTGCTACAACGTTTAATTTTGTTTTAGGTTTTCTCAGTGAGTATTTTTTTACTCATTCTAACAACAAGAATAATCATAATAAAATTTATACTAATAATAATAAGTTTTTCCACTCTCTTACCAATATCCCTTCAAATTATCTTGTCAGACGAATAACCCAATAATTAATAACTTTTTTCAAAGTAACAGAGAATTTTGGAATTTTCATCGATTTTATATAATGAGACAAATTGAATCGGGTATTACCTAATAAGAAATTATCGAGAAAAATGAAGCATGATTATCCAATCACCTTGTGTTCTGTTTACAGTTATAGCAAATTACAATAAGGGGTTCAGCCGTGAATGTTTTCTTACTAAATTCTACTCATCACCCTTTTAGTTTTCTGTTAAAGAAAACTATTGTGCCGGCTTTGTCTGTCCGTCCGCCCTCAGATCTTAAAAACTACTGGGGCTAGAGGGTTGCAAAGTGGTATGTTGATCACCCACCCTCCAATCATCAAACATACCAAATTGCAGCCCTCTAGCCTCAGTAGTTTTGATTTTATTCAAGGTTAAGGTTAGCCATAATCGTGCATCTGGCAGCGATATAGGACAGGCCATTACCGGGTCGTGGTTAAAGATTCATGGGCCGCGATTCATACAGCATTATACCGAAACCACCAAAAGATAGATCTATTTTCGGTGGCCTTGATTATGCGCTGTACAGAAAACTCGATTGCCCCGAAGAAACTTCGGCGCATTTTTTACTTGTTTATTCTTCCATCCGATATAATTGAAGGCATCATCTAAAACATAGATTTATATTTTTACTTTCCCTTCAATATAAATAAAAGTACTGTGAATTTTATCCACCCAAAGCATTATTCAACACTCCCTCGAACTATGCCTTTCCATTGTGTTCCCACTTACTAAAACGTGTCCGTTGCTAACTGCTTTCTCCAGACCAACATTCCCTTCGATCGTTAGGCAAATGAGCACCCTAACCAATTGCCTGACAAAGCACATTTTTCTCCAAGCGCTTTGAATACGAACAACCACTCCCATTGGCACTCACTTACAGGGAGTCATTTGTCTTCCGGATCGTTTTTGTCCAGAGTGAAACCTTGAAGGCTTTATTCATTCAAAGAAAACTTCCAACGTTCTTCGACGATCTTCTGAGACAGCTGTGTAGAAGATTCCTTCATGGATCCCACAAGAGTAATTTACGTTGGGAGTCTCTTTCCTGCTGTAACTGCGATTTAGTCAAGTCACTGGTGAATCTTCTGTTTTGCTGAGGGAGTCGTAGGATTGCCAACAGTGTTCAGTTATTTTCATCCAATGTTACGATCTTCTCTTTTCAGTGAAAACAGTGATGTGACTAGGACAGCAAAATGTCCGAATATGTCCTTAAAATTATTTTCCCTCATTTTCTTCCAATTATTAAGACGTAAAACTATTCGCTTATTATTATCTAAATAAACTGTTCAGGAGCAACAGACGTTGCCTCATTCAGAGTAGAGGTTCAGCCAACGGCAACTTGAATACCTAAACCGAATATCCGATACATAGTTAAGCATTCAACTGGCAGCACGAACGAAAATTTTGAGGCAATATATTGCTCTTGACATCTTTTAAGATCTCAAATAGATCACATTGTAAGACCCTATCAATATAACTTTATTCGCTTTATTTCCTCTTGTCAATTCATTCCATACCTCTTTTCTAAGCAATCTACTTTCGTTGTCATTATTGGTTCTAGATCTACTTTTTTGTGGCTCTATTGGGTCCTCGAGGAACCTCTCTTTTCCTCAACACTTCTTTTCAATAAAGGTCCCCTTAAAACTTCTCTTGAAGCAGGCTTTAACATATACAAAAAATACATTTTTACTCTTTCGAAATCATTTTCCTTTCCAAGAACTCTTCCTAAGTTAATTTTCAATTTCAATGCATCTTTTGTGGTGCTTTTAACGAAGGCCTGAATAGCATTCCTGAATGGGAACTCCAAATTTGGTTAATTATCATACACCCACGGAGAATTTTCTTCATTATTCATATGCAATAACCTACGCCTTCCATCTTTCTAGGGTATCTTCGAGAAAGGATATCATTCACTTGTTAGTAATCTCTAGAGTGTCATTGAAACTTATATGGTCCTAGTCGTCGGAGAAATAAAAATTTCTTGATAAAAGTTGCCATAAAACTTTATTTAGTCCACGAATGCTTATAAATACGAAAATACCGACCGGGTATTCTTATATGATAATCATTGAGAAGATCCGAACACGTTTTCTACCGAAGTTGTTATTTCAACTAGCCCATTAAATATGAAGCTGACATTACCATGCTGAAAATAATCTCTGATTATGACCCATGAAGGAAGAGTTCATGAAAAAGGAGCAACCACGACCGTCAGCTGCAATTGTTGGAAACTAAGTATATTTTAGTCCTTGACGATGTAATTAAGGATGAGATAATTATACAAATTTACGTCAGGTTTGCTAATGTAATTGACTAAATTTGTCGATTCGAGCTCGCTGTAGTAGGGTGAGACGCCTCCTTCGTGAATGTCATTAAAAAAAAAAACTATAGAAATTGAATTATGAGTGCCTATTAAAAAAGTCTTTACTACTTGCTTTTTTTTAATTTCTAATATATCTGCTTAAAAACACTAGACGGGATAAAAAAAAAATTCTTATAAAAAATGAGCGAGATGTATTTTGGTCGCACTTAACAGCGATGCATAATTAACAATAAAGCAGTAAACAGCTGACGGTTGTTAATCCTTTAGAAATATTCATTATTATCAGTAAGAGACGTATTAGACCCAGAATCATAGTAAACTACCAAACTGAAAATAAACTGGGCTTAGCATTGCTTTTCGATAATAAAGTCAGTTTTGCAAGGCTTCGAGTCACTCATCGACACCTGGGAATTTAAAACAAGTCTTATATTAGGATATCATGCTGCTGAAAAACCGTAGCCGTAGTGAGGATATTGAGGATATTAATGTTGATATTAACACGCATGTGTATTCACATGAAAGAAGAGGAGGAATGTTTGGGACTCTCTCTCTCTCTCTCTCTCTCTCTCTCTCTCTCTCTCTCATATATTTTAGGTATTTGCAACATAGCAGGTAGTCAGCATTGTTAATCCCGTGTCTAAAAATGTTTACTTCAGTTATGATTATCATCGGGGCTTCTTAATGGCGACTTCATAATTGTCACTGCTCTTGTTCAGAATATTGTCAGAAGAATTATGTTGCCTCTGGTAATTTTTGTGGTAGCCAATGGGGAGTTGTTTTTATTAATGGTGTGCTTGCTGAGTGTTCTATTGCTGTTATAACTGACGGTATGATAAAGTAATGTAGTAACTGTATATCTGTTTTACCTACATTACTAAAAGCTAGAGAGTACTCTGTTAACAGAATGCTTCTACATCATTGATAATTATTGCCCTTGTATTATTGGTTTTCTGTAAAAGAAAACTATTGAGATGGCTTTGTTTGTCCGCTTTCAGATCTTAAAAACTACTGAGGCTAGAGGTCTGCAAACTGGTATGTTAAACATCCACCCTCCAATCACCAAACATACGAAATTGCAGTCCTCTAGTCTCAGTAGTTTTGATTTTATTTAAGGTTAAAGTTAGCCATGATCGTGCGTCTGGCACCGCCGAGTCCAATTCCGGAGGAGTCGCCGACACATTTTCTCTTGAACGCATCTGGGGAGCAACTGAGCGCTACCCGGTCGTAGCTGAGAGTTTCATACTGCAGCACATCGAGAGTTTCATACAGCATTATACGCTGTACAGTAAACTCAATTGCGCCGAAGAGACTTCGGCGCATTTTTTTACTTGTTTTGATTGCTATTGGTTGGGACAGTGAATGATCTTATATCTCAACTGATGTGGCTGTTTTGGTCAGTCGTAATCATATTTTGGGTTTGCAAATTAACTGGGCAGTTTTCATTTAACGTTCCTGACATATCATCCATAGTCGCTTCTCACCAAATTTGATTCCCGTTCAAGGAAAATTAACATTCTATATAACCTTGACGGTAGAGGCGAAAAAGATCCATGGAGCTTCACCAGCCTCTAGTAAAAAAAAAAAAAATATGTCTGAAATACCTTCTTCCGAGGTCATGAAATTGTCTTATTTGCATTGAATTTGACTAAGAATTGGGATTTTCATTCGTTTATTCTCACAGGACAGAAATTGACATAATGAGGACAGAACAATTCAAGAAGGCTGGGAGGTGAATACAGATAAAAGACAGACGACTGAATAATCAACCAAAGGAAGCCTGTCTGAAGAAGTAGACTGAAAAGTTTCAGTGACAAAGACAAAGAAGAAAGAAGGTGATAGAACAACAACAGAGGAACACCCTGGCAGAGGCGAATCAAGCAGAGGGTGCGTCATCAACAATAATAGATATAATAAAAAGATTGGATGAAAAATGAAAATAACTTACAGAGAGAGAGAGAGAGAGAGAGAGAGAGAGAGAGAGAGAGAGGAGGTGAAGCTATGAGGGATGAGGGAAAAATACGCTAACGTAGCACAATGACACTTTATAAAATGCCTTGGGGGTGTCGAATGCGAAGGCAGATGATTCTTCAAAGTCCCACAGATACCAGGACCAAATATCAGTGAAATGAAAAAAGGACACCACCAATTCTTGCTTTGCAGGAGCCCTGCTGGTGACTTGAGGGAAGATAGTTGGATTTAAGGTTCCTGAGAAAAGGAGAGCTGTGTAACGTTTCGAATCATTTTAACAGTAGCAGAACTTACGTCAGTAGTACTGTAGTTATAAAGATTGGGGCTATCTCCCTAATAAAAAAACTGACTGGATCAGAGAATATTTTTAAGCCTAAGGAATTTAGACCCTATGGACATCTTTTTAAGCAAGCAGAGATAAAAATATGCTGCAAATGTTGCTTTTGCTGTGTCAGACCTATCTAGTGCAGTGCTATAAAATATAGGCCATGGGACCTCCATTGGTTTGCTGATAACATGAAGGTTAGCTGAGAATATAGAACAATTCGCTATACCGTTGGTGCCATTATTGTACAACTTACTTACTCGATAACTGTTAATGAAGTGTTGCTCGTTTTAGCACATATTAGGAACAATACAATAAGTGTTATAGTCAGTAGGCTATCAGCCTATTTCCCACGGTTCCCATGTTTTATAATTCAATTTGCATAAGTATCTCTCTGCTTAATGATTTGGGATATTTGATGGTTCCTTGTATTTGACGTCCAGGGAACTTGGAAATGTAATATTTCATGCTGCCAAGAACATAAGCTTTATTTGGTAAGCTTCCCTTTTCCACAGGATTATGACATTAATGCCGTAGGGTTTCTCTCTGTTGCTCTGCCACAACTGAAATATTGCTCTTTTGACAAGGCGTCTTGATATCTTGGGCTTAGATCGATATTCATAATTTAGAGACGCGTGTTCAAGGTTAAGATTTCCAGGCTATGGTCAGATGATATCTTTTATTTCCCGCTTTGCAACCTTTTCCTGGGTTCATTTTAACTAGCTACTTCTTTTAGACTTCATTGTGTCTGTGGCTCAAGAACTAACGTGTGGTATTAGCTTTGTAGATGTACTATGTTGTGGCACTAACGAGAACCAGATGGCTTGCGTGTGTGTGTGTGTGTGTGTGTGTAAAATTACTGGATGACCTTAATATGAGCATTAATGATGACAGTAATCATACTTTTGAGAGAATGTACAATGCTTTTTTCAAGCACCGTGCAGTATTGCTAAAAGTTTACTGACTAGTGTTGACCTTTATTCACCTATTTTTTGGAAGGTTGGTTTATATGCTTATTTGCTATATTTCCTTTCAGTTTTCACTTTTCCGCAAAAGTAATAACGTTTAGTTCAATTTTCATGTAAAATTTTTCTCATTTTGGGTAATCAAAATCATAAGAAAACAGTAAATATAATAAAAGCTAAGTTTTATCACTGGATTATCAGTATTCCTTCAGATGAAATGGAAGTGATAGTCTACTAAAAATACAAGTCTAAGAAGTGGAAATTTTTAAAATTCATTTATTTTATGGAATTAGGTGAAGGAACAACTCGGTAAATATCATAATTTTCAATTAAACGTTTCCCTTTTTCAGAAGAATATGAAATAATTAATGTTGTAGATATATATTATATTATTATATTTCATATATATTTTCTTCTTCTGTTCGATTTACTGCCGTTTGAAATAAAAACACCACTGTTAATACCTATTCAACTTGGATAAAAGCAAAGTCACTCGTTTCCAACAAAAATGTTTCCCAGCACCTTTTACACTGCCGCTATCCCACCGGGTTTCCAAAACTTAAAAGTGCCTGTTGCTAACTGTTCTCTCTCGTAAAAGGATCCAACTGATCGTTAGGCAAACGAGTATCATAACCTATTGCTCGACAAATACAATTCGAACACAAACGGCCGGTCCCATTAGCGCTCGCTTGCAGGAGTCATTTGCCTTTCACACGTATTCATCCAGAACTATGTATTGTGGAGGCATTCAAGGAATATTAAACATTGATTACCCTGCATAAGCCTCCTCCATGTTTTCCAGAGACAGTTTAATTTAGGAATCAGTTTTCGACTGTAATTGCGACTTGGTAAAGTCAAAGGAGGATCTTTTCTTTTGGTGGAGGAAACCCAGGTTAGCCTTTCACCTCTTTGACAATGGGCCAAGAATAATAAAGCAAAGAAATAAGTGGAAAAATAATTTTATTTTCGGTCTAATTTTTTCAGGCTTGAACAGCAGTATTAGTGAATAGTTTTGCAGTTCTGTAAAAAATTGCCATTTCCATTAAAAGCTCTTGTGTTCGGGGCTATTTTCAGATATTGTGGGAAAATGATTAACCTACTCTCTCTCTCTCTCTCTCTCTCTCCCTCCCTATTCGTATGCCCTGAAACCATTCACTAATTAGTGTGAACAGTGTTGAGGAACTTCTGAAGCTGCATCATAGTGCAAAGACATTCGACCATTAGCGACACGAGTGACGCATCTCCATGGCTGATTCACATAGCTCAGTCTCATTCAAGAAGCAACATCTACAACTTTGGGGAATCTAATGTCGCTGCTCTTCACATCTTTAGATTTTAATTAGAGTAAAAGCACAAGAAGACCTATTGACTACGATCTCTTGTTGTGGTTTCACTCCCTCTAATAAACTCATTTTATGCTCCTCATATCAGTCTATTTCTAATGCCTCTTTTTGTACCTCTAAGGGTGACCCGAAGAAAATTTGCTTTTTCCACAAATCGGTTGTGGATAAGCCCACCCAAAGGTTAAGTTGCCCTTGATCGAAAGGAATTCCTTTTGAAAGTATGTCTGGGATAAAGAGTTCAACGAACTTTAGCAAGCAAGAAGACTGCGTTCGAGGCCCTTAGCTCGGTATGTCGGTAAAACGACCTTTTCAGTGGGATTAATTGTTTCTTTACTGGTCGGTAGGAGAGTAGCAATGTGAAAAACAAGAATTATATAAATCACTCTAGATTTCTAAAGATGAAATTATCTGAAAAACGATTTTTGTACCCAGTTACTGGAGAAATTTTAACGTGCATTTTATGGAAAACAAAATCTTTAAATTCCAAAGAAAGATAGAGAAAGAGAGAGCTAAGAGAGAGCGAACAGGAGAGACGTCCTGGAAGACGACTTTCGAGCTTGGAATTTGGCGTTCTCCTTTTATATGTAGATAAACTAATTACCTTCATTCGCTTATTTTTTCTATTTTCCATCCTTTACATCCTTTATAATATGAGAGAGAGAGAGAGAGAGAGAGAGAGAGAGAGAGAGAGAGAGAGAGAGAGAGAGAGAGAGAAAGGAAGGGGCGGGTAATTGAACAGAATTTCACTGCAGAAAATCTAAAGGGATAGATAGGACTGTGTATCCTTCGAGCAACTTCCAGGATATTTGTTCCACGCCAAGAAAAGCCATTCCATGTTGACTGAGGGTCAGAACTTCATCATCCTATTTCCTGCCCTGGATTATGCTTAGGGCTTTGTTGACTGGGGCTGACGACGAGAGAGAGAGAGAGAGAGAGAGAGAGAGAGAGAGAGAGAGAGAGGGGTATTCAGTGGACTGAGGCTTGAAATAATGCTTTAGATCTTAGACGAATGAAGATGGGGAAATTCTTCAATGATGGAGTATTTATATGTTTATAATTGTGAAACGAAAGCATTTCTTCCGAAACCAGTTTTCTGTCCCATTGTTTTGACAGAAAACGGCACTCATGCACATTATATTTTTATCTTCACGCAAAATATATCAAGAAGACTTTATCTGGGAATCATATAATTCTGTTCATTATATATATTTCCTTAAGTAAATTGTTATTTGTCGTTATTCCTCGCATCATTTTTACTTTTTGTCGTAGACATGATCTATAGCCGTAGCAAGGTGTATGATACTTTGTAGCAGAGAATTAGTAATACCAAAAATTAAATCTTCAGTCATTACTATTACTGGTTTCCAATGAATAATTTCACACTATATTTGAAATATCAGTATAACTAATGGGCAAAACGGATTACTGGCAAGATTACTGAAATAACTTGGTCCAATTTCTCATGTGACAACAAACCTGCAAAATATTATCCTCATAGATTAGGCTTCTCGAATCTACATCAACTCGTGCAGTCAACAGAATAATTTCTTAAGACTCTGTACCGCACGAGGGCTCATTGTCTTAACTTACTTCATTATAGATCATCTTCAATTTCTGTATCATTTAATTGTCTTAATTACTTCATTGTAGACTGTCTCAATAATTTACAGATTGTCTTTAGTACTTATTTAATTTTAGATTGTCCTAGTAACTTATTTCATGACTCTCAGAACATCCGAATTGAGAGAGAGAGAGAGAGAGAGAGAGAGAGAGAGAGAGAGAGAGAGAGAGAGAGAGAGAGAGAGAGAGAGAATAGCCCCGGACATAGGTTTTTAATGAAAGTTACGTTATTTTCAGAACAACAAAATAATTCACTCCTATACACAAAGATGAAGTGAAAATGAAATAATTTGACCTTTTATTTCTATGCTTTATTTTTCTTAGCACTTTGTCAAATAGGTGAAAGGCCAACCTGGGTTTCCTCCACCAAAAGAAAAGCTCCACCTCTGACTCCCAAATGAAACTGTGCCTCGAGGAAACATGGAGGAGGCTTATGCAGGGTAATCAATGTTTAAAATTTCCTTTGAATGCCTCCACAATATATCGTTCTGGTTGAATGCATATGAAAGGCAAATGACTCCTGCAAGCGAGCGCTAATGGGAGCGGCCGTTTGTGTTCGAATTGCTTGCAGAAAGACTGACTTTGTCCAGCAATACGGTATGATACTCGTTTACCTAACGATCAGTTCGATCCTTATACGAGAGAGAACAGTTAGCAACAGGCACTTTTGTAAGTCTTTGGAAGCTCAGTTGGATAGTTGTAGTGTGAAATTTGTTGAAAAACCCATAGAACATGTGCCATATTGCGTTCAGTTGATTAGGTAAAGTCTCTAGATGCAATTAAAAACATGTGACTTTGGTAGAAAGGAATCAAGACGTCTTTTTAACCGCAACTGTTAAGGTTAAATAGACATTAATGTTCCTCAACTCAGACTTGACGATAGAAACCCTGGGCGCGATATTATGAACTTCAGCTGATGAATTGTTGGTCTCATAATCCCATTTAAGTTACAAACCCACAACACAATTCCCACTGACCAAGCAGCTACACCATGCAAGGTGTAAAGAACAATTATTCTCTCACCAAACAGCAATAACATTAATACAAGCACAATTACAATAAAGTAGAAACACTTAGTTGATAGTGTACCTTGTATCCCATAGTGACGCCTGCATAAGCAATGGTGCAATTGTTGCTAGCAGCATCACCAATACCACCAATTATAACATCAGTAGCACAATCAATAAGTAAAGAATAAATAAAATTGTTATGGATGACATAACTCTACTAATGATATTCAGAACAACCGCACTAACATTCATTATGTTATGATCAAGAGACCTGATGATATTCACAATTGAAATAAATACATCTTACACGTGAAATCAAAAGTACTGGATATTTCGACTTCCTGCTGTGATTTGGATACATAAATTGTAAGAGAGAGAGAGAGAGAGAGAGAGAGAGAGAGAGAGAGAGAGAGAGAGAGAGACTTCTTCCTTTTTTTTTTTTTAACTAAAGATGTATGCATGTTAATCGGTGTCGTCACTACGTCTCCTGTTTTCAGCTGAGCCCTATCCTAACACAAGTCTTTATTTTTCAAAAGCTTTGCAATGTCCAATTTGTTTTCCATTACAGTATATGGTGTTCTATGTCCCTGTGTCTCAAACATCTATTGTTGATAATATTTTTTTTCGAAAGCAATAACAATCATCAGCTTTTTGTTGTTTTGCCATTAGTCATGTTTCGCTAATAACAGCCACCGTATTACCTCTCTTTCATTTCCGGGTAACTGTTATTAGGCAAAAATATAAGAAATGGTCAAAGAACAGCATTAAAGACTGGGATACAGGCACCCAGAATTCACTTACAGCTCATGAAAGAGAAGTCTCGCATACCATAACAAGCATTGAAATGTGTCCCTCGAATCGTGGTACTCGCTTTACGATAGAGCCGTTATAGGAAAATGCATTTTTCCTCGAGTTCTAATCGATAGCTTGATATATCCATATCGTCCTTGACTGCATTGTTAAGGTCTAAAATACCCGCACATTCGAAATTTTGCTTTCATCTTTCCTGGGTCATGATAATCAAAAACTGTTTTCGATGTGGTACCATCTGTTTCAGATTTTGACGGATCATTCGAAAGTACCAACTTCGGTATAAAAAGTAAACGAATCATCTTATTGAAAGTACCAACTTCGGTATAAAAAGTAAACGAATCATCTTATTGAAAGTACCAACTTCGGTATAAAAAGTAAACGAATCATCTTATTGAAAGTACCAACTTCGGTATAAAAAGTAAACGAATCATCTTATTGAAAACCAACTTCGGTATAAAAGTAAACGAATCATCTTATTGAAAGTACCAACTTCGGTATAAAAAGTAAACGAATCATCTTATTGAAAGTACCAACTTCGGTTTAAAAAGTAAATGCATCATCCTATTGATTATCATATAGAAATGGTAGAAAGACATTCAAGTATCTATGACTACTTTTGCATTGAATGAACTTTTATGATAGCATTTTATTAAGAAATTTTATTTTTTCGACGCCTAGGACTATGAAAATTTTAATGACACTTAAAGATTTACTGACAAGTTGAATGATCCCCTTTCTAGAACATATTATGGAGGAAAGATGGAAGTTTTAGGTTATTACATTAGAATAAGGAAGAAAATTCGCTGTGGTTGTATGATAATTAGCCAAATGTGGTGTTCCTAGCCAGAAATACTATTCAGGACTTCGTTAAAAGCATCACAAAAGATGCATTGAAACTGAAAATTAACTTGCGAAGAGTTCTTGGAATGGAAAATGATTTGGGAAGAGTAAAAATGAAACTTTTTTATATATTAAAGCCTGCGTCAAGAGAAGTTTGAAAGGGATCTTTAATGAAAATAAAGAGAAGTGTTGAGAAAAGAGAGGTTCCTCGAGAAAACAATGGAGCCTCAAAAAAGTAGAACCAGTAATGACAACGAAATTAGATTGCTTAGACAAGAGGTATAGAATTTACTGGCAAGAGAAATAAAACAACTCAAATAGAGCTTAATTAACAGGGTCTTACACTGTGATCTATTAAAAACCTTGAAAGGTGTTGAGAGCAATGAAAAATAATTCCTGAAAGTTCTTATTCGTGCTGCCACTTAATGCTGGACAATGTATAAGATATTAAGGTAAGGCGTTCCGGTTGCCGTTGGCTGAATCTCTGCTCTCAGTAATGCAACGTCTGTAGTTCCTGAACATTTTACATACTAATTAGCAAATGATTTTACGGCATGTGAACTGGAAAACAGGAGGGAAAATCATTCTCAATAGATATTTGGAAATTTTGATAACCTATTCACATCGCCGTCTTCCACTCACAATAGATGACCGTAACGTAATTTCAGAGTAATTCACTCATTTTACAGATGACGAAAATGGGCAAACGAAACTTATGTTTCTAAGACGATTCACTATTTCACCTTTGGCTATTAACAGGAAAGAAACGAACTCTGCGGGTATTCTCAGGATTCTATTAACAAAAGGAAAGACTCACGAGTGAATTTACCAAAACAATTATATCTGGAAAGAGATTCCCAAAGTAAAGTGATCTTCTGTGATCCATGCAGGAGGCTACTAAGAGGCAATCTCAGAAGATCGTCGAAAAACGTCGGACGTTTTCCTTGAAAGGAGCCCTTAAGGTTTCACTCTAGACGAAAGCGATCCGCAAGACAAATGACTTCCTGTAAGTGAGTGCCAATGGGAACGGTTGTTCGTATTCAAAGCGCTTGGAGAAAAATGCGCTCTGTCAGGCAATTGGTTAGGGTGCTCATTTGCCTAACGATCGAAGGGAATGTTGGTCTGGAGAAAGCAGTTAGCAACGGACACGCGTTTGTCAGAGGAACACAATGGAAAGCCACACTTCGAGGGATTGCTGGATAACGCTTCGGGTGGTAGGTTTCACAATACTTTTATATGAATTGAAGGGAAAGTAAATGTAATATTCTGTATGATATATGAAGCGTTTAATTATATTGGATGAAAGAATAAAAAAGAGGGATGATCAGAATTTAGTAAGGAAAGTCATTCACAAGTAACGCTTTATTGTAATTTTCTGTAACTATAAACAAAATACAACGCTGAAGGATAATTGTGCTTAAGTTTTACCTCAAATTTCATATTAAGTTTTATCTGAATCAATTTATGACTGATTATTAAAACTGGAGAAAATTCCAAAACTTCCTATTACTTTGAAGACAGTTATTTGTTTTGTGGTAATCAGATCATTTGAAGGAATATTGGTAAGAGAGCGGAATAACTTATTATTATTATAAAATTTTCATTATTGTTCACCTTATTACCAAAATAAGTAAAACATTTATATTGAGAAAACCTAAAACAAAATGAAATAATAACGAAACAATACACATATATTAGCCCAGATTTGGGAATTTCTGACAATATTATTCAATTTCCATATGAGACAGAATTAGCAGTAACTTTAACTGTGGCCACATTTTTTTAATAGTGATGCTAGGAATGAGCTCATTATGTACTTTGTTCATAATTATGACACAATGGGTTTTGGTCTCACCTATGGCTGTAACACCTCTTGGAACAAGAACCAAACAAGCAAACAATACGCCGAAGTTTCTTCGGAGCAATCGAGTTTTCTGTACAGCGTATAATGCTGGATGAAACTCTCAGCCACGGGCCATTAAACTCTCAGCCGCGGCCCATGAAACTTTCAGCCACTACCCGGTGGTGGCCTGTGTTGTTGGCACCTATAACGGTGCCAGGCGCACGATCATAGCTAACTTTAACATTAAATATAATAAAAACTACTGAGTCTAGTGGGCTGCAATTTAGTATGTTTGATGGTTGGAAGGCGGCTGATCAACATACCAATGTGCAGTCCTCTAGCCCCAGTAGTTTTTAAGAACTGAGGGCGGACAGAAAGTGCAGACGGATCGCAATAGTTTTCTTTTTCTTTTACAGAAAACTGAAGCGTGAGCGGGAACCGTTATCAAATGAAAACAGTCAACTGATTAGGTAAATTCCAGAGATGATTTTTCATAACTTGATGCAAGCTAGTCTTTGCATTCAGTCCTGAAATCCACAGAGTTATAAACATTAGTCTTGGGACTGTAGCATTGTCCCAAGAATTTGTTCCTGGAAGTCACTGCCAATTCACTGGGATTATAATATTTACTGAAGAAAAACTTTGTGACAGAAAATTTCATGGCTATCTAGTCAACAGTTCTCTAGACAAATGAAATTCTACTGAATTATAGGAAGAAATAATAGTGGATTATTAAAGAAAACAATACGTGTAGCAATGGGTACGTGAATGACATGTCACAGCGAAACCCAGAATTCAGGTAAACACATTTCAGATAAAGTCGCTGAAAAGTGATGGTAAACATCGGTGGACTGTTAGACCAACTAAAGAACACTGATCAATACAACAGTAGTTAATATCACCAGTAATAAGAATCTGTTCCCAAGACAGAAGAGCCAATAATGTTACTGCAATCAGTAAACAATGCCCACGCTAAAAATAATGCTAAAACAAATCAGTAACATCAAGTAGCTATTGTCAGCGGTGCTAATATTGATATAATTGGTACTGTTTGAAACAGAGAAATAATCATTACTGATGTAGCAATTGAAATTTGGATTAATACAATTTACACAGTAGATTATAATGAATTTAAAGTTCAGAAACTGAGAAAACACCATGACAATCTTAGTGAAAGCGTCAGTGCAACTCATATCACCACTACCAATACTATATTCATTTCGAATTTGAAACTATCATAAGTAGCATACTCACCGACTGTTGGCTGTCAGTAACACCTGTAACAACGGTTGCGTAATCGTTATCAACTTTATCTCACAGAACAACTCAGCATCTCTCTCTCTTTCTCATATATATATATATATATATATATATATATATATATATATATATATATATATATATATATATATATATATGTGTGTGTGTGTGTGTATGTATATATATATATATATATATATATATATATATATATATATATATATATATATATATATATATATATATATATATATATATATATATCTATATATCTATATATATATATGTATATATAAATATATATATATATATATATATATATATATATATATATATATATATATATATATATATATATATATATATATATATATATATACACACACAACACACACGCACACACATCCATACTAAAAATCAACAGCATAGACCTCCTACTTAGCTTTCTATGCCTAAAGCATAAGAGAGAGAGAGAGAGAGAGAGAGAGAGAGAGAGAGAGAGAGAGAGAGAGAGAGACTACCAATCATTCTTCCGTCTCTTTCATTCACCGGCGCAAGCCGGCTAATCAATGTTGGCACTCCGGCTCAGGGTCTGGGATTGGACGATGTTCTAAGGCCTGTTTTTATTTTTCAGACATCAATCGATGAACCCAGAGCTCTGCTAAACCATCTTTATTTCCTAGTTGCTCGAATAATGTTTTTGGGATTCTTTCGCATCTGCTGCTAATGGAAATGAATTCCTTTGAGGGGCTCATGATTCGTCAGCTTGTTTGGTGTTTGTTGCCTTGTCATCAAATATGTATAATTGATACGCATTGCCATAAATAACTTGCAGGTAAATCAGTCTTTCAAAATTCCTATTTTTAATTTTCTGTTAAAGAAAACTATTGTGCCGGCTTTGACTATCCGTCCGCACTTTATTCTGCCCGCGCTTTACTTTGTCCGCACTTTTTTCTGTCAGCACTTTTTCTGTCCGCCCTCAGATCTTAAAAACTACTGAGGCTAGAGGGCTACAAATCGGTGTGTTGATCATCCACCCTCCAATCATCAAACATACCCAATTGCAGCCCTCTAGCCTCAGTAGTTTTTATTTTATTTAAGGTTAAACTTACTGATAATCGTGCTTCTGGCAACGCTAAGATAGGCCACCACCGGTCATGGTTAAAGTTCATGGACCGGGGCTCATTCAGCATTATACTGAGACCACCGAAAGATAGATCTATATTCGGTGGCCTTGATTATACGCTGTAGCGGCTGTACAGAAAACTCGATTGCGCCGAAGAAACTACGGAGCATTTTTCACTTGAAATTCATTTTTTTTAATAAAGCAATTTCAAGCAGAGCGATAAAGACGATATAGACATTCAGAGTTCCATTACGGATGATGTTTTCTCTTAACTACCCCCATCAGCAAGACGCAATTTCATAATATCTGTAGAAAGCATTGCAATTCGCCACTCGATTCTCGGTATGCAATGTAGTCTAAATTCGTTGTGAAAGGATGTGGTGCAACACAGCTTTGACTTATCACCGAAAATTATTCCTAACTATTGACTGATGCAAAACGTTTCATGAACTGATAATTTTATGCTTCCTCATTGCGTTACGTAGTAAACTGTAAATTAAGTTTTAGTTTTCTGTAAAAGAGAACTATTGAGATGGCTTTGTCTGTCCGTCCACACTTTTTCTGTCCACACTGTTTCTGTCCGCCCTCAGAGAGAGAGAGAGACAGACCTTTGAGGCAAATAAAAATGGGGGATTTGGATACAGCATTGGATTGTATTGCTTGCTTGTGTCAAAATGGGAACCTAATAGCAAATAATAATGCAGGAAAAAATCTGTCTCGTTAGTTAATGATATGGAAGTGTACGTTATTACAGGTATTGTTTCAAATATTAAGGGTGATAATGATCTCCATTCATCTCCTGCCTCCTGTCTCAAATGTTCCTTTAAAGTAAAGCTGGATATTCCAACTCTTTGGTCATGGCAGAAGCCCAACTGACGCTCCCATTTACTATTCTCCATATCCCTTTCATTGGTATTTCATCTGCATGAGGAACCTCCACAGTTTATTTTATTGTATCGGATGGCTGAGACTGAAGGTCATTTTCAAATTTTATCTATACACAAATGTCGCAGAACCCATGGAAGATTCATTGGCTAAATGCACTAAAAGATATCCAGTTCCTAGCTGGCTAAGGTCAGCGACCCTTGCCGTTGCTTAATAGGTTTATAACTAAGATCATTAACCAGGCGTCCAGAGTTGAAGCCGAGAAAGCAGGACACTCAGTGCCTTAACCCTATTAATCATCCCACTGCCAATCTGGGGCTCATCCTGAGCAAAGACATGACTTTCGATGATGGGTTTAGCTTTATTAATGTGCCGTTGACTTACAAAGCAAAGCAAGCAAGCAAAACATGGGCGGCGGAATTTCACAGGATGAGTCACCCGGCGCTGGAGGCGGTGAATAAATAATAATTGGTGCTTTAGGGGCTGCAAACCCCCAAAGACTGATGAATCCACCCCACCAAAAAAAGAAGAAGAAGAAGAAGAAGAAGAAGAAGAAGTAGTAAAAAAAGTAGTTCAGTCATTCAGATTCGAAGTCCTTTTACGAGATCTGTTCAGTCTCTACCAGTCGCGAGGAGCACCTTAGTTGAAGTGTTCGTAAGTATAAAAACAGATAATAATAATAATAATAATAATAATAATAATAATAATAATAATAATAATAATAATAATAATAATAAATCGAGTAGATTGACAGTTAATTTAATCATATAAGCTCATGAATCTGAGAATGAAGGTAACTGGCAATTATACGTCTCTTTAAGAGAAAATTTCGGAAAATAATAGAATATAAGGAAACTGGGATATTTAAGGGTAAAAGAGAAAAGCTTGCATTAATTACTTTTGGGACCTTTGATATGAAATATGAATGGAATGACGACAGAGGCATTGTTTATGAAGAAGTCGAATTTAACTCAAAGGGAGAAAGGATGGATGATTGTTTTGGATTCTTTTTGAAAAATTGCGGAACAAAAAGAATTGAAAAGGTGAAAGCTGAGATATACTTACAAGGTCAAATGAAGGTGGCATGAAAAAAGATGATTACTTAAATTACAGCATCTTAATTAAGAAACTCCAGGTTTACCAGTAACCTGTTAACCTTTATTTAGCACATAAAGTCAATTATATTGCAAAGTAATATTTTGCACATAAAGTCAACTATATAGTAAAGTAACTCCTAATCTGTACCTGTGCGATTTGCCAATGGTTTATAGAACCATCACTTGTACTTGCTTCAGACAGAAATTTTGAATTCTGTTAACAATTCTATTAAAATTTTAGTCTATAAAGGCTGTTGTAAGTAAGAAATGCTGCTTTCTATTCTAATTTTCATATCCTGCAAGAAAACGTAGATACCACAGAAAGGTTTTTGCAGTAAGTAATTTCACGTGAAAATAGTTTGATTTATACAATAACCCATAATGATTTTTAGAATCTTTCTCAGTGATATCACTGACTCTGATGATGGAACTACCAGTTGATTGATGAGCTAATTAATCAGGACGGATGGCAGGTATTTGTCCTGTAGCGATTAGAGACGAGGGCAGATTCATTTGAATGCCAAAGTGGCATGACAGCACCAGTGACCAACTGTGTCGTCTGCAGTTGAAAAGGGATTAGGGAATTTAATGATTTTCTTGGCAATGGATGACTAAGTATAACAAAAAAATACAATAAAGAAAATAAGTCAGTAAAGAAATTTAAACGTTTTAGGGTGGGGGAAAAACTAGGAGAGAAATGGAGACCTTTGAGATGTTATAAGAACACTAGTGTCCTCGTTTTTCGTAGTATAGTTTTCTTTGTATTTTCAAGATACTTCGTAATCCTGTCATAATTACCTTAGATGCTAATTTCGTGTCTTTTGTGTGGAAATCTGTACCATTTCTGTCGTTTTCATTTAACTGATTACTTTGACTTTATTGTCAATCTTCTGCCTTTTTTTTCGAAAATGTTATCATCTTACGTGCTTACTTGTTACATCAGAAGAAATGATTAAGTAGCCAACGCAAACATTCTTAATTGTTGCACATCCTTGTTAAACAGAAATGATTAAGTAGCCAACGCAAACATTCTTAATTGTTGCACATCCTTGTTAAACAGAAAAGGATGTAGATAAAAACCTTTTTAATAAAAACCACAATCATGAACATGTGTTAGATATTTAAATAAGTACTGTGTAGGCATTTTGACAATGTGATAATTTTAGCATTGTAGAACAGCTGTAGTAATTAAGAAAAATCTTGCTCTGAACGTGCAAATCTTTTCAGTAATATAGAAATTTGTGTATACCAGACAATATCGTCACATGACTTGATAAACATAAAACTAAAACGAACTGATAATTGACAATATTGCAATTTGTAAAAGGGTGAAGAATGGTAGCTCGAAAATATCGGATGAATGAAGCTTGCGCAACAATCACAATTGAAATAGGGTAAGGGAAAGCTAGCAATTAGGGACTTTAAAACGGCCTGTAATAGGAACTGGTTATAATAAATAACTAAAGTAAACACCTAAGTAATAACTGTTAAAATAACTATTTAATTTATGACAAATGATTACGTGACGTATTTCTACAACAGCACAATTGATATGACTTGAAAATCGCTTTGTAATTGTAGTTGCTTGATAATCAGTAACAATGATAAAGTTTATTTAAAATTAATCGTGCAAACTCACACACTCTCGTAAAAGCTGGTAATTTCGCCTACCATCGATGTTTAGAAATGTTCCCATTACTGTTAGTAAACATAACTTTGCTTCATATGAAACAGTAAAAAATGAGAACTAATTAGTAACTCCTCTGTTCCACGGTGAAAAGAAATCTGTTCTCATAATATTCTAAAACGGTCTTTTAAACTGATGCTCGCATCCACCGTGGTAAATCAACCGACATGAACATTATAAGGTAATAAACACTTACCTAAGTACTAAACTAATAACAAATTCTCTCCATGTTTCAGTTTTGATCAATTCGAACGAACTTCCATCGTTTTGTATTTTGATTCGTACAAACATCCATATTCCTTCACTGATTCCTAAAAACTTCGGTCGTCTTCTTACGTTTATTCATAAAAACTTCCACCTTTTTTATTTATTCCTACAAACTTCCATCTTTTTTATTGGTTCATATAATCTTCCATCTTGTTTTATTGATTCATATAAACTTACATCATTTTTGTATTCATTCATACAAACTTCCATCTTTTATTGAATCTTATAACTTCCATCGTTTTTTACTTATACAGACTTCCATCGTTTTTTATCGATTCATACAAACTTCCATCTTTTTCACTGATTTCTAAGAACTTCGATCTTCTTGGTTGATTCCCAGAAAGTTCCAGATTAATCCCTACAAATTTCTATCTGACTTCACTGATTGCTGCAGACTTTCATCTTTTATTGATTCCTGTTAACTTATATCATCTTTCATTAGTGCCTAAACATCTCAATCTTCCATTAATTAGTACATACTAATATTTTTTCGTTGATTCCTACAAACTTCTATCTTCAGGGTTTAGCTCCACCGATTTATGTCTTTATTCAGGACATGAAAAGGCATTGCTAGATTCATAATTAGAGTTTTCATTCACGCTGCTCTACTAGATTTTTTTTTTACAATCATTTAGTAATTGTGTTTGAAATTTCATAAAAACAATTTTGACTCTCACTCCATATTTATTCAAATTTATGTAGTCTACAGTAGTTAAGCCAGTGAATAGCTACTAGGTAATGATAGTACTTTTCTCAAATGCACACTGTTGTCTCTTTATTATAAGTTTTGCAAGGAGTTGTTCCACAAAGTTTGTGACATTGCATTTCCATGTACACACACCACACCCACCACCCACCCACCCACCCACACACACACACACACACACACACACACAGAGAGAGAGAGAGAGAGAGAGAGAGAGAGAGAGAGAGAGAGAGAGAGAGAGAGAGAGAGACTGTCTCTTATCTTTTCTATATCATGCAGGATATAGTTAATTCCTAATATTTTTTGACGATTTTCCAATTAAATGTTTGAAAGATCATCTAATAAGAGACGAATAAGTTTTTATATTGTCATTAAATCATCAAACTCACAGTCAATACTAACATATTGTGGAAGGAGATATTTCATTTGAAAGTGTTGCATTGTGGAGTGATTGAAAAGAAAAAAAAGTTTCCAGCTGTGATGTCAGACGAAGAATTTAAACTATTATTGAGAAAAATAAAGAGTTCCTTTTGTAATTCTTTAAGTGTAGGAAAACACACGAAAATGAATGAATATGAGTGCTTTGTCCAGCGAAATCCCCATCACTACGGACTGTTTTTTCCTACTCTTAATTACGTCGCTGTTTTCGCTTGCTCTCCCGAATCGCCTGCAAGGGGAAACTTCTCTCTGGAACACTATGGAAATTGTTGAGGGGGAGAAAGGGATCAGAGCGTGGAGACAAAAAGAGAAGGGGATGGGTATGAGAGTATGCGTGTTTCAGAAGGAACACAGATGGATGGCTTTCCTGGTTAACTAAACAGAGATCGATCTATTTGTTCACGTCGCTTGGGGACCAGTGAAGCACTTGCAGACAATTGGGGGTTGCGTGTGCGATGCAATACAGAACAACACTTTATTCTTGGATTTTGATTCATAGACGTTCTGCATTTACTCTGCAAACTACTTGAACAAAATGTGAGCTTTAGTATTCATGGTGCGCATATAATCATCTGTCCACTTACATCAATCAAAGATTTATACTAGATAAAAACAAGGTCTGACTCTAAAACCATACCAACCGATTTTTTCCAACTTCATTTTTACCTACTTAGAACGCTTGGAGTAGAAGGTGACAACAGTTAAAGTTATTTACTCAATATCCTTGTTTACAGGGGATGAAGAGAAACCTACTGTTTACCTTTTCATGTCACGAATAACATCAGTGATAATAATTACTGTTGATCGTTTGATGGCATGAGGTGGCGTTCCTATCCTTACTGAGGATCTTCGGGTTGTAATATTAATGTGTTCCTTGAATAACTTGCGCAGTTTTTCTTACTTAATTACCCTTTTCTCTTGATGGGGTGAATAGTATAATCAGATTGTTTCCTATTCTGGTGGAATTACTGTCAATGAAGGCTTCGTTGATGCCTCGCCTTGATTTTATTTCAGTGCTCTGACATACTGACTTCTAATATATAAGGTGATTTCTATTCCTGTCATGGGTGGCTACCAAACTGCTGACTTGGCAATGATAACGACACTCCATTAACAATGAATGAGTGTTGCATGAGGAACGACGTTTAGTGTGTGAAGATGAGTAAACTGTATAAAATATACACCCCTGTCAGGAACTTTGTGCGCTCTCATCCAAAACATTTGACATTATTAAATTCCTGTATAAGAAAAAAAAACCATAGCTCATGAATAATGCATAAATACTGAGTGAATCATGAACATGTATGAATTAAAAGTATAATAAGAATAGCATTCCAAGAATGTTTTGCTTTTCATTCTAAACCGCATCGTTGAATTCATTCCAGAATTAAAAAAAAAAAAAAAAAAAACGCAACGCATGAGTATAATAGGAGAAGTACCTCATGTATATTGAGAAAGAAAATGGAGAAAAGCTCTAGAATGAAAAGACTGACTAAGTATTTTCAGCTGTTTATCATACAATTCAAGCATTTTTCATTATAATGACAAAAATTACATGAATGCATGAGTAAAGAATCAAATCAGGCGAAAGATAGAAATGAACGCATTGACATGGATATTTTCTTCTCCATGTAAAAGAGCCACTGATTCATTCCTGTAACAGCAACAGCGGGTCATTAAAAAGAATAAACAGAACCGTGAAATTAAGCACAAGAAACGTAATGCAAAAATAAAAGAAGGGAGTTTAAATTAATTATTATTCTTGAAATACTCGCTCTTTTCTAATGGTGCCATAGCTGATTAATATTGGGAGAACTAATTCTCATCTGACTGGTTAAAGACAGCAAGTAAAATGGAACCTGTTGAATAAGAAAACATTATGGATTCGTATTTTTGGTTACGTTAAAATTTTGATGACCGAAATCTTGCATCAATAATCTTTATTATTTATATATATTATCGTCACGTCCCACGCATTTGGTTTTCATATATTATTGCATTTTATAGAGCTTTTTAAGTGACATTATATTAAAATTTTCTTAAAGATGATTAAGTACAGTGAATGAAAACATAGTTGGTAACTCTCGCCTTTGGTTAATTTCCTGCATCATTATCAAATTAGACATCAGCACCTACATCTCGGAAATGAATAGCGAGAGCCCATTTTAGAAAAAAAAAAAAGTATATCAATACCTGTCCGGCACTGATGACAGAATGTTACCCTTTTCATTCTATACTTTTTACGTTAGTTGTAATGGTAAATTGAACTTTCATAAGACTGGTATGAATTATACCTGACTGAGGAAGCGTCTACTTTTTTCACAAGGTGCAACAACGGTCCTTTCTCATACCGAATGCGTCATATAACGTAGAATTACACCAAAAGAGAGTCAAGACAACTAGCGTGGGAGAATAATCCATAGTGCACATTTGGTAGATATATTGACATTCCTGTCTACTTTAGCAACTAATCAAAAGTTAGAAATCTACTTATTTTTAGAATTGTAAATCAAAACTATAGTTTAAAAAGCTATGAAAAATTCAGTATGTTCCCAGTCCTGAAATGACCTTTCGTTTCAAAGCACGCCAACGCTCAATAAGTCGAAAGACATTTAGCTCTAGCTCAAATGATGATTTCTCATACAACATTGTTTTCTGAAAGTTCAACGTTAGTATCATTGACGTCACGATTATTGCCGTGGAGGATTTTATCGCCTGACTCTGCTTAAAGGTTAGCGGAAGAGGTAGCGAGTGGTCATTGGGTACTGTCAAGTGATTTGGCTGGAAGGTGATGAGTGTGTACATGAGCAGATCTTACTGAGTTTCTCTGATCTCTCTCTCTCTCTCTCTCTCTCTCTCTCTCTCTCTCTCTCTCTCTCTCCCCCTTATTCAAACTCAAACATAAGAGACAATTGACCATAAAAATGTAACTGAATTTTGCTTTATAAATCCACTTCATCGTTTTTTGGACATATCAAGGTTAGTGTTGCATTCATAAGAAAATTATAGAAAACATGAAGCCTATGAAGCAATGCGATAGTCATTTCCTAATTTTCCTAAAAATAAAGAAAGGAATGAACGAAAAAAATATAAGGACCAAATACTAATTAAGACAGGAGGAAAAGAAACACGAAATAGAAAAAAAATGCAGTTGAGTTTTGTTGAGCATAAACTTTCAAAACCCTCACAGAGTAAAAACGTCTTATTGTACAAACCTACGTAATTTTCGTTTGGAGACAAAACATGCAAAAAAAACCAATCCAAACACAATTAGGAAAACTGCAATTGCACAACGTTTGCTTTGTCACGATGTACGGAGTCGAAAAGACTTTTATCTTTAGTTTATGTAATTTTCCATATTTATTGATTCCCAACTATACAACTTGCTACTTCTGTGATCGTCAGAAGTGTACACATACATACATACATACATACATACATATATATATACATATAATTATATACATATATATAGATATAAATATATATATATATATAATATATATATAATATATATATATATAACATATTTATATATATATATATATATATATATATATATATATATATATATATATATATATATATATATATATATATATATATATAAACGTTCCCAACTACAAGAAGTGCCGCCAGGGGGTTTTACCAGCCATTAGTGTAGGATGAGTTTTCCAGCTCTATGGCCTTATCGGATTGAAAGCACTTTTGAAAGGATGAGTAAGTCAAAAAATTTTCAGTGTATCCGAAAAAGTCTTGGAAAATTTAAAAGGAACTGAGACCGTTGCAAAGAAAGACATGATTTTTATTCCTGTAAATCCGGATGCCCGTCCGAGACGAAAAGAAAGGAGGTTTTAGAGGTACTAAAAAGCTACGAAGTTTTTAAATGTCTGACGGTGACATAAAGAGTAGCTATTTGTAGACGAAAAACATTGGAAGCTACTTCAATGTTAGTACTTGAACATAAAAGATTATAAGCTTTGCCTTTTTGGGCTTGATGGTAAAAGTGTTCTGTATTTAAACTAGGTACAAAGATGCAATCATATATTCAATGTTACTTAAAAACTAGGTAGCTCGTTTCAGAAAAATTAACAAATGATTTAAAATATTTTTAAAGCTGAAGGAATAAGCTTTAATTTAAATTTGCAAAATGTGGGTTAACGTAATTCGCTGCAAAAATATAGGAAACTTGTTTGTTTTTTGTTATGTTAAATGAGCAAATAGCAAGAAAGATATTGTCGTTATTCTAAAAAAAATCATCATTAAGACTAGTTGGGAATTATAAAAATAACATCAGGAACAGGGGAACTGTGAGTAAAATACCCATAAAAGGGGAGGAGAAGAGGGTGGGGAGTACTTAGTATCTTATAAGAACTGTGATATGGTATATTTTGGACATAGCGACATATCGTATAAGAGAGCAAGCCAACATAAACAAAACATTCGCTACCAGGGCCAAGCCTCGGCACCTGGCCAAACATTGCTGGAATAACAACATAGATCAGCTGGGAAAAGGCAGATTTTACATATAAGAACCAGACTGATCATAGGGGACGCCTTCATCAACTGCTATGAAATACGATGGAAGACAATGTAGGTAACAAAAAATGTATATCTGAGTTTAACCAGACCACTGAGCTGATTAACAGCTCTCCTAGGGCTGGCCCGAAGGATTAGATTTATTTTACGTGGCTAAGAACCATCTGGTTACCTAGCAACGGGACCCACAGCTTATTGTGGAATCCGAACCACATTAAGACGAGAAATGAATTTCTATCGCCAGAAATAAATTCCTCTAATTCTTCATTGGCCGGTCGGAAAGCCGAACGTTGGAATGTAGGTAACAACTTTGAGGACAAAGGCCATTGCGGACGAAACTGTTGGGCATATTTAAACCATTTACAACTTTCATTTCCCTATGAAGAATGCAACTGAATAATATATCTTCGTGTATATGAAAACTACCAGTATTATAAACTGTATATATATATACAGTTTATATATATATATACACACACACACACACACACACACACACACATATATATATATATATATATATATATATATATATATATATATATATATATATATATATATATATATATATATATGGATAATATTTTTCGTCTTCTCCAGTCCTGGCTCTAATTAAGGTCTACAAACTCTTACTTATTGAAATATTCTCATACAGCCTGTGTCTGAAATTCTGTTTAATTTCAATTTGGAATTCAATGTTTGTGCTGTGGAATTGTGCTTCTTTCAGAGGTTTTTAATTTTTGCTTCTTTTACTTTCATGGTCTGTCTTTCATTAAGATTCATGAACTTTATCGATCATTTACAAAGGTGATGAATGATTTAATTCGCAAAACGTTCCACTAATATGAACGTAACTCATTCTTCTCCCAAGTCCCACAAATTCTAAGGAGACCAGCCATCGAATCCTTTGCTAGTCGGAAATGACGATCCTCTGCCTTCACAGTGGAATGAAAGGTGACGGCTTCCTGAACAGCCCCTTTTAGTTTGTCTGTCCGCCCGCTCTTTATTCTGTCCATACTTGAAAACTACTGAGGCTACAGGGCTGCAAATTAGTATGTTGATCATCCACCCTCCACTCATCAAACATACCAAATTGCAGCCCTCTAGCCTCAGTAATTTTTATTTTATTTAAGGTCAAAGTTGGCCATAATCGTCCTTCTGGCAACGATGTAGGATAAGCCACCACCGGGCCGTGGTTAAAGTTTCATGGGCTGCGGCTTATATAGTATTATACCGAGACCACCGAAAGATATTTTCGGTGGTCTTGATTATACGCTGTACAGAAAACTCGATGGCGCCGAAGAAACCTCGCCGCATTTTTTTTCTTGTTATACTTCTGTGACAATAACTGCGTTGCTCAAGTTGTAGGAAGTCGCGAGAGAGAATCTGAATGGGAGGACTTGAGCTGTTTGCATTAAACCTGAAGGATAATAACAAACTCGGGAGGTCCTTCCCGGCTGGCAAATGTCAACGAACTTCGGAATTAAAGTTGAGCAACGAAAATCTCAGTTGTGATCCTCCCGCCCTCCTTTTCTACCTGGGAAACCTTAGAGTTCGCGTCTTTGATGAACTTGGAACAGTCCACGAATAAATGAAAGACAAAAATTGTTATTATTGAATAAACTGAACACGGCCTTGACCTTAGTTATGATTTAGATGTGATACAAGTTAAAGATATATGTTTAGTCATCTATCACCTAAAGGAGTAGTTTGATTTTTTTCGGGTATATGACGTGTAACTTTTACAAGGTATCACGCTGAAAGCGAAACTCTCAGTATAAGGTTAAGCTTCAAATACAGGAGCACCTAACAGATAAAGATTGAAACCAGCTTTTCGAAACCATTTCCGACCAATCAGCTTCAAGGAATGGTCGTGATGTAATCAGTGGGCGGGGCTTAGCTGTAAAGATTGGTGAACTTTGCTAAGAGAGTCAATTTATAAAATGTTAAAATATTATACGGAAGTGGCTTGGATGTTGAACAAGTGAGGGCAACAAAATGATGAGGCATACGATAAAAGAAACAATGATTGTAGCTCTTCGATTGATTAGATGCGTCAAGTGTTCCCAATGAAATGTCTAGAAAGAAACTCACCATTTTACCTCGAGGTTGGTAATATATATATATATATATATATATATTATATATATATATATATATATATATATATATATATATATATATATATATATATATATATATATATATATATATATATATATATATAACAACAAAGAAAAGGACAAAATAAAATGAACTAGAATGAATGAAAATTAGCAACCAAATCCATATGTATCTATAAAAGCCCCTTATTGTCGAGTCAGAATATTTAAAAACTTGGTATTTTTAAGTATTATCATGAAGATCTTCTCAGAAAGACAGAGAAAGGAATGAAAATATCTGGCACTGGGTTATGGCACAACGTTGCATCTCAACATATGCAAATGCTGATGATTTGCAACCAAGTGACACACACAGGTCCTTGTGGCAACGGCACTGAAAACCCAGTTAACAGTTCCCTGTTGGGAGATGCCCAAACGGAATGCTTCAGGATACCTCTCGGCCATGGTCAAAGAAAGCGCATTTTTTTCTTTTGTTTTAAAGTAGAACCTTGAACAAATAATGGTAGATTCACTACGGATTTGCAGAAAAGTTCACCCAGTTTATTGCGAAGAATATTCATAGCTCGTTATAAATGTGCTGTTATCTGAACCTTGCAAAAATTTTTCTATTCTACATTTATATTTTCTAACACGTATTTCGTCCGAATATCGAGTCCTGGTAAAAGCTTCATACGAGTGAGTAACTTTACGTATTATTTATTTACTCATATTTCAGACGTCTGGTTGCAAGCATGGCAATACTTTACATGGACGTCTTTGCAATAAACTTTCTATAAGACAAGAATTCCAACATTACCTTTACGT
>NC_089751.1:31165360-31242860 GCF_040412425.1 Macrobrachium rosenbergii | reverse complement strand
AGATGTGAACGATGACATTTCTGTGGCGTAACGAAATACATGAAATATAAGACCTGGAGTCAAAATACCATAGCACAAAGTAACACATATAATATGAAATTCTTACTAAAGCACAACTGAGTGAAAAATAAAGAGTAGGTTTCATTAAAGGCTGCCATATAGATTGAATAAAAAAATTATTGAAATAACCACAAGTGAATATTCATGTAAATAATAGTATGAAAACGAAAGGTGATAAGAATATATGATATTACAGGCATGTTGAAAACGGGGAAAACTAAAACTGAAGAAACTAAATTTTCAGTTACAAATAGATAATATGCAGATGAAAAATACAAAAAGAAATGAAATATTGAAACCAATAAGGAATGTTCAGTGGAAAAACATCCCCGTAGTGGGCTAGTGCCGTCAGTGCGCCTCATGTGGGGGCTACTGTGACCATCACTAAAATAGTGTCTGCAACTTCCCTTCTGCCCCTAACCGCATCCGCTTTTTAGCCTTTTGCTTGACCTCCATTCCCCATCCCCGTCTTCAGCCTTGATGTTCAAACCCTCCAACTGTTACTTCTTAGTGCAATTTTAGGGTTCTCTCCAAGTTCCACCTTCAGATCCTTGTACTATGCTTCATTTGTATAATCTTCTAGATCTCTTGACCCAGCTGTCCAACAACTCCAGCTTGGCGTGACATCTTTAATTTCATAAATCAAATAAATCGGTGGAAAGACGCTATTTAAGTCGAAAATGACGGCAGAAACGTATAAAAATATATGCAAAGGTTATCTGACGAAAGTACGTCAAAATGTAAAAGCGTAAAAAAAAAAAAAAAAAAAAATAGCTAAAATGAATTAAAAAGAGTGCACTTGTGTCTGATGCTCTTCATACAGCTGAGAAGGTTTTCAATCGCGTGACTCACTCATTTGAAACAATCAAGACGACAATAAGAAGGAACAGGTGGTCGCGGCACTTGCCCGGGCTGAGAGGAGCTTCAAACGTGGGGCTCAGGGCAAACTTTCAGATGGCACTCCACTTAATTGCTTTTCCATCTTTGTTGACACAAAACTGTGTCACACGGTAACCGAGAGAGAGAGAGAGAGAGAGAGAGAGAGAGAGAGAGAGAGAGAGAGAGAGAGAGAGAGAGAGGGTGACTTACAAATATGAAACTTTTTTTATAATGATGGTGATGACAACGATAGAATTATGACGAAAATGAAAAATAAAGCGTTTAATATTTTAGTATTTGTTTTTTGAATATGATAAAACAAATGAAACCTAAATTCTTGGCATCTATTCGGTCTGCGAACACCCAGCATAAAAGATTAATAAAAGTTGACGGTAAAGTAATTAATATTCATTGCTCAGAGTTTTTAATGATATTCATTGGGGTCTTTCTTGTAATAATTAAACTTTTAATGGGGAAACAACACAGAAAAATAATTACAATAGTAAGGAGTTCTGGCTTTTTGTAAGTGATAGATATAAATGTTGAAAGTCATGGAGTCTGAACTGATAACACATGGAGAGGCAACAGAATGATTTAAAGGAACCTAGAATGTGTGAATAACCAATGATTGTATACATAGCTGTAAATCTTTAATATATATACATATATATATATAGATATATATATGTGTATATACTGTATATGAATATAAATATATATATATATATATATATATATATATATATATATATATATATATATATATATATATATATATATATATATATATATATATATATATATATATATATATATATATATATATATATATATACATATATATATATATATATATATATATATATATATGCGTGTGTGTGCGTATGTGTCTGTGTGAGATATTTTAATAGCTCCGCAACGTCTCCACTTCTTGATTTCTTCGCATTTTCTGATTACGCTTATTTCTATGACTTACTTAAAAAGCTTATCTAATTGCCAATATTCTGGCCACCCCTCCTCCCGCCGCCCCCGCCTCTGTCTTTCCTTCTTCCGCGTTTAGAAAGTGTTAACCAAATTCTTGATTTATTCAGTCAGACCTATTTAGATTTTACTAAAATTTAAGCAGTTACATAAAATAGCTATCGGATTTTGCTTTGGTGTAAAGAATAGTGTTATATCTTGTTTCATATGTAATGATGTAAGTAAGTCTGAAAGTTGAATGTTGAAGTTTTCTTGCAATGATCATAATAGTAATGAAAATAACAGTAAATTATTCTTATGGTTGTGGAACAATAGTGTTTTCGATGAATTCACTCTGATTTTTATTCTTTTCCTATTTCTTTAGTGAATGGATCGCTTATTTTTGACTGAATGTCAGAGTGAATGAGACTCTTGATAACACACTGTAGCAGATATCTGGTGAACTCGAGTTGATAGTTTGATTTTGTCCAGTCGTACTCTTTGGCATTAAAGTTAACAACTTTGACAGCTTTGAAAATAAAGTTTGACAATTCCAAAGAGCAACCATAGTTACTAAAACTTCTACCACAACGATTTCTATCTTCGTCCAAAATAAATAAATAAATAAAAAGATAAACCGGTACGATCCAGCAAAAACTGGTGAATTTTATGCTTTCAATTGTTTTTCTATATATTGCGAGTTCCAGTACATCGAGGTCACTGATTTTGCTTTGCTCAAAAGTTTGATTGTTTTAATTGGGTAAATGTTTGAAAGCCAAAGCCGCCGAATTCTGTCAAAAGTTGGATGTAAGTTTTTGTAGATTTGATAAAAAAATATTGATGTACGAAGTAATGATAACTTATTTTCGCGATCCCTAAATAAACCTTTAAGTGCTTTGATAACTTATTATTCATAGCATAAATGAATAAATAAAGCAATGTGTGAAGAGCATCTAGGAATGAAGTTAAGTATAAAATTTCATTTGTGCAATACAGCGGATTCCCTGCCCCTAGGAAAGAAAGATGAAATTAAAGTGATAACTGTTGTGGATATTTCATCAAAGATTCTCTTTACTGCCATAAACATATTACACTATAAAATACTCTGTTACATATAACGGAACTCCAAGGGATCACGATCTAAAAACTGGAAGTGTGACATAAAAAAAAGAAAGTGAAAGTGACGATACGAACACCAACAATGATGTCCACGGAAATAAAAATAACACGCAAGAGAATAAATTCGTTAAGTAAACAAGGTAATAATTATATCGGTGTGTTGAAAGGTAAAAAAAATAGCCAGAGCGCTTCATATTTATATATTCTCTAATCTTCTGTGGTTACGTTTTTCGACGATATGACCTGTAAATCTCATATCAAACAACAGAGTGGCTAGATTGGTAAATTATTATTATTATTATTAATTATTATTATTATTATTATTATTATTATTATTATTATTATTATTATTATTATTATTCAGAAAATAAACCCCTATTCAAATGGAACAAGCCCACAGGGGCCATTGACTTGACATTCAAGCTTCCAAGGAATATGGTGTTCATAGAAAAGAAGTTCAGAAGATAATAGGAAATACAGAAAGAAGAGATCAGTTATTAGAAAAAAAAAACTAATAAATAACTTCATGAATAAATAGATAAGAATATGAATAAATGATTAAAATAAAAGGTGAACTATTTTAGGGTAGTAATGCACTGCATCTTCGCTTGAACTATTGAGATTCTACTTTCGCAACATCCTGAAGGAGACTTCCACAGTTCAACAGTGAGGAACAAAGACCTCTGGAACTGTGGTGTTGCCATCGAGGGACATTTACTACATATTGATGCTGCTGCTCAGCAAGTCTGGTCGCTCTCGGCAGGAAAGGAGGATCAGGGATCAATTGTGGCAACGAAAGTAGACCATCCGCCGATGGTCCAAGTCGTAACTGCCAGGGGCGCACCTAGGGGTCGATGGGACGCTGCAGACACCCTTTAGTGATGCCTACAGTTCGCCAAGTGAGGTGCTCTGACGGGACTACCTTCCTATGGGGATGCTTGTTTCAGGGAGCAGAAATATTGTTAGTAAGCAGAAACCTGCCACAATGAACCACTCTATCTAAGAGTTAAAGAGTTAAATCTCTAGTAGCAGCAGACATCCACAACGGAGAACAGCATTCTAGTAAAGGAAGGACAACTGACTTAAAACAGGTTGCGCCGATTTTATCACTTTTAAGTATATGGGGCCCTCGGGAAAATTCCTAATTTCCACGCAGCATTTACTGATACTGTCATTAGATATTTCTGAAAAGTACGATGTGAGTCAAAAGTTACACCAAGTATAGTGAAAGCTTGAGAGGAGGATGGGGCGGAAAATGTGAGCTAGATACACTAATCAGTAGTTTTTTGGTTTTTCTGGAGTTCAGCCTCATATCCCTACGACCACACCATTCACTGATGTGCTCCATGTCACGACTGAGATTACAGAGTGAAATGAAAAATTACACTTGCACACACAAAGACACACACACACGCACAAACACACATACACACAACCAAATTGATGAATGACTGTACATATTTAACTATCCAGTAAACAGATATTGAAGCTGATAATGCACAAACACACACAAAACTTTATGACTGAAGCTATTACTCAGGATTCAAAGTAATACCACGTGTAACATACACAGATTCTTCTTTTTAATGTACCATCAGACTTAGCCTATTCCTTTTCCTGAAACATAAGGATAGCAAATGTTAAAAGTAATTTATCCAACAAAGTAACTTTCTTTGTTCTGAAGAAAGATTTAAAGGTCTTGGAATGTAGTGTAGCAGTAGTATTATCGAGCGAATAGGAACACTCAAATATAACAATAGAAAATAGATAATTTCTAACTGTTCTCCTTAATCTTTTTACTTATCCCCTTTCATTGCGTACTTTACTAAACCATTAACCAGAGAATGACAAGAATGAAAGAGCGATTTATCCATTAATTTTGATTATAATAAATATGTAAATAAATTACTGCCAAAAAATTTCGAGAAAAGAGCTTTAGCATACAAATTTGAGGAAACAATAAAAAAAATATGCACGACAAAAATCGGTATGTTGATATTTTTCTTCGCTCTCCTGAAATAGAAAACTGTCGAGAAAAAAAAAACTTTTGATTTTTCTTTCAAAGTAATCTCTTTAGATTCAAAGTTTCTTTGGGAAGTGCAATACACAAGATGGAACTGATTGACTATTATTCGAAAGTTGTGTTCACAGCCATTTTTCTCTAATGTAAAATCCTTCATACTTGGGAAATAAGTCGCACTAAAAATTAACTGAATAAATCATAAAATAAAAGGAATCTAAATATAGAAAACAAATTCAATACTGATTTGGGAAAGCAAACCGTAAGGTTGATTTTACTATAAACCTGTTCAGTTGTGACTTTGCAGAATTTATAAAAGATCCTCGAACGAAGCGGAATATTAAGTTCAACAGATGGAAATATGCGAGTTCATGCCTTATCATTAAACAAATTAATTGATTAACTGATTTAATAGGAAAAAAATTAATTGATTTAATTAATTAAATGTCTACAATTAAACTAGGTAGAGCATGACCTCACATATTTTGGGTGATTAAAAAAAAAATAGTCTAATATTATCTAGGAGCTTACTCAGCAAACTATTCGAAAGCTATCTGTCTTAGGAACACACATAATATATGAAGGAACAAGAGTCGCTAACTTCGCTCGTCTCAAAGAAAGTTTGCTGTCGTTGCCATTTGATCAACGCGTCCACCAAGAAAAAGACGAACAGGAAGAGAAACGCTCTTGGAGAGCCAATAGTGTGTCCTAAACCCCAGGACGACAAGATATTGCCGAAGAAAGGCTCATACTTCTTCGTCAGCTAAGGTCTCTTTCTTGTCTTCACAGAACAAGAAAATCATCCTTATGTAAAATTCTCGTTAAGGAATCGCTCCCTTCTACCCAGAATACTTTTTGACTTTTTCTACCATGGCCCACTTTTGTCTTGCTCTACCCTGTAATGAGAAGAAGGTGGAAAAAAGGACAGAAAGGAAAAACCTTGATAAAACAAATGTTGGAGTGATGGCGGTGGAAAGGTGACTCTTTATGGATGGGGAAGAATGAATGGTACTGTCCCCTTTTATCCAGGTATTACTGTGCTGTCTGTCACCTTTAACCAGGTATTACTATGCTGTCTGTCCATTTTATCCAGGTAATACTGTGGTGACTGTCATTTTATTCAAATATTACTGTTCTGTCTGTCCTTTTTATTCAGGTATTACTGTGGTGACTGAAAAGAATTTTCAATAATATAAGGTCTCGAGTACATGAATCGGGTTGTGATAAATCCGTAGAGTTTATTTGCCACATAAGTTACAAACGGAAGGGGATGGGGAAGGGAATGGGGAAGGGGAAGGGGCAGGGTTGCGGGTTTGAAACCTACCCTATTATCTAAGATGGGTCAAATGATAGCAACAAGCCAAATTTTGTCTAGATCGGTGGAGCGGTTCGGACTTCTATAGCGCACCAACATACAAACAAACATACACTCATTCACTTATATATATATATATATATATATATATATATATATATATATATATATATATATATATATATATATATATATATATATATATATCTGTGTGTGTGTGAAGAACATGAAAAGGGAAACATAACATATTATTGAAGACAGAGGTAAAGGTTTACTTAATCTTTAGTTTATTAAAGACGACCATACATACATGGAGCCAATTTCAGTTTTATACATACATAAGACTTATTATGATTATCAGAATTAATTCATTTAAAGTGATTTAATTCTGTAATTGACGGAGCGAAATAAATAGTGAAACTAGGAAACGATTTTATGTAGCTGGTTTTAGAACTAATAATATCCTTGCCCTTTACAAAAAGTAATTAACCTTCATCCTAATTCTACGGTGAAATGGAAAAAAAAGTCCATGAAAATAATACAAAAAGTTCCAAAAACCACTTCTATATGTGTTTTGGAGGGACGTAAATTTTCAAAGGAAGTTGATACACACCCTCTCTTCCGTGCCTTCCTTTTAGATTTCTTGAAAAGACAAGCAAAAAAGTGGAAAACAATTTAAGGAAAGTAACTGAAAATTTGATCAATGGAAATATGGTTATGCAAATGAAGGGTTGGACTTGAAATACAATTTAACTAAAGATTATCTGGGGCAGTATGAGGAAAGAAGAGAAGAAAGAGTGAGTGTGTATCAACTTCTTTTGAAAATTTACGTCCCTCCAAAAAAGATATAGAAATGCTTTTTGGAATTTTTTGTATTATTTTTATGAACTTTTAAAAAATTTTACACTTGCTTTTTTTCGTTTCACCGTCGAATTAGGACAAAGGTTAATTACCTTTTGTAAAGGGCAAGGATATTATTAGTTCTAACAATTAACTACATAAAATCATTTCCTAGCGTCACTATTTATTTCGCTCCATCTATTACAGAATTAAATAACTTTAAATGAATTAATTTTGGTAATCATGATAAGTCTTATGTATGTAAAAAACTGAAATTGCGTTCCCAGCCAATTATGTGCTTTTTATATTTAACAAAATTTTCTTAGCCAGCTTAGGGGCCTAGTTTCTTTTCATAAGTTATTCTTATTGCTGACGTCTTTGTCACATATGTAGAAGTGAGATAGCGGAGGCTGAAAGATGCGAGCTTATATGGTCAGTGTAGGTTTGAGAATAATTGTGAAAGTGACTGTTGAGGACGTTAGGAGGACGTGAGAGGTTGAAGAATTTGTAGAAAGATTCCAAGAGTTGATGACCTTATCAGTTAATGCCGCGGGACGATCTCGATAGCATGACTGAGTGGCTGATCAAAGTACGCCAGGATGAAAAAGGTTTCTAAATAAATGCATACAGGTAAGGAAAAGACTATCTGAATGAATCATTTTGGCATATTGTTTCCTATATTTCCTATAATACCAGGATTGGTAGGATTTTGACCAAGAAAGTAAGGCAGATGACAATGAATGACAGTAAAGGAACAGTATAATTTAGACAAAGAAGAGAATGTGTGGATCATGTTTTTTATGAATTATTCGCGGGAGGCATTTTATATCAAGACAGTATCAATAGGGAGGAAATGTGAGTGCTGAGAAAATGCTGTATAGATAAGTGGTTGAGAGTGATTATAAGTTTATGTAATAATGATAATAATAACTGAAATCTATAAGAATATTTGTTAGCGTGTCGAATTTTTAAAACAAAGAGCTCTCGAGAGTCAGTCTCTCGAAAACTCTCTTTGTCAAATTTTTGTACACCTTGAACAATGAAAATAATCATGGTGCTGTATGAGTAATATGGAGAAACACTGGAGGAAAGTAACGACACAAAAGGTAACTATATTCTTACGTATAACCTGAATAACAGCTGCCCAAGAGTAGGATATCTTTAAACCCCTCAAGAATATCAGACTGTTTTATCTTCCTCATTGACTCCGTAACTCGTAATTGCCTTTATCTCAAATATTCCCAGTTCGACCTTCACCCGAGAGGTTTATCTTGCTCTAGGGTCCCGAGTGGCTTGTGTCGTTCCAGCAATCAGGTCAAGAACTAAAATTGGTGGACGTAGCACATTCCTTGGCCGAGTGGCACTTCAAAACCAGTACGACCCCTTGGGTAAACTTTTAGATGGCTCTCCTCTTAATTGCTTTCCCATTTGTGTTGACACAATGCTACGAGCTCACTGTGTTGCCCGGAAGGAGAGAGAGGTTAGAGGGAACGGAATATTTCAATGAATTAGGTAAACAGCGAAGTCTTTATGTTATCTACAATCAAGATAAGTTAGGAGGCCTTTGTTCAGTAATGGATATAATATCAGCCATCTTTTTAATAATAATAATAATAATAATAATAATAATAATAATAATAATAATAATAATAATAATAATAATAATGGTGATGATGATGATGATGATGATGATGATGATGATGATGATACTATTAATATTACGAAAAATAAGTAGAACAATAAGAAAAACAACGACAGCAAGAAGAAGAAGAAGAAGAAGAAAAAGAAGAAGAAGAAATAACGCCAGTATGAACAAGAACAAGAATAAAGAAATAAAGAAAGGCTTTCCACAAAGATCACGCTCATTTCAAGATGATACTTTTAATAATGCGTCTGTCCGTGACCTAAAGACTCTCGAGAAAGCCGTGGACATGGTCCTTAATTAAGAAATACATAATTTCCTGCCAAAGCTGCTCTAACAGGACTCTGTAGTGAACTTTTCATCCGGTTGGGCTACACGATATTGTTAATTTTTTCTTCTGTTCTGTTGTTCATTTCTTATTGAAAATTATTTTTACAGTGGATCTAATTCTCAGTATTATGTAAGTAAACTCTAGTTCCAAAGTTATACATTATATCGTCCCTGTTTTGACGAACTGGCGTATCCCATTTTTTTTAGGCTCTCAAGTTTTCCAGTCAAACTGTCTCAGTTTTTTTTATACTCTATGACATATCAAAATTTCAGCCGTCAGCACTGTCAGATTTTCCAAAAAAAAATTCCATAAAATATGAACTAATTAGAAGCTCTGAATAATATAAAAATCTTTGAAGCCTGTTTTCTCAGAATGAAGAAAAAATGCGTTGTCAGATTTTCCAACAAAATTTCAACAAAAGACCAACTAATTACAAGCTCTGAATGGTATAAAAATTTTTGAAGCCTAGTTTCTCAGAATGAGGAAAAAAGTGGCTTATGCCAGTTCGCCAGACTAGGAACGATATGACCCCATCTTGCTACTAGTTTCAATATTGTAAATCTGCCTTTATGATATTTCCAAATTGTATGGGGAGTTTGTCTAAATTATCATTTTATTTTTTTAAAACGATATATACATGTAGAAACCAAGCGAGTCAGTTCTTATTCTTAGCTTACACAGCAGACATGAACATAAACAAGTAAAAAATGTGCCGAAGTTTCCAGGGCGCAATCGAGTTTTTTGTACAGCGTATAATACTGTATGAGCCGCGACCCATGAAACTTTCAGCCATGGCCCGATGGTGGCCTATCCTATAGCGTTGCCAGACTCACGAGCATGGCTAATTTTAACCTTAAATAAAATATATAAAAGTACTGAGGTTAGAGGGCTGCAATTTGGTATGTTTAATGATTGGAGGGTGGATGAGCAACATACCAATTTGTAGCCGTCTAGCCTCAGTAGTTTTTAAGATTTGAGGGCGGACAGAAAAGTGCGGACGGACAGACAAAGCCATCTCAATAGTTTTCTTTTACAGAAAATTGAATTATTATGAGATTCTCCAGAAATGGGATGAACCACTGAACAACTATATTGGTTCGTAGTTGTGATGAGTTCGAACAATGATGGCTGGAATTTATCAGGGGAATTTGCCCCGGGACTGTATAAATGGATCATAAGGATGTATGAATCATTTATTTCAAAGTATCCATCTTAATATACTCTTCTCGAATTTCAAAATTTCATTTAAGTATCTTCTGTTGTTATGGTCTATATAAATAAAAAAAAGAAATGTTGGAATTTAAGAAAAATAATGTTAATTTCTCGGCCGAAGCTAGTCATTCTGACCCACTTCTATTATTTTATTTGGTTCCCTCTTGGTACGTGCAATTATTTATATTCGCTTATATTATCAGAATATTTTTATACAAAAAAATAAAAAAAGGAGTGGAAAACTTGTAGGATTCATGAAACAAGCCATAAAAAATGACCTCATAAAATATAAAATCAAAATAGGGCAATTTTCCTTCGGCATGTCGTCTATTATAGACATGCAGATGTTATAATACTTTAATGACGACAGCCCTTTGTTGGCCGAGTTGGTTGAGCTTCAGACCGTCATTCGATGGGCCGGAGTTCGATTCCCGCCGCCGGCTGATGAAGAGTTAGAGGAATTCATTTCTGGTGATAGAAATTCATTCCTCGCTATAATGTGGTTCGGATTCCACAATAAGCTGTAGGTCCCGTTGCTAAGTAACCAATTGGTTCTTAGCCACGTAAAATAAGTCTAATCCTTCGGGCCAGCCCTAGGAGAGCTGTTAATCAGCTCAGTGGTCTGGTAAAACTAAGCTATACTTACTTACTTTTAATGACGATATGTATAGTAACGTGTAACCTTTTATTCCCTAAGAGAAAAGATTCAAATCTTAACATTCCTTTCATAAACTCCATGTCTAGTTCTTCCTGGACACCTGTATTCCTTGGTATGACATTCCATTATTTGCTCCTTAACACTCTCTAATCATAGCATCAACTCCATATTTAAGAAGTTTTGCATAATCCAATGAGTGTAGCTAGGCAATAAGTAACTACATGAATTTTTCGCCTTATTGTCGAGAAGCCAGAAATCATCCCAACTTTGTAGGACAGTTAAGTAAAACTGCACTAAACATAAAACAAGTAAAAACTGCGCCAAAGTTTCTTCGGGGCAATCAAGTTTTCTGTACAGCGTATAATGCTGCATGAGCCCCGCCCCATGAAACTTTCAGCCACGGCCCGGTGGTTGCCTGTCCTATAGCGATCCCAGACGCACGATCATGGCTAATTCTAACCTTAAATAAAATAAAAACTGCTGAGGCTAGAGGGCTACAATTTGGTATGTTTGATGATTGGAGGGTGGATGGTCAACATACCAATTTGCAGCCTCTAGCCTCAGTAGTTTTTAAAATCTGAGGGCGGACAGAAAAGTGCGGACAGAAAAAGTGCGGACGGACAGACAAAGCCATCTCAATAGCTTTCTTTCACAGAAAGCTAAGAGGAGATGAACCTCAATTTGTGAATCTAATGAAATTGGCCAAATTTTTCTGCCTGTGGTAAAGATAATATTTATTTTACGTGAAGAATATTGAAACCCAAGAAAATATGGCAATTTGGTTTATGCTACCGATCTCATTAGAATGAGATTAAATAACAAAAAAGAAAAGGAAGGATGAATAAAGCACTCAAAAGCCAGGAAACAGAAAGAAAGGTTTAAGGTCTGAATACCGCATATTTGCTAAGCTTTCCAACAAACCTATTTTGAAAGATTTTAAAAAGCTAAAAAAAAATATCTAATTTACTGAAAGCGCCCGCAGTATTTTAAATGGTCTTTGTTTGCACCTTGGGTATACCAGATACACAACAATTGCTTACTATTCCCACCACTTCAGTTAAAAAAAAAAATAGTGACCTAGAATTCTGCCTATATTTCTTGCAACAATTTCCAGAGAGGAGAAAACGTTTTGTGTTACTGACTGCTTTAATTGAATCCCCATTGGTTCCACGGGCTCCAAATATTTTGCTTCCACTGCGCTAATAACATGGAATTTATTGTTTTTTTTTTTTTTTGAGGTATATGAATAAGCTTAATTTGTTATATTTGCACTTATGTTAATACTCAGTAATAATGTTGTTTTGCGAGGGGCACATGAACAAATATTGGATCTCAAATAATGGTAATTAATTTCAGCATGCGTAGAAAGTTGAAATTCTAACCGTTTCAAAAACAGAAATTCATTCTTCAGGAAAATGAAAAGGAAACAGACACATTCGACTTTCTCGTCACACAGATATTGGCGATGCAATTCACGAAAATTCAGGAAAATAACTATTTCTTCAGCAGAAAACCGATGAAGATTTATGCCCTTTGCGCAGAGATAGGTTTGTTATTTAATTCTTTAATCGTGACTTCATCTAAGAATGTTTGAAAGTTTATCCTCATTACCGTCTGCTCCATCTCGATCTCTTCACCGCTCATTCTTCTCCATCCTTACAGCGTTAACCTTCCACCACCATCACTCCAACATTTGTCTCATACAGTTTTTAAAATTTCTTCTCGTCTTGCTTTCTGTCATCTTCTCATTACAGACAAAAGTGGGCCATGGTAGAAAAAGTCAAAGTATTCTTGGTCTGTGGGAGAGATTCTTCAACGAGAATCCTACGTAAGGATGACTTTCGTGTACTACGAAGACTAGAAAGAGATCTTAGCTGACGAAGATATATGGACCCTCTTGAAGATATCGTGTCGTACTTGGGTTTAAGACGTACTATTGGCTCTCCAAGAGTTTTTTTCTTCTTCTTGTTCCTCTTTTTCACAGTCGACACATTAATACAGGAACACCGGCCGCGAACTTTCTTGTAGGTACAAGAAGTTACGAACTCTTGTTGTTACACAATCTACAAATTTTGATGGTTGATTGAGCTTTCTATGCACGTGTTCCTTAGGTGCTGTTGTTCACTCTCCTTGAAACATTTTACCTTTTAATTTCTGAATACAGCACTGATAAAACTGCAGAATAAAAATGATGAATGTCTTTATTCCTTTCCTTCACCTCTTGAATGATTTATCGTCGTTCCTTGATCAAATGGTTCTAATTTTTTTGTGATACGTGAAAGTACGCTAGTAAATGGTGTAGCTATAGTTCAAACTACAAAGACTAAATTCTATTTCCCTTATATTTGAAAATAATACCGTATTCCTGCAAGTCATGGGTGAATGTTTTTCATCCAGAATATTCTACATTAAGATATTTCTCTTTGCAATAAGTGGTGAATTTCATGTTTTATTTACAATTTTCTTAGACGAATATTTTAGAATCATTATTTGCGCTACATTTGGGCACATAGTGAAGAATTTTCATACCTCTCCTTTCGTCTACGAAGATAAGATGGAAAAATAAAAACAACTGAATATGAAAAACAGTGTTAAAAAGAAGCGTTACCGTTATTTCAAAAGAGAAGGTGAAGGTTTAAAGGAAAACTGATAAAGCTTCGAACTTAAAGGGGATACGCTGGAAAAAGAAAAACTATAAACTCTTCTAGTCATTTCTCTTGACGATTTTTAGTTCTATGGAAAGGAAGATAAAATCTAAACAAAAAGATTTTGTAGAAATAATTGCATGTCAGACTTCGTGCATTAGATTTCGTTTATTGCCTTCGCATGTTTTATTTAAGGAAAAATTGTCAGCATTAAATTTAATGCAAAATCCCTTGACAATACATATTCTAAACAAAATAACGAGTTCATTTTCTGGTTAAAGCTTCAGTCAAAAAATGTGAAAACCTGAAGCGTATGAAACAATGAGAGAAAAGAAGAACGACTCGACCCTCACTTTTGGGACCATACAAGCAGCATGTGGCCTACATGTCTAACGAAAATTCTACGACCTCTGGGACAAGTGATCAGAAGTCTACAACTGTCCTCTTTAACAGCGGTGCATCCGTACTTTTATCTTTGGAGCAAGAACCTTTATTGTTATATATCGATGCTTTACCTATTCCATCAAACCTAAGGAATTATGATAAAGATGATAAAGAATAAATATGATTTTCTTATTTCTTTTTTATCATATTTGCAGAATTTTATTCCCTCTGCTGCTCACTAGTGTATAGCATTCCATCATCTTAGAACTGATTTAATTTTTTTTTGAAGAGCGAAGCACTTGATTTAGTCCCATAAGAAGCCTTTTACATTCGCAACATCATGTTTTACTGATTGACTATAGCTAATAAAGCTGGCGTCACAACACGTAGGACATTGACGCCTTAATAAATTAAAAGAGGAAACGAAAAAATAAATAAATAAATTTTAAGTAGTTTCATATGATAAACATCTAAGCACAAACACACAACATTATATATATATATATATATATATATATATATATATATATATATATATATATATATATATATATATATATATATATATATATATATATATATATATATATATATATATATATATATATATATAATATACACACACAGTATATATATATATATAATCATATCTATTCACATATACTATCTATACATACACATATTGCACATGTATATAATTTAAAATCATTGAGGAGGCCCGCCTCCCTAAAAAAGACGCACTGCTCTATATTACAATCCTCACCAAGAATTGTAGCGAGGATAAAAATTTTATCCGCTAAGGATAAAAATTTTATCCTCGCTACAAGGACATTTCATGTCCTTCTTTGTCCCGTCCTCAAGAGAGGAACCTGTGTCCAAGATTCCCAAGACTGGGACATTTAACTAACAAATATCTCACAGTCAAGGGCACAATACAGTCCTCACAGAATGGAGGATCTTCGTCGGACATCAAGAACCCACGAGTGAGTCTTGTATATCCAATCCTAAACATCATGTTTCAGAGAAGGAAAAGGTTATATCCGATGTTTGCACTGTTGTCAGTAGAATCCAGAGAGCAAATGATTGTAAACTTTGTACCAAGTCTAGGTTCACATTAAACCGTGTTACTTAGAACCCACTTGAACAGTAGTTTTAGTCTCAGGGTTCTTTTATAACAAATTATTCGTGACACCGACAGGAACTATACTAGTTGACAGATTAAAAAATTTGCAACCGTTTGTTACTTTAAGTGACGCGAAATTTTTAAATTATATTAAAGTTATTTAGCAGAGTTATGGAATAACATGTTAATGAATTATGATGTGGTTGTAAAGCCGACATTTAAACCTATAAAATGGTCAGCAATGTAGAATTTTACAACAAAAGTAAGGCATGAGATATCTTTACCTCTTGTAAACGAAAACAATGTGCAACGTTCATAAATGGAAGTGATGACACGCTTGAAAACTAATAATCTCTTTTCTGTTATCGCTGTGTACCGTAGTTTCATCCAGTGGGAAAAGAAAGATGCAGAGGGAAACTAAAAAATAACAGTAGCCGTTGGGCGAACTATAACAAAGGAAGTTAAATTAAAAATGACAATAAACAAGTAAAAAATGTGCCGAAGTTTCTTCGGCTCAATCGAGTTTTCTGTACAGCCGCTACAGCGTATAATCAAGACCACCGAAAATAGACCTATCTTCCGGTGGTCTCGATATAATGCTGTATGAGCCGCGGCCATGAAACTTTAACCAAAAGCCGGTGGTGGCCTATCCTATACCGTTGCCAGAAGCACGATTATGGCTAACCTTAACCTTAAATAAAATAAGAATTACTGAGGCTAGAGGGCTGCAATTTGGTATGTTTGATGATTGGAGGATCAATTTGGTATGTTTGATGATTGGAGGGTGGATGATCAACATACCAATTTGCATCTCAGTAGTTTTAAAGATCTGAGGGCGAACAGAAAAGGTGTGGACAGAAAAAAGTGCGGACGGACAGACAAAGCCGACACAACAGTTTTCTTTTACAGAAAACTAAAAGCAATGGCAATAACAAAATTTACACTAGCAGCAATATATACTTTGCAGTATTCATTGCTGGATGCGATAAAAAAAATCACCTTGAAAACATAAACATTGACGTCAAATACCTAAACTTACAGATTTCGGATACACAGTTTTATCTCGCTTACTCACATTGTGTTAAGCAAAAACGATACGTCTATAATGTTATCTGGAATATTTATAACAGAAGAGAAATCTGTTGATTTAAAAACTGCTAAGATAATTGCGATTATTAGCGTCAATGCGTTAGGATGTGTAAACTAATATCATGCAAATAAAAAAGTAACGAGGTCTTCATAAAAATAGAGATGAAAGCAACATCTAGAATGACGATCGTATAATCTGTCTTACTTACCCAAATAAGTGTAAAGTGATGATGTCAAGAACCAGCATTAAGCAGATAAGAAGATTAAGAATAAAACATCAAAGGGAATTAGAACTGTTCACTTTCCTCTCTAACACATAACTTTTCAATTCAATCGCTCTCTTGGGGGACCTGCCTACCTCGTGATTCCTCGTCTATGGTCTGAACCAGCATGATGGATTTGATTAACAAGATAGAAAGCGCACACAAACAAGCAACAAAAAAGTAGGTCGAGACTGGAACTGGAAAAAAAATGCATATTCGACGCAAAGCTTAATAGTGCTTTGTGCTGAGGGAAGCAGAACATTAAGATGCTCGTTTGGTGTAGGAAGTTTAGGTTATAGAATGGTAATTTCTTTTGGTTTTTAGGAGAGAAATCATCCTTTGATACAGGGAATATAGTTAGGTTACAGAGTGGCATTATAACATATAAGGAAAGAGTCTTTATTGGAAGAGATGCCAATTTTGAAAACACGTATATATACATATATATATATATATATATATATATATATATATATATATATATATATATATATATATATATATATATATATATATATATATAATCAGAAAGCTACAAACGTCCTTTAATATCAATTCACTCTACCTCAGAAATAATATATTTTCATATATGTTACCGAAGGGGAATTTTTAGTTGATAATAAGTCCACCGTCCCGTGGGGTCGAACCAGCGACGGACGAGGAATCAGGACTACAGTGGCCGACTGCGTTAGTGCGTCACTGTAGTCCTGATTCCTCGTCCGTCGCTGGTTCGACCCACGGGACGGTGGACTTATTATCAACTAAAAATTCCCCTTCGGTAACATATATGAAAATATATTATTTCCGAGGTAGAGTGAATTGATATTAAAGGACGTTTGTAGCTTTCTGATTGTATATGAATCACGGTGATGTGATAAATAGTCATATATATATATATATATATATATATATATATATATATATATATATATATATATATATATATATATATATATGTATGTATATGTATATATATATATATATATATATATATATATATATATATATATATATATATATATATATATATATATATATATATATATATATACATATGAAATTTTATCACACCGTGTTTTTATATACAATGATGAAGCTACAAATGTCGTTTTAATATACAATTCACGCTACCTCGGGAACATCCCCGATGGGGAATTATCACCGAAGGGGAATTATAAGTGATAAATGGATCGGTACTGATCATTTATCACTTATAATTCCAAGTAATAAATGGATTGGTACTGCCGGGTCTCGATCCCTCGACACAGTTACCTTCCAACGACTCCAGTCGATGGTCTACCTCTCTTGGATAGACCGTCGACTGGAGTCGTTGGAAGGTAACTGTGTCGATAAGAGAGGTAGACCGTCGACTGGAGTCTTTGGAAAGTAACTGTGTCGAGGGATGGAGGCCCGGCAGTAACGATCCATTTATCACTTATAATTCCCCTTCGGGGATATTCCCGAAGTAGCGTGAATTGGATATTTAAACGACATTTATATATATATCATATATATATATATATATATATATATATATATATATATATATATATATATATATATATATATATATATATATATATATATATACATATACGGATACTTGACAATGAGGACTGTTTGTCCTAGAAAGCTTGTAAATTTTCTTGAATAAATATCTCCGCCAGATACCATCCAGTTTTAATGAGGGTCTGTCAGTAATTGCATTAATGCCCAGAACAATTGTGTAAGTGATAAAGCTTATGTATATATATGTATATATATATATATATATATATATATATATATATATATATATATATATATATATATATATATATATATGTTATGTTAGGGCAAGTGTAGAACGGCGGGAACAAGTTCCGCAGAAAAAAACCAACCTAACCCTTCCTAGAATGCCATGTCCAAACCTAACCAGATCTCCTAACCTCCCTTAGGGGCGCCGCGCCCTGACCTAGCCGGGGGGTGGACTTGGGCCCCCTGGACACCACCCTTTCCCTCCCTCCAAGTAACATTAAACATCGGAAAGGCCTGATCCCGTCATTCCTCAAACTACCCCAAATATTTTTTGAGTCACTCACATTTCCTTGTAAGTAACGGGTTACAATAAACATGTGGGGAAGATGGCAAGATTAGGTGCAACCTTGATTGATAGCCTGTTTTCAACCTTAACTTAACAAGATATATTCCATATCAACCCAAGATTTTAAAGATTTTAAACTAAGCTTACCATTTTTTTTAAAGTACAATGGCATTAGAAATTACAGAAATTTCAGTTTAACCTTTCTCTGATAGTTATTGAGTTTCTGCCAACGACCGTCAGAACAAACTTTGCTAAGAAAACAGTCACGAAATAAAGTCAACAAGGAAAATGAGAATAATATGAAAGTCTGTGCAGAAAAGGATTTCATCACTGCAGCTTCTCAAGCTTTTAAATAAATTGGAAGAGGTAAAGCGACATAATTTTCCTTCACTGCCAACACAATCTTCCTTTTCCGGGGCAGGCAGACAATAAGCTGCAAATCGTTTTCAGGGTAATTTCAGGATTCAAAGATTTTACCGAATTAGAACAGTTTTTTATTGCGGTTCTTTTACTCTCTAAAGAATATAACACCATCATTTTCCGAACCAATTATTCTCGAGAGTTAAAGTAATTGCATAAAAATATAGTACACCATCGTTTAAGCGTGATCGAGAATTTAAGTTCTCACAAGAGTCCGAATATTTCGGAAAAAAACTATCCGGATTTGTCACGTCGTTTTAGTGACCTTACATTTTTCTGTCATTCTCTGTCTTCTCGTTTAGTGTAAAGAGTTAAAAATTGAACACCCCGTGACGACAGTACAGCAGAAATAAAAACAAAAAAGAATAAACATTGCTAAAGACATCTCGCTTCGTTGTAAATGTCAAAGTGAATATAATCCTCGCGTAATGACAGGATCGTTACTAAATAAATCTCTCATTTCAAGAAAAGAGCACTTAGACAGACACATGGATAGGTAGGTAGGTAGATAACCGAACAAACAAAAAATCAAATGAATAAGCAAATTCAACCACGGTATCCTTTCTAAACCAATTTTAATAACAACTTCCGAGTTGGAAGTCCTCATCCTCTTCAGGCTAGGATGCTCGCAATTTGGCTAGGAATTTTTATCTTTATTTTACTTTTTCAGATATTTTATTCTTGCTCTGTACACATTCAACCTAATGCCATCAGTGTGTGTGATCTAGTTACTTAAATTTTCCATAAGGAGGTGAGTTGCAAGTAAAGAATTTTGTTCATGAAATGATTTCCTAACTGGTTTTCTGACGTCAAGGGTTGATCGAAGCAATAAATAAATCAAGTGGAATTTTGAATTAAATGGCAGCTCTGTTCGATGAGGGTGTGTCAGTGAAATACAGGATCACGCGTGCTCAACTTGGGAAAGCACCGGAAGTGAATATTCCTCACAAAAATCGGCCTACACAAAAGCTTTTTACTTTCAGTCAAGAACTGCAGCTTAAAGAGAAAGTTTTCATCCATAAGAAGATTAAACAGGAAATGAAAGAAGGGTCGTGCAGATAAAAGCGCACAGAAAAATAAATAGTAAAAGATGATCTTATCACCAATTTAAAATATTAAATGTTGATATGACTGGGAGAGAGAGAGAGAGAGAGAGAGAGAGAGAGAGAGAGAGAGAGAGAGAGAGAGAGAGAGAGAGAGAGAGAGAGAAATGTAACTATAGAGTATCTTTAAGTGTCACAATTTTGTGTTGTGTGAAATGTAATACATATGTATTTACTGCCTTAGGTATAATATTACATTTTGTAAAATTTATCTCGCTACTGCGATCGTGAATTTTAAGTGCTGATTATCAATGAAAATCAAGGGATAGTTTATAACCACCTTCATTACCTAAATAAAATTGCTATTGAATGTAGAATGGAATAGATTCCTAAAGACATATTAGACAAGAGTTCTAAAGAATCTTCACTCATTATAATCAAACAGAGGTGATTATGTTTATTTATGACATATTATGTGGGATAGAAAATTTTGATAAAATTCGAAGTAAAATATTGGAAATCCGCCAGTCTACTAGTCTATCTTTTTAGGCTGACCTCATTCGTCATTGTTTTCAGCATTGCACCTATGCCGAGGGATCCTCAGCATTTGTCTCAGTTCTTGGAAAGAATGAATAAGAGCAATTCCAAGATCAGCAGACTGGTCTATATCGCCTTCTTTCAGCTTTTATCTATCTTTGAGCTGGTCTAGCAAATCAAGTCCAGGAACATCAAATTCGTCTGTGTGCATCGGAGAAAAGCGCAACTTTTAATTCAGACCGAAAAAAACTATAAAATAAATTAAGAAAGGGAAGTGCAAAGGTTCTCAGCTTCTTAATCTAGTTATAATTTTCGTTCTCCTTATGGATAGGAGCCCAAAATTTTCATCTCAAACTTGATTTAACTCTCTCTGGATGCCAGTTCGCTTCAGCATCCACGTACAATATGAGCAGAGATATGCAAGCATTCCTTTGTTGCTTTTCGCTTATATTAAGCAAAATCATGAGGCGGATTGCAACACGCCAGTTCAGAATCCATTTTCCTGGCTCACTATTTGTTGACGGGAAAATTGTTTAGTTAGTTTAGTTGAGAGTGTAAGATGGTATTTCTGGTAACACTGGCATAACCTTGATTTAAACAAGCGTCGTCTCTCGTTACGTTCAATTGAGTAAGATGTCGGGATCTTTACTAGATAGTGACCCCCAGCAAAGTTCGGGGTCCGTTATCTAGGACTAATATTTGTTTGGGGGTCATTATCTTTATGATGTTTGCGGTCTTTTGCTTATGTTTTTACGGTAATCCCTAAAGGGCTTGTACTAAACACGCCGCAAAGGTGGATACATACCTGGTTAAAACCCTTGGGGGTCACTCTCTAGGAAAGATCCAGATGCTGGAAATGCAAAATTCAGGCTTCGTCTAAAAGGGGGGAGAAAAAACAAAATCCTTAATGCATTAATTCACCAAGTCTGTCATCTATGCTCTAATCTTGAAATTTGGGATAGTGGTCATATAAACTTTCATATTTTTCCCCCTCGCAACTTTGTAGGTTTATAGTCCTGGATACGTATTCGTGAGATAAGCGGGAGAATTAGATCAATAGTTCCTTTTTTTCTCGCAGATCTCTAATGAAACTTAAACATAATGATAAAAAAACCTTACTGATTTTTACATTCTGCATCTTAATAGATGCAAAGGGAAATAGGAAACGGCTCCGATCAGATACTGACAATCTCAACAATTTGATGAACAATCCTCTGAATTAAAATGAAAAGAGTAGTAAGATTTTGTTTCTTTTTATCAAATGAACCACCATGAGAGCTTTAACAAGAAATTTCTATCATTGAAAAATTATCCTCTTACAAGGTAACAATAACAACATCAAATTTATTAAGAGAAAAAAAAAAAAAAAAAAAAAAAACGTTTAGTGAAATAAGAAAGAAGGGAAAAAATCATGCGGCTTTTCTTTCCGCCACTGAGATACCAACCATTTTCTGACGTTCTTTATTCCTTCCGGATTAAGATCTCAAGGGTTTCAGCTCTTATTTTGCCCCACTTTGCTTTAGTCTTCAGTGATTACTTACGTTATTTAGGCTACTTAGGTCTTTTTTTGGGAAAATATTTTGTCCACTTTCTTTTTCTCCATGAAACACAAGAATTTCTCACCATGATTGTTCATGCAAATATGCTTGCTGCAACTGATACAAAAGTTGTGTAGACAATATTTTATTTGACATTTTTCGAATTCTTATAAGAAACGTAACAACTCCACAACTTTTCTATCAAAGGTAAACAGGGGAATGCTTTGCACTTTTTCGAGTGAAAAATATTTTTGCTGAGTTTGAAAACGTCAGACTTATTTTACGATTTTGCTTTCTCTTCACTATTTTCTGACTTCTATCATCTTCTTTTGTTTTATTCTTTTTTCTTATTATTAGACTGAATTAGTTATTTTCCCATTCCAACTTTCCAACGATTAGCACGAGTCTTTTATTGGAAGTACAAATATAATTTTGTTAACTGATTCATCAATAATATTCTATATTCGTAAAATAACTTTCATGCAATATTCTAAACTGTCCAATAAATATAACCACTGGATGAATAATGGTTTTCATATGGAGAGAGAGAGAGAGAGAGAGAGAGAGAGAGAGAGAGAGAGAGAGAGAGAGAGAGAGAGAGAGAGAGAGAGAGAGAGAGAGAGAGAGAGAATTATTCTACTTTATTAAGCCTCTATGTGGTAAGGATTCAGCAAAAGACAGAAGAATCTTCTTACAAGAACGAACGAATTCCATTTTCAAATGTGTTTATTCATTTTGTTGTTTATCCCAAAACGCAAGACGGGTAGACAGCAACATCTCAAGCAATTCGTTTTCCCTATGTACTGTGTCTGCAAAGCATGTTACAGAGAGCATTGGCAAAGCATCCTGACAATGATTCAATTCCCGCCATTAAGAGATAAGGCGAGTGGAAATTTCCTGCCAAGTTCTCCGCAAAAAGTGGCCAATATTGCGTTCCCGGGAGAGAGAGAGAAAGAAAGAAAGAAAGAAAGAAAGAAAGACCGAGATCCTCCTTGGAAACGTAGCAATTTTTTCCCTCTCGTTTTTATTCTTACTTTTGTTCTCAAGATCCTTAATCACTTATTTCAGGGCAAGAGATCCCGGCCTTAAAACTGCCTGTTTCTAAGGGCGAAGGTCCCTTCCTCTGCAACGTTATTTTAGCCCTTGGTGGTTTGCACACGGGGAGAGGGATTTCTTCTTGCGTTTCCCATTTTAATGCCTTGTACTCTTACGTTGCTAATTACAGTAAACACTAAGTTGCATCAGACACAATAAATACTTTAGTCCTTTTGCTAGACGAAAAATGTTCTTTGCCGACCTCAATACAATTTTAACTGCTCCAGAGCAAATGTTATCGAACTGCCCTGATCAATTAATGACACTAAAACACTTCACAATTTCGATATAGTTTTATGCGCTTTCGTCACCTTTTTTTGACAAAACGTTTTCGTTACCTTTTTTAGGACATTCATTATTATTTGGCTTATTAAATTGTCCTGAAAATAGACTCCGTTCCTTCAGTTTTTAATCCGCTGTCTGAGTTTGCTAAATAAAAGTGAAAACGCTTGTACAAAACAAGAAAAGCTTCGAAACGCGATGCTTGACTATAGCCTGCTCATGTTGCATATGGATGGTAATTGAATTCGAGCCCAGAGAGAGTTAAATTAAGTTGGTTTAATCAAGTTTGAGATGAAAACTTCATAATGTTATAAATAAGACGAATGAGAGACTGTAGACTCGTATCCCTTACATGAGTGTTTTATCAATATGATTTTTTTTACATTTGGAAACTAAGGTCAAAGATCTCTCAGTGAAAGAGCAATGTTGATAAATAACGCTAATGTAATTGTTCATCCACATCTTTTGATTGTATTCTTACATTCTTCACTGTCACGAGAGAGAGAGAGAGAGAGAGAGAGAGAGAGAGAGAGAGAGAGAGAGAGAGAGAGAGAGAGAGATCAGAAAAAAGGTTAGCTCTAATCCTTGACTTCCGAACTCATTTTCGAAGGAACTCTTCAAAGGGCATTGGGAATTAGTGCTTAAGTGCTTTTGGGAAGTTTCCTTATTGCTTCCATTCGGTTTATGGCTGTTTCTGTTTGATAAGCTAGCAAATGTCTGGTTGATGAACTTTTCTGCCTGGAATTCTAGAGGTCGAAATCCATTTTAACCTTGGAATACTGAAATAGAAAAAGGTTTCATGAATGTCGTGGGTTATCTGTGGAAAGGATGTATTAACTGTGCACAAAAATTTTCTGTTTTAATTTTTTCCTTTTTTTGTTAATAAAAGCTTACATTTATGCAAACAAATCAGCATTCTTTCTTTGAAATAGTTATCTAGTCATTTTTTTGCTTCTTAGCTGAAGCCCAGATAAGGTCTTATTTGGATCTTGGTTTCGAAAGTCTTTTTGAGACTGATTCTATAGTTCCTTTCAATCAATCCTTCAAAGAAGATAATCAGTCATGACAAACTGCAGTGGTGATTCAAACTTACATCAATGGGAGAGACTTTTCTTAGGACCACTTTTAAACGAAGAATTCTTGTATGTGATGTAAAAATTATTTAGGGAGGTACAGATAAAGGCTTTACAAAATTGTACGCTGTCTTGAAATAGTTTTATATAGTTATAAGAGGTTTCTCGTATTCTGTGCAACATTGAATTGAATAGAGTGAGATACGCATTGAATGCCTCCGGCTTCAGAGTGGAGTTTGCAAACACGAATTGATAGATTGTACGAATAACCAGCACTGATAAGCATTCATCGGATATAACTCGAAACCTTAAAGGTAGTATTTGGCTTCGTTCTTCTTTATAACCAATTTAACCATGAAGGAATGAGGTTTATAGACGATTATAAATACACACACACACACCCACAAACACGCACATGCACACACAAAGACACACATGTATATATATATATATATATATATATATATATATATATATATATATGTGTGTGTGTGTGTGTGTGTGTGTGTGTGTGTGTGTGTGTGTGTAAGTATACACATATCTACCTACCTATCTGTTTATCTATACCGGGAAACTTTCATTTTGTTGATCAAAAAGCGTTCTCGTTTCAGTTTAAATAATATTATTTACAAACATATGTATGGCGCTCAGTTGCAGATTGATGATATTAAAAACACTGGTTTGTTTAAACAGTTTGCAACAGGTTACCATAAGGCCATTAAAAAGATTCTAAAAGTCTCCACTCATGAATCTAGTCAACATGTCTGCCAAGAAGCAGAACTGCTCACTTCTGAACATTTAGTTAATAAGCTGAATATTTCTGCAGGTTTGAGGTTTCTAAGTGCTCCGTGTAATTTTATTAGAAAAACACTAACATTTTTAACAATGTCATCCTTCTTTCATACAGATTTAAATGATATTTTAAGGAATTCATCTGGAACAGATTCACTGCTTGGAACTGATAAAGGAGCTATGATGAACAGAATTGAAGACGTGCAGAATCGTGTATCCCAGATGTGTCACTTAGGATTGGTTCTTATGTATGTACAAATAGTCAAATTTCCAATATGTCTAATATAATTAAATGCCTTTTGTTAAACACTTTACTACTAAAAAAATAATGAAGATCGACTAAACAAAAGTTTTAGTTGATCTTCATTATTTTTTTAGTAGTGAAATGTTATTTTAAAAGTAGTTTATGTAATTAATTTTTAACTGAAGTACATATGCTGGTTTTTTATGTGTTTTTACAATAAACAGCCTTAGGAACACAGGCCATATAGCCTAGTCCTGGATTTGTATTGATATTCGTTTTTTTAAATGAAAAAAATTGTTTTTACTTTTTATGGGTAATACTATGTATCACAGATACAAAATAAAGCATACCATTGCTACTAATACTTGCTATCTAACTATCTATCTTTCTGTCTACCTACCTACCTATTTATCTATCTATCTGTCTATCTATCTATCTATCTATCTATCTATCTATCTATCTATCTATCTATCTATCTATCTATCTATCTATCTATCTATCATAGTTGTGTGTGTCTGTGTTTTTGTATGTTTTTGTAGATGTTTGCACGTGCAGACACTCGTATTTGCCATTGATAATTATATTTTTGCCTATGGAATAACAATAATAATTATAGTTTTCTTTTAATATTAACCATTTTGTTTCTTTGGAAATTAAGTAAAACAGTAGTTCTAACGTAATAAAAATTTACTACCAGCTGTGTCACTTTCGATATCAAATTATGAACTTTAGAAGATATCAACCTGTGACTTTTCTTGACCTCAGATTTGATCTAATTTTATGAAATTTAGGCTGTTAAGCCAAGAACTAAGACACTTCTATCCTAGTTTACAGTATTTTTTGAATAGACCCAAAATCACAAGACCTGAAAATGACACGAGCAAAATCTCGGAAAATTACAAGTTAAAGAAGGTAATAGTCAAAGGCCATTTGTGGAATCATGCAGTGCTTACTACGCTACTATGCAGTGCAATACGCCTACATTACAGTAGAGGGTTATGTGTTTAGCCTGTAGTGTAATAAAGGGGAAATCGTTTTGCAATTAAAACCATAGGCCACTATATATGCTAATCTGGTTGGTGCCAGTGGCCTTGAATAAGAAATTGTGAACATAAAAAGTTTATTCACTTATTTCTGTACAGCAAAAAAAAAAAAAAAAAAAAACCGTTAGGAAATAGAAGAGGGATTTATAATTTGAAACGATGTTTGCTTTTGTTATGAAGCCAATTTTAAAATGAATATTTTTGGTCAATATAGTAGGTGAGTAGGGCTGCACCGAATAAAAATGTATGAGAGAGAAATTTGAAATTTTAATATATACATTGTATTATATATATATATATATATATATATATATATATATATATATATATATATATATATATACAGTATATATATGTATATATAAGTATATATATGCATATATATACAATATATTTATATTTATATATATATATATATATATATATATATATATATATATATATATAAATATATATATATATATATATATGTATATGTATGTATATACATACATCACACACACACACACACACACACACACACACATATATATATATATATATATATATATATATATATATATATATATATATATATATATATATATATATATATATATATATATATATATATAGCCCACTGGGCCATCTCACTAAATATTACAATAATAATATCCACAATGACCCCTAAACTACTAGGTTTCCTCGCTCTTTGGATACTATTATCACTTCAAAGCTTTACAGCCAAATGAGGAATAAATGAAGGAGCCTCTTCCTTCCGTTGCAGGATTCGATCCTAATCTCACTAGCAAGACTGAGGTTACTACTTAATCATCATGCGACCGATTAAGATATAAGTCTAATTAGGATCACACTTACTTCCACAGTTACCTAATTCAGATACCTTTTACTTGAGGTAGTATTAGGATCTTTGGTTGTTTTATGGGCGTTATGGTAGTTTGTTTGTTTGGCTAATCCTCCCCCCCCTCCTCTTATTTTCACAGGAGTGTTTACGTCTGTGTTGGCGTGGCGCCAACCTTTAGTCAGGTTCGTAGCAGCAACGAGTCAGGTTGAGGGCAGCAGCGAGCCAGTTGGAGTAGCAGCTGCAGGTATCCGTACCTGCGAGTCAGGTTCGTAACAGCAACAAGAGGAGGTTCGTAACAGCAACAAGTCAGGTTTAGCGAACAGGTTGTTCTCTTGGGGAAGAGAACTTTTGAGTACCAGCAGCAGTTCGACTTTGAGGACGTTTCTTGGGCAGCCCATGTTTGGGCCCAGGCTGGAGCAGCGCACCAACGAAGATGGTTGTTTGTTGGCCGCAGGTGGAGACCTTGTCGGCAGTTTTGGCTCGGTGCAGTGGCCCCGTGTCCTTTGTATTTTGGCGAGACGGCAGCAGGACGTTGATAATACGGCCTGTTGTCGTTAGTTGGTGGACTTCGCTGGAGATGGCTTTTTTTGTATCGACTGCTGCTGGTACTTTTTTTTTGATATAAAGTAACATTGCTTTATTTTTGTGTTTCGTGGCCCGGACCTGGCTCATTTGTTATGGCCTTTTTTTTTGTTATAGATTTTTATTAAGATTTAATATTAATAAATCTATTTTTATAACCATTTCCTGTATTTTTGTTATTCCTCCTTCTTTGTGTGTGCGAGCTGTCGATTAGCCAGAGCAGCCCCAATAATATTTCCATCTAGATCCTGTGTTTTTCTTATGGGCCGAAAACCTCGGTTCGTTACATTGGCGACCGTGACAGGATTGGCTCTGCTCTGGTTGTCGGAGTTTTCACCACATTGGAGGGGGAGGAGGTTATTTTGAAAAAAAAAAAAATTTTTGTAATTTTTTTTTCTGTCGAGAGGGAAGGTATTAGGATCTTTGGTTGTTTTATGGGCGTTATGGTAGTTTGTTTGTTTGGCTAATCCTCCCCCTCCTCTTAATTTCACAGGAGTGTTTACGTCTGTGTTGGCGTGGCGCCAACCTTTAGTCAGGTTCGTAGCAGTTGCAAGAGCAGTGAGCCAGTTTGTTCTGCGAGTCTTTGAACAGCAACAAGTCAGGTTCGGGCAGCAGCAGAAGGAACAGGTTGTTCTTGGGGAAGAGAACTTTTGAGTACCAGCAGCAGTTCGACTTTGAGGACGTTTCTTGGGCAGCCGATGTTTGGGCCCAGGCTGGAGCAGCGCACCAACGAAGATGGTTGTTTGTTGGCCGCAGGTGGAGACCTTGTCGGCAGTTTTGGCTCGGGTGCAGTGGCCCCGTGTCCTTTGTATTTTGGCGAGACGGCAGCAGGACGTCGTGATAATACGGCCTGTTGTCGTTAGTTGGTGGACTTCGCTGGAGATGGCTTTTTTTTTTGTATCGACTGCTGCTGGTACTTCTTTTTTGATATAAAGTAATATTGCTTTATTTTTGTGTTTCGTGGCCCGGACCTGGCTCATTTGTTATGGCCTTTTTTTTTGTTATAGATTTTTATTAAGATTTAATATTAATAAATCTATTTTTATAACCATTTCCTGTATTTTTGTTATTCCTCCTTCTTTGTGTGTGCGAGCTGTCGATTAGCCAGAGCAGCCCCAATAATATTTCCATCTAGATCCTGTGTTTTTCTTAAGGGCCGAAAACCTCGGTTCGTTACAGGTAGCATAGACTCATCGCACAGTTGCAAGATAGTGTTTTATCGGATAGTGTGTTTTATGCTGCACACACACATACACACACGCACACACACACATATATATATATATATTTATATATATATATATTTATACTGTATATACACACATATATATGGATATATACATACATACATACATACATACATACACACACCCGCATATACTGTATATATTATAAATATTAACTGTTCGACCTCTCTTCCTTGCTTTAATCGAATACACAAAATTATCTTTGTTAAAGAGAACATATTATGTAGGAAGAAGCAAGCGGGCAGGGGTTGTTTTTGAACAGATCCCAACCATCAAATGGGTAAGAATTTTAGTTAAGAGGGATATAAGAAGGGGTAGGTTTTGCTAGGACAGACCTTAGATAAACTGTACCTTAAGCTTACTTTTCTGTGACCTTTGTACGGTTGAGGCCTTTGTCCCTTCAGGTCAGAAGTGGTCAAGAGGAATTTGAAAACAGCCGCCACCCCGAGACAACCCGCGTCTACAGACTCTGAGCTGAGACCTCATCGAGGCAAGACGCATCCACTAACTCACCTTTGTCTCTCTGTCCCTCTCCGAACGCGAGGGAGAAAATTGTTACTCCAAACGGACCAAGGAAACTAATACATTTGATCATTGTATTATCTCCCTCAGAGGTAAGTCTGATTGTGACAGATTACTCCCAGTTCTCTCTCCCTTCGATTGCAACTCTCATTTTTCGTGTGTCAATTTTTTTCCTCTCTTAAACAGTCATTGACTAAGAAAGCCTAGTAAACATACCCCATTTATGAAGTTATCTATCACATGCCATTATTGTTGTCTAGTGAAGTCACAGGATTTATCCTCTATGGTGTTAAACGTAATATTTTTGAACTAAGAATCATCCCTTTGTGATCAGTAATGACAAGTGAGAGTTTCTGTGATACAAGATTATTATCTGGATACGTCTTTTCCAGAATTAAGTATGCCTTGGGCCTGCACAACATCCTCTTTCTGGAAGAAGAATCCGCTTCATTAGTATCAGGAAGGCTAAATTAGACCTAGCAGCAAATTTCTGATACAGCGTCTGAGAACCCAAGCTCTGTTGCGTTCATTTTATGTAGCATTGAAGTGTGTCCTGAGATGGACTATTATTCTGAGCTGTTGTTAGCTCCTGTAAATAATCCATTCTGCTTTATTTGAATTGATTGTTTTGCCGAAACTAGTGTTCCAGTAAGTTTGCTGAATTCATTCATGTGGTTATGACTAAACCTCTATTCTGTCCTTTAGAGTTAAATATAGCCTTAATTGACAGAATTATGTGGGTCTTAGGTAAAACAAGGCAATATAAATCAAAGTAAATAATAATTAAACTCATTAGCCGAAGGACCCACGTAGTAGTATGTATATATATATATATATATATATATATATATATATATATATATATATATATATATATATATATATATATATATGTATATATATATATATGTAGAATATACTGGTCATTTTATATATATATATATATATATATATATATATATATATATATATAATATCTATAATATCTTATATATATTTTGAATATACTTGTAACTACGAAGCAGGTGACATATGTAATTCTAATAGCAGATCACAAGCCCTCTTAACGAGGTTTGTGTTTGGATGTCACGCTTTTTGGATATATCCAAAAACGCGAAGCAGGTGAAGTTAAGAGGGTTCTGTCTATTAGACCGGCAGATCACAAGCCTCTCCAATTTCTTGTGTTTGGATGTCATATATATATATAGTTACAAGCATATCCAAAAAGCGCGAATATATATATATATATATATATATATATATATATATATTAGAATTATATATATATATATATATATATATATATATATATATATATATATATATATATATACATATATATATATATATATATATATATATATATATATATATATATATATATATATATATATATATATATATATATATATATATATATATATATATATATATATATATATATATATATATATATATATATATATATATATATATATATATATATATATATATATATATATATATATATATATATATATATATATATATATATATATATATATATATATATATATATATATATATATATTAAGGGCATAATAAATGACAATTTCTCTAAATATACCTTACAAAAGTAACAAAGGACAGTGATAAGGACGAGGAGAAGTTTTGAAAAATAGCAACGATAATTTTCGGTATATTTGCTCTCCGTCCTCTTCCGCTGCAGTGACGAAGTGTTGATATGACCATTGATATTTAAGAGAAATAATCTTCCGTGAGGACATTATACTTCTTCATTATCAATGAAAGTCAGTGTGGAAACACTGAAATGATACTTTGAAAAATTCATATGAATTGTAATACCTTCTGAAAACAAATTGTTATTTTGATTTCAGTCAGTGATGAGAGACAGAAAGATATAAACCAATGAAAGATAAAACTAACGGGAATGTTCAAACACAGAGTGGTAAAAACTAAATCCAAAAATCAACTGGAAAGAACTGAAAAAAAAAAAAAATGTGCCGAAGTTTCTTCGGCGCAATCGAGTTTTTTGTACAGCGTGTAATCAAGGTCTCCAAAAAGAGATCCATCTTTCGATAGTCTCGGTATAATGCTGTATAAACCGCGGCCCATGAAACTTTAACCACGGCCCGGTGGTGGCCTGGCCTACATCGTTGCCAGAAGCACGATTATGGCTAAATTTAACCTTAAATAAAATAAAAAAAAACTACTGAGGTTAGAGGGCTGCATTTTGGTATGTTTGATGATTGGAGGGTGGATGATTAACATAGCAATTTGCAGCCCTCTAGCCTCAGTAGTTTTTAGGATCTGAGGGCGGACACAAAAAGTGCGGACAGAAAAAAGTGCGGACGGACAGACAAATCCGGCACAATAGTTTTCTTTTGAGAAAACTAAAAAGCGCCGCAGGGAAATATTCAACATCATCTACATTTTCTTTTACGATTACAAGGCTGTTTTTAGTTATTTCTGCTTCTTATTGACACCGGTGATAATTAGCTACAAAGGATGAAATATAATTAAAAATCCGTTTCTGCATCCAGTCACGGATTCTAACGGAAAAATAATTATGTTGTTACCTGAAAAAAAAAATATTAATGTACCTCTCACCGCCTTTCCCATAATCCTGCTAACAGACAAACAGAGAATAAATAGGGTGAACTTATTATGTCTCTATATAGAAAATAACTAAGCCAAACTCGTAACGTCCAAAAATAGAACACAAGTAGCCCAAGGACTTGTTTACAGAATGACCTCCTTGTTGTTTGTGATAATGAAAGCCTATAAATGGCAAATCCATTAACATCACTTAGGATATTTTTCCAAGGCAAAGCTATCAATATGAAAAGAGTTAATCTACATAGCAGGGGCTCATGTAGCCGTTACACATTCATTAAAATAAACAGTCGTCTACTCTAATATTTCACCTTCAAATACAGGTAAAACCACGGAGGCACCATAACAGAATACGAAGCAACAATGAACTAAAAGAAATAATAGTAAATTTGGTTCACCAGGTAACCTGACACTCCGCAATGTTTATTGGCGTCAATTTTCATCATAAATTTACAAGTCAAATGACACGAACCCAACATCCATAGCTTTATATGAAAATATAGTTTCTACTCTGTATTCATTGAAACAAGAAATTCGATTAGTGTTGTCATAGAATGGTACTGTATGTTGTAATTCTCTCTCTCTCTCTCTCTCTCTCTCTCTCTCTCTCTCTATTTATCTATCTATCAATATATGTATATACATATATAGTAAGGTATATATATAAATATTTGTATAACATATAAATATTTGTATATATATATTTAAAAATATATGTGTTATTAGATAGATAAACGGATAGATAGATAGATAGAGAGAGAGAGAGAATGAATTACAACATACAGTACCATTCTATGACAGCACCAATCGAATTTCTTGTTTATTTATATATATATATATATATATATATATATATATATATATATATATATATATATATATATATATATATATGTATATATATATATTATATGTATATTATACATATATATATATATATATATATATATATATATATATATATATATATATATATATATATATATATATATATATAAATATATCGAAAGTCTCACTCTGAATGCTCGTTTTGATTCCTCATACTATGCCTCATTGAAGTCAACACAACAAGGGTAGTGGATTCTATCACCTTCGGTCCTTAAAAAAAAAAAACAACCTTCCCATTTCTTGGATCGATTCGACCTTAAGTCACTTGTCGAAGTCAGATTGCTTGAAGACAAAAACTAATAATTTCTATCCAAGCAAGTTATTTTTATCCACCATATATTCAACCTTCAATAAGAAGTTTACCACGTCTCCTTTATATACTTTCGTTAAATTTACTTCAAAGAAAAAAGAAGAAATATATTAGCAAATCGCCTGAGTTCCACTGTAGAAGGAGTTAGTGAATGAACTGGCTTTTGTACTACTGAAGACCATCATATATATATATATATATATATATATATATATATATATATATATATATATATATATATATATATATAAATATATACACAAACATACACATACATTTAATAGATCTGACCATTTTCAGTCCCAAACAAATAGAATCAGCTTTCAATTACATGAAATAAAAGAATCCAGTAATAGATTAATAAATTTATGAACAAGAAAAAGAAACTATGCTTAAATTTCCTCTGAAGCAGAGGAACACATTTCTAAGATGTGGAAGGCAAGGTTACAGAGACTACAGATCTGCCCAGGGTTTCAAAAGTTTGGTTACATGGGCACCACTTGGTGCCAAGCTGCTAGAATGCAGCCTGGCCTAACTCAGATCAGCTGATGGTAGCAAGATGTTGCAATCAATCAGTCAATCAAAAAAATACATGAAAGAAGTGGACAATGATGTCTCTATTTCACAGACACTCAAACAAAGAGAGAGAGAGAGAGAGAGAGAGAGAGAGAGAGAGAGAGAGAGAGAGAGAGAGAGAGAGAGAGAGAGAGAGAGAGATTCTTGACCTTTGCTGGATGGGAAAGCTGCATCCAAAGAGCTTTCGTATCCAGAAAAGCCTTTCCATGTTGACTGAGAGACACGTCTCTTTCATCCTGTTACCAACACTGGCTTAGGCATAGGATTTTGGCGCCATGGACTGACGAAAAGGGATTGTAGGGGTGCTCAAAGGATGAAGGATCTTGAAACACAGGATACCAAGACACGAGGAAGGACTCGGCCTTATGATTCCGAAAAGTAGGAAATGCTAAGTTGAAGTATTATTTTTCCTGAGGTAATGGACTTTATAATAAAACATGTCTCATTGTTCCTGTGTTATGGCTGGGTCGTCATCAGATCCCAGTAAACTTTTATTTACTAAACTCATTTTCTCTGTACAATTCCCGAGTCGTTCATGATTTGGGTTTTATTTCCATGGGGAGGTTTATACTGGCAAAAAAATTTTGCCTGTCCTTCAATCTTTCCTTACTTTTCGTTGATTTGTCCAAAAGCACATACTTACAATCATAAAACATATAAAGCATCCCTATCGAAGGCATATTTTATAAATCTTCGTAAATGGCTGTTGTAAATAAAAGTAGTAAAGCTAAATTTCCCCTCGTTCTTCTCCCTTATAATTTGTATCCTTTTTTGCCCTTTAACTTTAGTAATGTTATCCTATTTCTGGCCTGAGTGACTGATTCTCTTCTCTCCACCTTAAGATAAGAAACAACTTTCATGTTTATTCCCTGTTGATTTCGTTGCTTTACGTGAACCTGGTCTCGCTGCTTTATTCCGCCTTTCATTTGCTAACATTTCCAGTGCCTGTAACTCAGCACAGGAGGTGTGTCCATGGTTTTGTCTGTCTCTCTGTCTGTTTGTTAGCAGGATTCCGTGAAAAATCCTCAACAGAGTTTGATCAATTTGGTCCAGACATGAATTGGGTAACCGATCCATACGATAAAGCCAAGGCTTGGTCTTCACTGATATCCATAAAATGTTTACTAACTCGAAAGAATCTTTTCCGCAAAAAATTATTTACTTATAATGTTCCAAACAAACCTATTTATCCGTTCACGAGATCTTTAGCCTAAATCTGTATGAAAATATATAAGCACGACTGAATACAAACGAGTGTACAGTGACGTTAATCTTGTCAGTTGTATACGTGCTCTGGCTGACCCCTACCAGATGATTATGTTTTAGTAAAATTCGATGAATAACTTGACAGTTGGTATCATCCAGTTTAGTCTCCGATACTACAGATGAAATTTTTGAGAAATAATGTTAGGAATTCCTTCAGAACAGTCCTTATAATAGAAATAGATAATAAAACTATTAATACCGTGCATTCATTTATGAAATTTTATTAAACGTATGGCGAAGGCATGCTTTCTTCTATTGTAAAAAGCTTTCCTACATTTTTTTTTACGTTCATGGCATTTGTTATGGATCGGACCATGACATTTAAGTTTCTACAATCTTCAGAACGATTTCAACCCTCAGAATGTCAATCTTCCAGACGTCTTGCTAGCTTGCCAATAGAGACAAGCTTATAAATATTATTGATATTTATCATGATAAGATTTTATATGTTTCGGAGTTTTGTCACTGTCCTCTATTCAAAAATGATTCTTTGCATGTTTCCGATGTCATTCATGATTGCGAAGCAAAAGACTTCCTTGTTTAGAAAAATATGTAGCAAGAAGAAAAAATAAACTTGTATACGTGAAACTATTCTGAAAAAAGCTGCAACCTTTTAGAGAAAACTGAAACGTTAAATACCTACGCATTTTGTGATTTAAACTAAGGCTGACGCAGAATCTATTTATACTTACCTGATAAGCAAAATTTATATGTTCATTGTTACACCCAAGTAACAGTGAATATGAATTTCACTCTAGGAGGGCGCTTATTCTTAAAGTTATTTAAGAATAAATTTCCTTAAAAAAATCTAACAACAAAAAGCGGATAGATGTGTCACCAAGACTCTGTAACCTAATAGTTCTTTTACCAACATTTTTTCGTTCCAATTTTCTTTCGTCATTCCAGTTAGAAATTCCAGGAATACAATGTTGCTAAATGCTCTCTCTGTCTGTAATCAATATACAAGGGTTAAATAAAGTAAGGAAAAGAAATACTTGTTTAACACTGAATTACAATGGCCCCGTTAGAAGGGTGATGACTCATAATTTAGAGCCACTGTTAAATTAAAATGACATCGCTTTGACATGCTAATTTGCGCTGCGAGGCACCGCATGCCTATGCAACAGTGGCTGAAGGCAGGTAATATATTCCCTTTCATTCCCCCTCACTTTTTCTCGTTGCTTCTCCCCACCAGGCAAAGTGTAAGCACAAAATAGTTCGTTCGAATTAAATCGTACATTTCTTTGGCTAAGCCTGCTCAGAGAACTCCAGATAGTCAGTCTGTGATGACCAAAGAGTTGGCTTCCTCAAGATAACAACGTACAATTTTACTCTTACGTAGGCACTTACAGTTTCGCCTGTTATGGATATTGTTGTAAAGACCCCATTGGCTCTTGCTCTCATACACAGGTCGGCAATGTGACCTCGTTCTGATGCTCCTGATGGAGGTTCGAATCCTGCTACGGCCATCAGAATTTCTTCATATTTTTGCATGTGGACCTCAAGCTTTGTAGTAACAAGCGTACCCAAAAGTGTGAGGAATTCGAGATGTTAAAAGGGCATTCTGGTTATTACAATTATATATGTAGATATATACATACTATATACTGTATATATATATATATATATATATATATATATATATATATATATATATATATATATATATATATATATATATATATATCTTAATGTTTTTGCATTTGAACCTTAGGCTTTGTAGTAACAAGCGTATCCAAAAGTGTGAAGAATTCGAGAAGTTAAGAGGGTATTCTGGTTATTGCAATTACACACACACACACACTCACACACACACACACACACACACACATATATATATATATATATATATATATATATATATATATAGATTTATATATATATATATATATATATATATATATATATATATATATAATTGGTTTAAGTTAATTCTAGAAAATTTCACTTGAATGAGGAACAAGACAGCCAGGATGCGTGGTAAGCTTGCAAACACCATTCCTTAATAACATAGACAGGCATGCCTGAGTTTTCGGATATTCATTGCCTCTCCACCATCAGGGTTAGTTATCTATAGAAATTACATAAATAGAAGAGTAAAAACTGTACTGGTTAACTAGGTTTATAAAATATATAAAAACAATTTTAACTGATGAACACTTCGAAATACACAATGATGCAAAGTAAAAGCAGAACGTGAGTAAAATAAGTGACTGCATGCAAATAGGGAAAATAAAAAAAAGGCTAAAATAAAAACTGACAAAAAGAACTGACTAGATAAGAGACCAGTCATGATCATCAAATATAATTACCGAGGAAAAAAGTAAGAAATACAAAATTACACAAGGTTCTCAAAGTAGACTCAGTATTTCCAGAGTGAATTACATTGGATCTATCCTCCATTTTTCTGGATGAACCTCTTTGATGAAAACAGCCTTTTATAAAAAAGAAATAAAAAAACTGTTTTTATGATATAACGTTGATTGAAAGTACGCACACCAAAATGGTTCCACTCTTATGAAATGCTAATAAAAACTATTGATATATCAATAAGAATTTTCCTGATTGGTGGAGACTTTGAGTAAATTTGATTGTTTTTCAGCGAGAGGATATATGTACCGAAACAATTGTTTTCAGTTGAAAAATATTTCACAATCGTCAAACATCTTTTAAAAAGAGTAATCACTGGTGGTGTCCTTAATTTTCTTGGCGATTATCTTCCAATCACGAAAACTTGATTTTATACAAAAACGCATGGTGGAGAACATTCCTTTGTAAAAACCAATCGAAGCTTAACAAATCACTTTTGCGCCTCTGGTGCATTTTCCACAGGTATCTCAAAAAAGACTCAACGCCTGCAGGGAGAATTACAATAAATCTGTCATCTATTTATCAGGAGGAACCCCTTTGAGGAAAATCCACTGTGCACAGACTCTGGATTCCACTTATCCCTATATCATATAACAGTAACTGAAAAAATTACTAATAAATAACTATTGAAATTAATGAAATTGCAGCAGATATCGTAGAAAAGTTAAGTATATCTTAGTTTAACCATACCACTGAGCTGATTAACAGCTCTCCTAGGGCTGGCCCGAAGGATTAGATTTATTTTTACGTGGCTAAGAACCAATTGGTTACCTAGCAACGGGACCTACAGCTTATTGTGGAATCCGAACCACATTATAGCGAAAAATTAATTTCTATCACCAGAAACAAATTCCTCTTGTTCTTCACTGGCCGGTCGGAGATTCGAACTCGCGACCAACAGAGTGGTAGCTGAGAACGGAACCCGCTCACCCAGCGAGAAACTAGATATCATAGAAGACTGTACCAAACAAACCCCAAGGAACACCTTGCTCTTAGTGATTGAATATTTCAACAAATATTTATCGTCTATGAAACATCCGACCTGAAAGCTCTGAAGCATCGAAATGGGAAATTTCACGGAAAAATTCTTCATGGAACCTTCATGAGAATATGTAACATATGAATCACATTTCTACATGAAGCCGCAATGTTTGATAAGAAAACCAGCCCTTGAAAAACCGGGACTCCGGAATCCGGTAACCTAAATCAGTTGAACGTTATGGGCTTGTTTAGTGCGCGGTCTAAACTAGGTTTTATAGACGGTTCTATTTTCAGAACTAGTCTAAAGAAAAGAAATGATCTGCCATGATACCCACGGAAATGCGGCGTGTTTTACCTTTTTTCACGGATATAAGAACAAACCGCATAAAGGATGAAAATTTTTATCTCTTCTAACTGCCGGCCACATTAATAAACACACACACATATATAGCCTATGTGTGTATGTGTGTGTGTGCGTACATATATACAAAAAGATAGCCACACAACTTACCTGTGTATTTATATTCAAATTACTCGTATTAGGCTTCAGAAAGACGTGTCAGAAAGATTGCAGTACAATGCACTCGAACAAATGAAAATGAAATAAAAAAAAATAACTGTAACCACATACAATGTTTATTTTATGTTTAATTCGTTTTTTATATATCTCCAGTATCACCAGAATTCTAAAGCCTTCAGGAGAATATACTAAATCCATTGAAATTCCGCCAACGGCTTCTACTAGTCTTAATGACATCGGTTAACACGGTTAAAATAACCGATGCACAAAATGGTCTCCTTTTTTTTACTTCTTCGAAAAAGTTAGAGTGCCATAAAATGTTACTTTTTTCCCCCTTGCAACAATTTTCAGAAGGGGGAATGTTATGTGCTACTGGGCGTTTGCACCAGAACGTCCAGCAGGGAAGGCATGATATTTTTCTTTTTTCTTTCGCTCTCACATTTCCCGAAAAATATTCTTTCGTTACGTGTTCTCGTTACATTATTATTTCGAAATGTGTAGTTTCCAATTAGTAGCGACACAAGGTTCTCCGTTCTATTAAAAATTCTGGAAGAAGGGAAGAAATTCCTGTATAAATTTATGCATGCGTATGTACGTAATTCTTTATATACATACATACTTATATTAAACCTTGTGGCAGCTTGCCAACTTAGGCTCATTTTTATTCTTTCAAGCTGGGGAAGTGACTGTTTATAATCTGTGTGTATTCCAGGAAGCGAGGCTGCAATCATCTGAATAAATACAATTTTTTGACGTAAAAGGACAGTTTTATTTATCAGGACATTCCTGTGCCTACCAGGCTCTCTCATCAGCAGAGACTAATTAAAAAAAATGCTGCTATATACTCAGTCGGCCTTGGGCTGGCACGGGCTCTTGCGCTTGGAGCAAACCTTAAAGGTGGTGGTTGATTTAGATCAGGCCAACCTAAGCCAGCACGGGATGTTGCCCCAAACTATTGTAAACAACAGTCGCTGTCTGAGATAATGCTGGGCTTATGCCAGAACGACTCTTGCTTCTAGAGTAGCTCGTCATTAGTCATAAGTTGGCCAATAAGCAGACAGGAATAAGGATTAACTAAAATGATTAACCTAATGGATGCATATCTCGTCGGGCTGGGAAGGTCACAGAAAGCCAAAGTGTTGTTCATAATAAATGATTTCTCAGATGACATTCGATTTCAAAAGTTTCTTACGCAGTACATTGATTAAAGGCTAAGTTCGGTAAAGTATTCGTAGCAGCCAGAAAAACTTTTTAGCGCAAACCTAAACAAAAGCGTTACCTTCTTGGCGGAGAAAATTAAGATATGCCTTTACGGGTTTTTTAGTTTTCTGTAAAAGAAAACTATTGGGATGGCTTTGTCTGTCCGTTCGCACTTTTTCTGTTCGCGCTCAGATCTTAAAAATTACTGAGGCTAGAGGGCTGCAAATTGGTATGTTGATCATCCACCCTCAAATCATCAAACATACCAAATTGCAGCCCTCTAGCCTCAGCAGTTTTTATTTTATATAAGGTTAAAGTTAGCTATAGCCGTGATTCTGGCGACGATATAGGACAGGCCACCATCGGGCCGTGGTTAAAGTTTCATTGGCCACGGCTCAGATAGCATTATACCGAGATCACCGAAAGATAGATCTATTTTCGGTGGCCTTGATTATACGCTGTAGCGGCTGTACAGAAAACTCGATTGAGCCGAAAAAACTTCGGCGCATTTTCAACTGTTAAAAATGTATCTAGTTACTGCTTCTTTGCCTATATTTGCATATTAAAAAATTCAATACATAAAAGCAGTCTATTAATTCATTATCAAAATTCTCTTACATAACATTTTTTGTGCGTGTAAACTGTTCATTCCACCGTATGATATTCACTTATTTAACATAATGATCTACCGTGGTATTTATCATTAGTTTTACCTTAAGAACAGACATTCATTAAGTTTAGAGAAAAGAAAGAATAATAAAAATTCAAAATGATCTTATCCCTGAACACCCTCCTCATTTTTAAAAATCTCTTATTAATGTTGTATATATATACTGTGTGTGTATATATATATATATATATATATATATATATATATATATATATATATATATATATATATATATATATATATATATATATACACACACACACACATATATATATACTCACATATACTGTATATGTATATATATACATATACATACATACATATATATATACATATATATATATATATATATATATATATATATATATATATATATATATATATATATATATATATATATATATATATATATATATATATATATATATAACACTTTTGCGTCAATCAGCATTTAACAACAATATTTTAACATTTCAACTGGACTCGAGCAACAATGGCGGCGGCTTTTATTAGTATTTATTTACCATATTTTGGCATTACCAAGAATTAATTAACCGATTAAGAGCAGTCAATTACCATCGTGAAAATAGCTCATGCATTTTTTCTCACACTCCTCTGAGCAGAAGTTTTATTTTCTCTTCTGATTAGGGTTTCCTAGTCGTGTTTCCTGTCAGGGAATATGAAAAATGAAGCTGCTAAATTTTCTATCTTAGAACTTGATAATGACGCAACAGAATAGAACATAATGACTTTCTTACAACCATTAATGTACGTAGATTTTTATGCTTTTCATTAACATTCTCTCTCTCTCTCTCTCTCTCTCTCTCTCTCTCTCTCTCTCTCTCTCTCTCTCATTCATGTGACACTGTGAATGCATCACGTTTTGTGTCAACACACATGGAAAAGCAATTAAGTGGAGTGCCATCTAAAAGTTTGCCCTGAGCCCTGGTTTTGAAGCTCTCTTAGACAGGGCATGTGCCTCGACCACCTGTTCCTTTCTTTCCTGTTCTCATCTGACAGAGCTCAGAGCATGCTCGGGTTTATAAAATGTTTGATGAAACTAGGACTCGTCATTTTTATGTCTCCTGTATTGTTGCGCTGAAATGTTCCTATTTTGGTAGTTATATTGAAATGTCTTTATTTGCTCAAATAATTATATTGTTTATTTTTTACTGAAAACAACTTGGCATATTCGATTCATTGTGTAAAAAGTATAATTTCAGTTTCATTCTTTATTTAGATACTTTTTTTTAGATATTTTGCATTGTTTACCCCAGTCAATGAAGTAGGAGAAGTATACCTTTTCATGTGTTATAGCCTAATATTCAGAATCTGATAAAGATATCTGAAATAATCATAGTGAGGTTATCTGAACAATATTATAGTTTAGGAGAATGCAAGTCAAGTTTGAGAATTTGCTACGATGGAAAACATGTAAACCACTGTAAAACATTAGGATTATTTTTTAAATTTTAAGTGCATAATGCTCGGCTACTTCTTCATATAATAGTTTCAGAAGACAAGTTCATTGTAGTAATTTCACTTATCCATTGGTACGAGCTCGTTCAGTAAGTGCTGAACAACCGAGACAGAAGTATACTTTCGATTACGTTCACGTTCTTCAGCCATTTATTTCATTGTTATCAATTCTTCATTCCTTTTCTGTCTTTCTTTTTTCTTTACATTTTCAGCTGAAAACCCGTGTAGATAGAATCAACATAGAATCAACAGACTTCAAAACCAAGAGGGCTCCTAATTGAAACCAGTCTGCAGAGGGAGACAATTAAGAGGAAAAGGGTGATAAATAATGAAAGATGAAGGAACAGAAAATAAAACAGATGCACCTGAATTCAAGAGACAGGGGCAGAAAGCAGGAATGAATTTGCTCGTCGGTTAAACATTTGAAGGGCAGAAGATTCCACAACTGTACTAGGCAAACTATTCCACATTGTAGTTGGAGCCAAGATAAAATATCCAGCAAACTGGTAGAATTAAACCTGATACTAGAAAACGAACTGTTGTGAGCAGAAATAGCTAAATTAGGTAATCTGTAAATCCTTATTATTATTATTATTATTTCAGTAGATGAAACCTATTCACATGGAACAAACACACAGAGGCCACTGACTTGAAGGGGCGCGCCGACTGCCGAATTTCAAGGAATTATCGAATTTTAGTTACTGACAGTTTTGGACTGTTTTATGTCTAAATAAACAAATCCTGAAGTGTCAGTGATATAAAATTTTTAGACTGGTTTATTGACAATTTGGTTCATCGCTTGTATGGCACTGTGAACAACAAATTGTAAAAAAAACTTGTAAAAAAGTCTGTATGACTGTAATTCTGATGAGTGGAGGTGAGTTATAGACTATTTTGTATTGTTTTATGTGTAAACAAATATATCCTGAGGGTATATTGCTGAAAAAATGTTTAGACTGGTTTATTAACAATTTTGTTCATCACTTGCATGGCACTGTGCACGACAAATTGTAAAAAAACTTGTAAAAAAATTCTGTATGACACTAATTCTGGTTAGGTGGAAGTAAGTTATACTGTTTTTGGACTATTTTATGTGTAAATAAACATATCCTGAGGGTATATTGCTGAAAAAATTCTTATATTGGTTTATTTACAATTTTGTTCATTGCTTGTAGGGCACTGTGGACGACAAATTGTAAAAAATGTAAAAGATTGTCAAAAAACGTGTACAAAAATACTTTGAGTCACCCACTAAATATCCCATTCTCTCTACGGGGCCCGTCAGAGAAAACGGGTTATAATGATAACTCACTCAAGATGACATGCTTGTCTCAGGATTTATGAAAGCCCAAAAATTTTTTTGCTTTGCTGTTTTCTAAAAACTTACTTTTTTCAAAACTAAATGCTTATTTCCCCAAAAAGACAACCAAAATTCAGTGAAAATTTTACAGAGCGTAGTATAACTATATATCTCTATGTTGGCGTTCAAAAAATCATTTTTTAGGGCAACTTTTTTTGCATATCAGTTTTGAAAAATGACGTCACGATTTTTTCAATTTCAAAAAAATTAACTTAGAGGTCGAATTTCTAAATTTCCCGACGAAAAAAATTATCAGTATTAGTTGTAGAACAAGTGGTAAAAATTTGAAGCAAATCCCTCCAATCATAAGGTAGAAAAAGTCATTTACTTTGTAATGGGGTCTTATGGCGTCAGTGCTTCCCTGAAATTCAGGCTTCCGAAGAATGTTGGTTTCAACCTCCCACTGCAGACCCAATACTGTAGCAGTAACTGATCATGATACAGAGCCAGTGATTTTTCATCGCCCTGGGGGAGATACGAACTCGCGACATCAGAGTGGAATATGTTTCTTTTATTTGAATTTTATCATTGTTATATACATGCTTTCTGTAGCCTTTTTCTTATTTCCATATTTTGTGTAGTGCATCTGATGCTTCATTTTAGTTCTAACTTTATCTAATGTTAATTTCTAACTTATTCATTTTAATTCTGTTTCATCTCATAATTTATAATTATGATTATAATTTTATTTTGTCCTCCCATTGCTTTAATTTCACTGCTGTTCTCTTTAATTTGTTCTATGGTACTTTTTTCCTATTTCATTTAGCTATTTAAAAAAAAATTAATGTAAGTGTCGTTGCCATCACTGTTTAGAAATAGTTTTTTTTTCATCCTGGAATATATTTTCGACGGATGGTCCTTTTACCAAACCATTTCCAATTCACTTTCATTCAGTACATTACTTCATTTCATCAAGAGAACTTTCACTTTCGTTCCCCGCCTTTTTAAATCTTTCCGGTCCTCCATTCAGGGAAATTTTATGTGATACGATCCAGATTTAGAAAGCACCTAATATCTAATACTTATTCGGCTCTTCAGGAGACGTAGGCAGACTGAGAAAATATCTAAATTTCAGTTAGATCCTTTGTATTTGAACTTATCAGCTTAATTTCAGATGAATACGTTTTCTTAAGATAAGGAAATTAATAGTTTTTGTGAAATACAGTTGGTTAGATACCGAAGTGGAAAGACCCAGCCACCAGTTAATACAAGTACCAGTATTTATTAGAGAACAAACACCAGGGAATACCTACCCTAACCCCCTAAAAAAAAAAAAATCATCTCGTGACATATGTTTATTAGCAAACTTGTCTCACTTGAAATGGGTGAATGAGAGAGAGAGAGAGAGAGAGAGAGAGAGAGAGAGAAAGAGAGAGAGAGATTGCCTGAAGTGCGTCTTTCTTTGATGTGAAATGTAAGTTGGTCTATATAGAGAACTGATCTCTCTGGACAGACGCTTTGATATTAGAGACACCAAGATTAGTATCAGAAGACCTTTATCGATTTGGTTTTAGTTTTCTGTAAAAGGAAACTAGATGGATTTGTCTGTCCCTCCGCACTTTTTCTGTCTGCCCTCATATCTTAAAAATTACTGAGACTAGAGGGCTGCAAATTGGTATGTTGATCATCCATCCTACAATCATCAAACATACCAAATTGCAGTCCTCTAGCCTCAGTAGTTTTTATTTTACTTAAGGCTAAAGTTAGCCATGATCGTGCGTCTTGCACCGCTATAGGAGCCAACAACACAGTCCACCACCGGACCGTGGCTGAAGTTTCGTGGGGCATGGTTGAGAGTTTCATACAGCATTATACGCTGTACAGAAAACTCGATTGCTTCGAAGAAACTTCGGCGCATATTTTACTTGTTTACTGCTGTGACCTCGAGACTAGCAAGGTTAGTCCTAAGTCTTAGGATAAAGTATGTTAGTGTTAAGGCCCACGTTATTAAATGTGAAACGGATAATAAAACAAGTGTAATATTCACCGAAGTGTTTTCGGCGCAATCGAGTTTTCTGTACAGCATATAATGCTGTATGAGCCACGGGCCCATGAAACTTTCAGCCACGGTCCGGTGGTGGCCTGTCCTATAACGTTGCAAGACGCACAATCATGACTAACTTTAACCTTAAATCAAATAAAAACTACTGAGGCTAGAGGGCTGCACTTTGGTATGTTTAGTGACTGGAGGGTGGATGATCAACATAACAATTTGCAGCCCTCTAGCCTCAGAAGTTTTTAAGGTCTGAGGGCAGACAGAAAAAGTGCTGACGGACAGACAAAGCCATCTCAATAGTTTTCTTTTACAGAAAACTAAAAGTCTATAGATGTTCACACGCATACTTATTGGAGAGCATGGAAGATGCCTTGAAAGAAAAGCAAAATGAGTTAGATACTGGGCCATGCTGTTGTTAAACCTACGTTAATTCGTCAACATACCAAATTCAAATCGACCTCAAGGAAAAGAACCGAGACGTAATAAATCAAAAAGACACTAAAACAGAATAGGTTTGTTAAGGCCGCTGTATGTTTTCAATGATGAACGTCAAGGTATTGTATAAATACAAATAAAAAAGTGGAAGTCTGAGTATAAAGACTAAAATAATTTTTTTCCTTACAAATTAAACAGCGTAGATAGACAAAAAACAAATTGAAGGGAGATGAATAAAAGAAAAATGGTAACTCTTTGTAATTTACATTGCCCGATGTTGGTGAAGACTGAGTATCCATTATTTATGACGTTGGAAGAAAACGTCTCTCGGTGGCCACGATGATATTACAAAGGTTGCATAAAGGAAATAGCAATATAGTCAGTGTAAGTATTAAGGAGGAACTTAGAAGCCCTCCCGAAAAAAAAGTAAATTCATATACACCAAGAGTCAGGTTTTTTTTTTTTTTTTTTTTTTTTTAACCTGGAACGACGCTTGCAATATATCCTTACGAGAATGCACACGATTTTTATAGCGATCACGGGACTTCGCTTCCAAGTTTTTCTTCATAAAGCTTCGTCGTCATGTTTGTAACTTGCACTACATCTTACTCAACGGGGCATTGCGACAGTGCTGCAGATTTCGTAATCAATGGAGAGTAATAAAAAAAAAAAAAACAGTGAACACTGTTTTCGTAATCTCTGGATCTAAAGCCTTTTAAAGAACTCAGATCAGATAATTCCGCGAGATATAAACTAGATTTCATGGGTAAATTAAAAACGAATATTTTTCAACAATACATTCGGAAGGACGACGCTCTCAGCGCCATTTACAGATTGCCGTCTATTTTTAGAATAAAGCGAAATGGAGTTAAGAAACTCACTTGGAGGAGAATCGGAGGTGTGAGGAGGGGGAAGGATACGGGAAAATGAAAGGCGTCGAGTAATTAAAACGAAAGAGAAAGCAGAATGCGTGAGCGGAGGGGAGCGCGATCATTAAAAGAGAAGGAATATAAGTGGATGCAATAGTGGAAAGGCAATAAAGGCATTCCTTTGCAATCTATGCGCGTCAGAAGATCAGAAACTGAGTGATTTGGTATATTATTTATTAGTTTCTATTATTTATTAGTTTCCTGTCTTCTATTGACTGATCAAAATCACGAAGATAACCTTTAGTCGAATATAATTTTCCCTTCGCTGTTTCCACAATGCAGGGCAGACAAATTTTGCTTTATTCTTTATTTTTTAAATAAATTTATGCTTATATACGTTAGTCAGTCCAGTAAACTTAATCATTAAGTTGAAAAATTTTATGAAAATAATTTCATTTATACTTGTCATTCGGAGGAGTTACGTGTTTTCCTAAATTGGTTTTCTAATTACTTGGGTACTGGCGGGAAACATCTAGATATCTCAAGTATATATATATATATATATATATATATATATATATATATATATATATATATATATATATATATATATATATATATATAGAGAGAGAGAGAGAGAGAGAGAGAGAGAGAGAGAGAGAGAATATATATAATTATATATATATATATATATATATATATATATATATATATATATATATATATATATATATATATATATATATATATATATATATATATATGTGTGTGTGTGTGTGTGTGTGTGTGTGTGTGTGTATGTGTGTGTGCCGACGTGGTCTGGGTCCTGTTGGTGGTTACCCATCCAAGTGCTGATCAGCCTCATCGGCAAAGAGTTAGTGAAAACTGGACGGTATCGTCACTATGAGCTCTTATGATCAGAAGCAAAAAGGAAAAAATAATAATAATAATAATAATAAACGTTAGACCCTAGCGAGGCTACATTTTCTTTTTCGTTCTATCATTAAGATAATTTCGTGATACTTTTTTCATTTCATTTAGAACAGAAAAAAAAAAGACAGTTATTTACCCCAAGGGGAATACAATACACAATAAATCTAATTCTTAGGAAACAGAGTGAAAATTAAAACTGCACATTTACTGGGGCAGAAAATAATTGAAACAATCAAGTATATATTAACTAGGGACGCTTGAAAAGTTGGTGCCAATAACAAGATTCAGTTAAAAGTTTAAAATCTGATTAAATTGTTTCGCGTATAACGTTGAGATTTTCCAATAATATTTAGCTGTAATGTGCTTAATGGTTTGGGATATTGGAAACCTTTACACACACACACATATATATTTATGTATATATACTGTACACACACACATATATATATATATACACATATATATCAAATATGCATATATATATAAGTATATATATATATATAAATATTATATAAATATATATATATATATATATATATATATATATAATATTTATATATATATATGTATATATATACACTTATGTATATATGCATATTTGATATATATGTGTATATATATATGTGTGTGTGTACAGTATATATATATATATATATATATATATATATATATATATATATATATATATATATATATATATATATATATATATATATATATATATATATATATATATATATATATATATATTAGCTTTATCACATACACAATTATTCTGTGCATTAGTAGAATTACTAACAGGACTCATTCAAACTGGATGGTATCTAGTCGAGATATTTATTCTGAAAAAGTTACAAGCTTTCTAGGACAAACAGTCCTCATTATCAAGTAATCATACAATGACCAGACACGTAGCCCAGCATAGCACACAGATATAAATACAGCTGGACTAAACGTCAGGTCATTGTACGGATACTTGATAATGAGGACTGTTTGTCCTAGAAAGCTTTTAACTTTTTCTGAATAAATCTCACCACTAGATACCATCCAGTTTGAATGAGGTCCTGTTAGTAACACACACACACACACACACACACATATATATATATATATATATATATATATATATATATATATATATATTTATTTATTTATATATATATACACACACACACACATATATATATAATATATATATATATATATATATATATATATATATATATATATATATATATATATATATATATATATATATATATATATATATATATATATATATATATATATATATATATATATATATATATATATATATATATATATATTACCCGAGCGGCTTTCAGCAAGTATTTAGAAAAGTAAAGTAAGTATACCTTAGTTTTACCAGACCACTGAGCTGATTAACAGCTCTCCTAGGGCTGGGCCGAAGGATTAGACTTACTTACTTTTACGTGGCTAAGAACCAATTGGTTACTAAGCAAGGGACCTACAGCTTATTGTGGAATCCGAACTACGTTATAGCGAGAAATGAATTTCTATCACCAGAAATAAATTCCTCTAACTCTTCATCAGCAGGCCGGAGACTCGAACTCGGACCTAGCAAGTGCTAGTCCACAGCTCTACCGACTCTCCCAACGAAGAGCTTAAGGATGCGAATGTTAGCACCATTCATGGTGTCGCCAATGGATGTTCAAGCATCTGTCTTTTCCTGATGCTCACCGTCCATGGAATAACCAGGCACAACATTGCGAAAGCAATTTAGTGAATGTGATCTATTGTAAGTTCCAAGAAAAAGACGGTCGAAAACATATATACCTTCTGTTTCCTTTCTTCCTTTTGGTATAGTTTATAAATCTCTCTCCCATACCAATCTGTGTGTATATATATATATATATATATATATATATATATATATATATATATATATATATATATATATATATATATATATATATATATGGCTATGTATATATATATATATATATATATATATATATATATATATATATATATATATATATATATATATATATATATATATATATATATATATATATATATATATATCTGCTCGTATCTTACAGTTACAAAGAATGATATCAACAGTATTTCCGATATTAAAATGATTAGAATGACAAAATGATTTCATCAGATGCATTCTACCAAACCAAACGTTGCATTCTTTTTACTTACGACAAGAAAACCGTCCGACCATCAAATGAGCTGGTATTCCCTGATAACAGTCCTTTTCAGGGAGTCTCTCAACTTCGTAAGTCGGTGAAGGTGTCTGGGGAACAAAAATAAAAAGAAAACTCACTCGAGTGAATTTTTAAGAATCTTTGTAACAATTACATCTATTATTACACTGAATAATAAAGTTAAAGCCTTGCTACTATTGTAAGGATATAGTGCATATTTTGAAGACTGGACTAAAATGTCAATTTTTTTTTAGCGGGTCCAATGTCCTGAAGCTTTCTTATATTGTTTAGATATAAGCAAGTGCCCTGTTAATTTTTATATTGACTTGGTTTTTGTGATTATTTCCCACTGTTATAACTTTTTGAATACTTTTAAGCTAGCTTTCAGTGTATTCATCATTGTATCTATCGGATATGTGTAAATAACGCTGAAACTCTTGGTACCTGTAGACAGAAGATAACACCTTTGCTTTACAACTTAAGTTTTTTTTTTTTTTACCTTTCAAATGAAATCGGAACCATTTATCCTGACGTATGCTGAACAACGAGGTTTATACATAATATAATACTGTCATTGTAGGCTAAAAATATAAATTGAACTGGGTGAGCGCCTGTCGTTAGGTACTTACCTAGTCTGGTTTTAAGTTATCTTTATGTGACACAGGACTTTTTAGTCTGACATATGTCAGTTTAGGAAGTTCATCTGATAAAACTCTATATGAAGTCTACTAAGTCTACTGACCTCAAGTGGGATTTTGCGAAAAACCAAGCCAACTATGTTACGTGAAATACTGTTTTGGAAAAGCTTTTATTTTTCGTGATCTGACTGATGAATCCGAAAATGTCCCCTGACATCCGTCAACGTACTGTTTCCAAATGATTTACAAGTATCAGTACCGAGTAAAAGCGATGAAATTTCACCTCTATACGTGGACATGTGCATATGTATACATACATACATACATACTTGCTGTATGTGTGTATATATATATATATATATATATATATATATATATATATATATATATATATATATATATATATATATATATATATATACTATATACTGTATATATATATGAGTGAGATAATTTGTCATTTTCCTTGCAGAAGACAATTTTTTACATTATGGTAAGGTGCAAACATCCTTTTAATATCGAATAAATTCTACCTTGGGAATGATTTGTACCTAAGGGCACTTGTCCTGTTCGGGATTCGAGCCCATGAATTTAAGAGCCGGCATTTGAGCGGCAGTAGGCTTAATGCAATCAGCCATTAATAGAGATAAGAAACGATTTCGACTACATGTTTCTTATTGAATTCAAGCTCTGTACTAATTATGTTTACACAGCTATGTTGTAAACGTTAGGTTATAAAAGTTTATCACTAGTTTTGTCCGTTTCATTATTTTCCTTTCTAATACTAAGTATCACATAACTGCATGACATAGAATTCATTGTATCTTGGAAGTAGAATACACCTAAAGGGAACTATAAATGATAATCTCCCTTAACCTGGTCTGGAATCGGGCCCATGTCATTTCGTGTAGTTTTGCGGACAATAGGAAACCATTTCCTTAGTGTGTTGTTCCGATTTAAATTCTATATCTTATACTGTTCTATATTTTATACTTTATATTATTTCCGGACATAATGGGCATAAACGAAGTTGATTATCATTAGTAGATATATGGGTGAGTGTACCTCTTGCTATTTGTGGATGATAGGACATAGATTAGCAACAATGAACCGATGTTACTGTACAGTAAGAACATATGGAAACGATGAATATTTTAGTAAATATGTGGGCACACTTACGTATTGATAGTGCGCCCATAAATAGGAAAATTAATCCGGTAAACACATTTTCTAAATGCCGAAAAAGGTATTATGTGGCGTACCGTAACAAGAACTTGCATTGAAACCTCTAATAGTCTTTTCGATGTTAAAGGTTTTATTTTACCGCCCAATCTCTCTCTCTCTCTCTCTCTCTCTCTCTCTCTCTCTCTCTCTCTCTCTCTCTCTCTCTCTCTCATGAAAAATATAAATTTTTCATGAAAGGCTGCATCTGTTGATCATATAATGATCTTTTATCATGTGCAGCAAACATACATAACTCAAGCCAGTTTTAATTTAATTTCCTGAGCAAATAGGATTCTGATATAGCTAAAATAACCCCATGAAGATAAAGGACTCCATGATGTCGGCTAGAACTTCACATTGATATTAATTATCATTTCTCCCAGCATTTCGTGCCTCCAGTCTTTCCGGCGAAGGGCCCTTCGTCGAATTCTGCAATGGAAATATAAATTGCGCCGTGGGGAATTTGGAAATTCAATTAATTTTTATCTCTTTAAACGATATTTCAATTTATCAAATGAAAATATTGTGTGCGGAAGCCCTGCTACATTTTTGTATACGTTATTTTATTCTTTCCACCTCTTGTCATTGATTGAAATGAAATGCAATGTAATTCCATAATATAATATGCATATATATCTGCACACTGCATTCATTTTGAATCGACAGCGCAAAGACGAATAAAAAATAATGGGTGGCTTGCCCCAGTTGCAGAGAATAGAATGGTGCATCCGAAGTAAAATTTAATACATATACAGTATACATATATATATATATGTATATATATACATACATACATACATATATATATATATATATATATATATATATATATATATATATATATATATATATATATATATATATATATATATATATATATATATATATATATATATATATATATATATATATATATATATATATATATATATATATATATATATATATATATATAGAGAGAGAGAGAGAGAGAGAGAGAGAGAGAGAGAGAGAGAGAGAATGCAAATAAGAGCCATATAATTAATAGATTTACTACTAAGAGCAACAGAAACGCAATGGGCTTCAACGGAAAGTTCTCGAATCACTCCACATACACAAGGATTCGAACTCAGGCACTCTCTCTAGTGAAACGAGCATCCTGACCACTAGACTTGGAGTATCTAGCCCAAATGAATAAACCATGCTTTCCAAAGAAAACCTTATGATTATTCACATATACACATCCACACAAATACATATACATATACATACACACGTACATACATACATACATAAATAAATAAGCATACATATACATATAAATTAAATGTATATACATAGATATAAATTAAATGTATATACATAAATATATGCATACACACACACACACACACACACACACACACACACACACACACACATATATATATATATATATATATATATATATATATATATATATATATATATAGAGAGAGAGAGAGAGAGAGAGAGAGAGAGAGAGAGAGAGAGAGAGATTCTTACCTGGCCTACTTACTGGTTTCCTTGTTCAGGGGTTCAATCTGGGGTCTAGCTCTTGAACAGGGGTCTTGAAGAAATCTGACTGCAATTGCTAGGTCAGGCAGGAATCGTAAAAGAACAAGACAGTTGGGCTGAGAGCCGTATTTCAACAAGGGGCTTTACAGATAAACGCTTGGGTTTACTTTAAATTGAATATATTTACAATTAAAGACGTCAATCAGAAGACTGGGGAATGATAGGCAGATCAAACAGGGCTGCTGTCATGGGTAGAATGCAATAATGGTAAAATATCTCTTTTTCCAAGACGTGACTGCTTCGTGACTGCTTCCTGTGTTTGCTCACCAGTCAGTTCCTGTCGTCAACGTGTCCTGGACAATCGGGAGTCAGTGAAAACCCTTTCTTGTGGAAACGACCCCACGTGATATCTCATGCCATGCCTTTGTAACATGGCGCAATATTCGTTCCACATTGCATCAGGAAATTTGATCTGGACTCGTCTATGGCGTGACCGGAAGTAGGCGGTTATTAGGAACCAATCATTGTGCAGAAAATTATAAAAAAGACTCCCTATATGGGAATAACGATTGTCGTCATTAGCTCTGCCTATGCAGGGGTATATAAGCTTCCAGAAGAGACTTCCCAAGACAGAAATATAAACAGACAGAGACAGAGACGGTACTCAGAGGTCAGACAAAGCAAGGTTCTGACGGGAGTATCCCCTTCAGACGACCCTTACTCTTCTCCATAAAATCTTGTCCTGCCCGAAACAAAGAGAAGCAGCCAGCCCTTCCTGCTTGTGTTGAGAAGTCCCTAAGCCCTCCATGTTTCGAGACGAGGGGAAGCAACGAACCTACATACCAGTGACGGAGTAGTCGCTAAGCCCCTCCAGTTCTTCATTGGAGGGGTGGGTAGAGCTCTCGGCTAGCATACTGTTGGCCCAGCGTTCGACTCTCCGACCGGCCAATGAAGAGTTGGAGGAATTTATTTCTGATAATAGAAATTCATTTCTCGTCATAATGTGGTTTGGATTCCACAATAAGCTGTAGGTCCCGTTGCTAGGGAACCAGTTGGTTCTTAGCCACGTAAAATAAATCTAATCCTTCGGACCAGCCCTAGGAGAGCTGTAATCAGCTCAATGGTCTGGTTAAACTAAAATATACTTAACTTTTAAGCTAAGCCCTTCCTGCCTGTGACAACGTGAAGTAGTCAGCCCTTCCCGCCTGTGACAACGTGAAGTAGTCAGCCCTTCCCGCCTGTGACAATGTGAAGTAGTCAGCCCTTCCTGCCAGTGACAACGTGAAGTAGTCAGCCCTTCCTGCCTGTGACAACGTGAAGTACCCTGTAGCGAGGACGAGTCTTCAGCCCTTCCTGCCCTCCATTTGCACAATCTCCGGATTCTTGAAGAAAACAGCATTTGCTGCCTCATCTTAGACATCCTTTTTGTGACGTCTACGAGCCAGTGGTTTTCGTACCAGCAACCTCTCTGCTGAGTTCCTAGCCGCCCTGCTGTGACGTCTTCAAGCCCGAGGTCATGGTGCCAGCATCATCTCCTCAGCTGAAACCCCAGCCACGAAAGGGTAACTCACCTCCAACTCACCAGACAAGTATTAAGATTGCTCTACCTTGCAATCTGTTCCCCCTATCTATAACTGCTTAGATTTCTTTTGTTTAGTGTTATGTTGATTGAGAGCAAAGGGGGAAACAACGTTTCATTTTCTTTGTAAATAAGGTTGTGAATAAATGTGTTGTAGTGTTGTGAGAGTTTCTTTTTATATTCATTTCCAATATTTCAGTTGCTGGTGTTGGAATGTTGTTGAGAGTCTGAAAGAACCTGGAACGATTCTTGCACCGTGACAGCTGCCACGTTGTTAGTTATGCTATCATTGTTAAATTTGAATACTCTATGATTAATCCTCTTGAAAGGGATACTGAAGAATTGATTGCAATGGCCTTTTCACCGCAAGAAGCACGAGACAAGTTGATGTTTCCGCAGCCGATGTGCCGTCTGCAATTTGGTAATGCCAGCTGTTACACAAGGATAATTATAACGATCTCGGGCGAATTTGAGGGTTGCACGGAGGGTGCCAAGATAACTCGATTCTGTTATGATATATATGCATTAAAATCCACACTGAACTAAATGAGTCAGGTCTTTGTGGTAACTTGCACTTCAGAAAAGAAAATGAGAGTGCAGTTGAAGATTACAAATACATGACTGTTGAAAAATACCTCTAGTCAGCGTTACCTTATAACGGAGCGATGGAGGGGCCTCGTCGAATTTCACCAGTTCTGGAGGGGCGATTTTAATGGGAAAATGCACAGGTAATGCTACTGGGTGGTCAAAAAGGAGACCACGTGTATATGACCGGGGCTTATTTTCTTGCTCCTCCCAGAAGTTTGGGGTCGTGCCCTTGTCTTCTATGTTAGGATCTTTCCCAAATCCTGGTGACTTCTGACAACCCATGTTCGCCAGTTTTTATGGGGAACTCAACCTCTCTGGCAGAATTTCGACAGGTTTCGTCTCCATTCGCCCTTTATCTGAAAAGAGGTAATTCAAGCAGTCACCAGGTCTTTAGAAAAGATAAACAGATGCACCAAAAAGGGGAGCATGGAGAGAAATTTACATAGAGGCTGAGTTTCTCACGCCCTCCTCAGTTAGATATCAGTGCCAAATTACGTTATTTTGGGGTGGAACACAGTTTGGAGGTTTGGGTTTGCTTCCAGAAGTGGATTCCCACTTGACTATATATATATATATATATATATATATATATATATATATATATATATATATATATATATATATATTTACATATAAATATATATTAGGATCACATAAGAAATTTTGTATTCTGTAAACAATAAATATCTCTGACGGCCAATGGCTTTCTCCTAAAGGTTAAAATTTTTTATTCCAGAAAACAGAATTTAATTACTTATTCAGGACATTTTATTTAACAGAAATGTAAAATAAATCTTTATCTGTCCGTCCTCATTTTTACTACCGAATAAAAGAACGAGTGAATTTTTATATCTAATTAACATCCACTTACACACTCCCGCATGGAGCCTTTCCCCGAAAATACGAAAGTTAACATAATTAAAAAACCAAGTCCATCAGACTCGGCTAACGAAGAATTAAGAGGTGAGTGGCAGGTGACAGACAGGTGCTCAGTAATTAACAACACATCTGAGTTACCACAAAAAGCACAAAATAATTCAGGTCCCCCTGACTTTAAACTGTTTTATATCCCGATTTGTTCTCGATCTTTTCCAGGATTTGCTTTTGCCTCTTGAATTCTTTATCAGAACACAGGGAGCTGATGAAATGTCACCCTTTTGTAGATATTTGTTCTCTCGGCTCAGTCAGCTCGTTGCATTACTCCTGGCACACCCATTATAAAGACTTTTAATTCTATAATTTTACTGGCGTACCCGATTTGCCTAACACCTGTATAGACACATGCGAATGAGCATGAGCTTTTGTACGGACGCGTTTTCGTATGGCCGTATAGCAAAAGCACTGAATATGGTATTTTTGCAGATGAATTATTATCGACACGCATAATATACTTGTGACATGGATGTAAATTATAAACACATGATTCACATTATTGGAGGTAATGTTATATCTTCATTCCGTACACCATCGCAAGTAGAACTTACTATACCGTACATATCTTTGAAAAAGTTAAGTATACCTTAGTTTATCCAGACCACTGAGCTGATTAACAGCTCTCCTAGGGCTGGCCCGAAGGATTAGACCTATTTAACGTAGCTAAGGACCAATTGGTTACCTAGCAACGGGACCTACAGCTTATTGTGGAATCCGAACTACATTATATATATTATATATATATGTATATATATAGTATGTATATATATATATATATATATATATATATATATATATATATTATATATATATATATATATACATACCTGTTTTAATATTCAATCATTTCTTAAGGGTACAATGGCGTATCACTTGTTAAAGCATTGATGTTAATTCCGGGAAATATTTATAACTATATATTTCCATTCAAGTATTGAATTAACATATTACTGTTCCCAAACAACAAATCTAACAAAATGATAGAGGTGCTAACCTGTGGCTCAAATTATTACCAATATTAATATTATGGTAATCGTTTTGATACTAAGTTTTTAAGTTTCCAGCTTCAAAATAATTAAATCGTGAAGATTTTAATAACAGTTTGAATTATCAAACAACAAATTTCATTATTGGTGTTAGTGAATTTCATATATCAGAATTTTATTTTAATGCACGGCCAATTAAACTTGCGGTTTAAAAAGAAATCCTTAGCTGGAAAAATGATCATTCAATTTTGAACCTGTAACGTAAATAAAGACCATTCTCTCAGCGACTTTTAGTACCTGTAATTAGGTAGTATTCATAAGAATTCTTAGTTATACGTTGATAGTGTGAGCAGTTTAAGTATCGCATGTTACGAATATATAATTATGACCTACCGTAGATATGAGAAAGTATTGAGCAATTAATGTACAAAGAAAACGACGCATAGAAAAAAGAGGAAAAAAAGACTTGGGAATTATTTAAAGAAAAAAGTACAAAGCTAAATGTGTTACGTAGTTGTTTGTAAGCTGTATACATAATAATGAAACGGAGAAAGAATAAATTAAATTAGCTGTGTATCTCATCATTAAAAAAGTCGCGATGAATCTGATTACTACATAAATGCAAAGGTTCTTTGATGGACGCTGAAGTCGAAATTATGTATATTGTCTGAAATGAAGTTAAAATAAGTGTGTTAGTCATTTGTAAATGGGAATTCATGATCTATTTATATAAGAAAAATGTGCAAGCAGCAGGTAAGAAAATCTTTACATTTACCTGGCCATAATTACGAATAACGTGTAGATCACGAAAAACTCGAAAAAATTGAGCTAAAATAATGAAAACTTGTATCGGGCTGTGAAACGGATATGAAATAATGTATTTACTACGACTAAAAAAAAGATGTCCATTGCATTATTAAATAAGGGGCGAGGATGGTAGGTGGACGTCATATGCATGAAATCATTACCAACTAAAGGTTGAAAAAATTGTCGTGGTGACAAAATCAGCCCGAAACAGAATTCATCCTAACCACCAATCATTTGTCGTGGTTACCACAGAGGTGTTCACATTCAGTGTGCTAGATGTCTTTTACGTGTCAGTCTTTACCCTAATCAATTCCGCCTGGAATTCGCTCTATACATAGTTAACTAAAGTATTTTGCATAAGAGAGAGAACTAAATGTCAGTACTACATAATTAACTAGGTATTCTACATGAGAGAGAGAGAGAGAGAGAGAGAGAGAGAGAGAGAGAGAGAGAGAGAGAGAGAGAGAGAGAGAGAGCAAAAATACGTCGAATTACTGTGAAATCTAATAATGACATATTTTTGCTCGTCTTATGTGAGTGAATAATTTCTATATATTGATAAAAGATGGATATTAGTTAGAATGTGAAGTGTTGTTTAGGCTGTGACTGCAATAAATCTTGATGGTTATTCATAATATGTAGATTTTAAAGTGACGAATGAGAGGAGCGATGATGAAAACGAGGTTGCCCCCCTGACAAGCTTCTTAAATTCACAACTAAATGTTGTATCATACGTACATCAAAAATCTTCAAGTCTTTGGCAGTCAAAATGCAGTCTTCCTTAAGCAAGTAAAAATTCGAGTTTTCTGTACAGCGCATAATGCTGTATGAAATTCTCACCCACGGCCCATGAACCTTTCAGCCACGGTCCGGTGGTGCCCTGTGTTGTTAGCACCTATAGCGGTGCCAGACGCACGATCATGGCTAACTTCAACCTTAAATAAAATAAAAACTAGTGAGGCTAGAAGGTTGCAATTTGGAATGTTTGATGATTGGAGGGTGGATGATCAACATACCAGTTTGCAGCCTTCTAGCCTCAGCAGTTTTTAAAATCTGAGGCCGGACAGAAAAAGTGCAGACGGACAGACAAATAGTCATCCCAATGGTTTTCTTTTACAGAAAACTAAAAAGGAAAAAGAAAAAAAATTCTAAGAATCTTCATGACCAAGGAAAAGGCTATAGAAACTGGAGACAGGATGGTGATTATTATTTTTTTTTTTTGGGGGGGGCCGCTTAAAAGTGGATCTAAACGTACGTTTTAATAATTCTATAGCAGAAAGAATAAGTTAAGGAAGAGAGAGGAGTGGAGATGGTAGAGCAAACCTGAAGAGGTAAAAACGAAAACTTGTTATGAATGATATGTTATGTAACTGAGCCTTTCTGATGATACAATGTGAACTTTATTAGCCCTCTTGCTACCTTACTTGCCTTGTTCATCAAAACCCAGACCCATTATACGTTCATTACATAAACTATACGTAGTTCCAAATGAATCAACTAATTCTGTTATCCCACCACCCATACCAGCACTTACTGCAACATCCCCCTTTTTTCATTCTTTCTCAAAACTTATTCAACTCTTCCTACCTGAAAATAACTGTTTCAACTCTTCCTACCTAAAAATAACTGTTTCAACTCTTCCTACCTAAAAATAACTGTTTCAACTCTTCCTACCTAAAAATAACTGTTTCAACTCTTCCTACCTAAAAATAACTGTTTCAACTCTTCCTACCTAAAAATAACTGTTTCAACTCTTCTTACCTGAAAATAACTGTTTCAACTCTTCCTACCTGAAAATAACTGTTTCAACTCTCCCTACCTGAAAATAACCGTTTCAACTCTTCCTATCTGAAAATAACTGTTTCAGCTCTCCCTACCTAAAAATAACTGTTTCCACTCTTCCTACCTGAAAATAACTGTTTCAGCTCTTCCTATCTGAAAATAACTGTTTCCACTCTTCTTTCCTAAAAATAACTGTTTCAGCTCTTCCTACCCAAAACTAACTGTTTCAACTCCTCCTATCTGAAAATGACTGCTTCAGCTCTTCCTACCTAAAAATAACGGTTTCAACTCTTCCTACCTAAAATTAACTGCTTCATCTCTTCCTACCCAGAAATAATGTCAGCCTCTGTCTCTAGGATCTTCAGTCTCTCTATCATCATCAGTTCATGCTGATGATGACAGAGAGACAGACGGCTGCTGCAGCTTCCTGCTTAAGGGGTTTTCCTCTGAATCATTAGAAAATAGTCTTCCGCTGGCAAGAAAAATAAAGAAAAATAACTCCAAAATAAAACAAGAAATAAATCGAGTCTGTATAAATCGATTTAATTTGAAACTTATTCTTGCATATTGACAATCATTTGTTCATAGAAATCATGCATATTATCCTCTCTGTTCTCAGTGCCTTCCAGCGTGTTTCTTTCAGAATATTCTTCGATATAACAACCCTTTGTCTGCTGTTCTAACTTTGCTGACATCTTATTCAATGCCCGTGAGTGAGAAAGTGCTGTTTCAGTTCCCTGTTGACTATATAACTCAAACGGTTTACATAAGACATGAAATGATTTATTCAAGGAACAGTTCACCTCCTTCACATCGGGACCATCTGTTGCTATGTGAGTCATTCTTCTCGTAACTTCTCCTGTGACTCTCAAGAAGAAGAGCCATAGAGGTCTCTACCAGACGGAGACATTGAAATGTTCTCAGGCTACGCCATGGAATGAAAGATGAAAGTCTCCTAAACAGTTCCATCTGCATCTTCTGTGACATCAACTTCGTTGCTCAAGTTTTCGGTAGTCGAGAGGGAGAAGCTGAGTTAGAGAACATTCATTTTTTATCCGCTCTTCTGCCCTTTACTTCGCAAAGAAAACAGGAACTTCAATAATGAGAAAAATACTAATAATAATTATACATCGGTGGTATTACAAAAAAATTAAAGGAAGAAGCCCAGCAATGGAGAAGTCTTACACAAGACAGAGTTTCATAATATAAAGAAATATTCATAATAAAAAAAAAACGAAACACGGGTTACTAGGACCAAAGATTTCTTTGCATGAAGAATCCACCTTTGTAAATGATAGAAAGGAACCTTTGAATATTAAATGACACATGGAACACTAGGAACAAAGAGTCCGCTGCATTAAGCAATATGCTAAAATAAATAATAGAGAGCGACCGTTAAATTAAAGAAAAATGACTCATACTGAACTAATTATATACAAAGTCTTAGTAACGGTGAAGTTTAGCCTAATAAACAACTGCATCATGTTGTTATTAAGGCTAAAGGGATTATGTTCTTGTATTTACAAGTAAGCAAGTAAAATTTTCTGTAAGAAATGAGTTAGATGGTTAATTAGAATTAAGAGATAATATGAAGGGCATGACAGAGCGAGAAAATTAAACGAAAACGTATTACAATGCAGCGTGTCAACTATAATGTGAAATGGATTATCATTATTAGAATATACCCGCTGACTGTATAAGTAAGTTGTCAATCAAGATTTATTAGACAATACTTCAAATAAGTAATGTTGATGGCTATGAATACTAAATCATCCTACATTTCAGTTCAGTTTTTCTCATTATAGTTTTTACTTCGGGAATATCACCGAAGGGGAATTAAAACTGAAAAAAGATTCGATACCTGGGAGGCTCGAACGCCCAACCGAATGGTTACCAACATCGACTGAAAGTCGTCGATACGTACTGACGGGTGTTCGAATCTCCCAGGCACCGAATCATTTAACAATTATAATTCCCCTTCAGTGATATTCCCGAAGTAAAGCGAATTGGATATTTACGGATAACACAATGTTTCGGTGATGTGATAAATACACACACACACACACACACACACACATATATATATATATATATATATATATATATATATATATATATATATATATATATATATATATATATATATATATATATATATATATTTATATATATATATGTATATATATATATATATATATATATATATATATATATATATATATATATATATATATATATATATATATATATATATATATATATATATATATATCACACAAATCTGGCAGATTCGATGCACACACACAAATTGTAGTCAAGGGCAGGAATACTCTGGAGATTCACACTTCCTTTATTGTTTCCTACGTTTCGTGATTCATAATCACATCATCAGGGAATTCTATGGAAAATTAAATAAATTAATAAAAGTGCAAAACACAGATAAATTATGATGATTTCAAAGTTATTGGCCAGGCACAGAACCAACAGAAACTGCAGATACTTGAGTCTTTAAACATTAAACTACGGGTTCCCTCATTAAACACGCAAACTACCTCAATTCCATTGTTTTTGCCATAGGTCATTACTATTTGTACCTCTGATCTTTTTGTTTTGTTTTTTCTGTATATATTTTTCTTTTACTGTTAGTGTGGTTCTATCGTTTGCATTGTAAGGTGAGCGTCTTCTGCTTTTTTTTTTTTTTTATAAGTATATTACTGTCTTTGTTTGTTTCTCTGTTATTGGAAAGAGAAAAAAAGAATTTTCTTAAAATTAGACAATTTTTTATTCTTTTTTTTATTCTGAGGGTTTTGTGATTTTGCTATTTTTAATGTGCTCTTGTGTAACCATATGTGTCCGTGTGTAACGTGATTTTAAGCTTTGTGTGTATGTATTTAAGTGTGCTCTTGTGTATGTAATTTTTAACAGCCTTTATAGATTTTTAGTGACTAATGTTTTAACGTAATTCAGTTTTAGCCGTTCAGTACTTTTATTAATTTATTTAATTTTCCATAGAATTCCCTGATGATGTGATTATGAATCACGAAACGTAGGAAACAATAAAGGAAGTGTGAATCTCCAGAGTATTCCTGCCCTTGACTACAATTTGTATATATATATATATATATATATATATATATATATATATATATATATATATATATATATATATATATATATATATATATATATATATTAGCAATTTTGGCAATTTACTCTGTATTTGTAAAACTTGTGATCGAGGCAAATGGGTTTTCCCCTTTTTATGTTTGTGTCCTGCGATCGCTAACCATAAAATAAATGCAGTTTGCGGATTCACATGTATATCATGTTATGGATTTAAATTGCATTCCATTTCAATCAGTGAAAATAGGCGGAAATAATGAAGTAAAATATATACGAATGTAGAATGCTATTCAGCTTTTAATTTACACTCGTGCAATCCTTAGTCAGAAGAAAAAAAAAGTTTTATTAAAAACTTTTTATTGAAATTTTGGTAATCTGCTGATTTTGAAATCTTTTTGGTTAGAATAAATGGTGGTAATGAGTATTCATTCACTGGTTATGGAGAGGCCTATGGGAACTTTTGCTATCTTGATAGGTTTCCCAAGCCACTGACTGATACTGTGTTGCGCAACTATCTGGGTTCTAAACAAATAAAGAAAATAATTCGTAATAACTTCAGGTTTCAGAAAGTAGTCCTTAATAAAAGGATTATTCATATTTATATCGCATGGAAAAATGGTCTACAAAAATTTTCTTTTTTTGTGGGAGAGATGAGTATCTTAATTACCTGATGAGTGACTGAGGTTTAATCTTAAATAGATCAACTCCTCTGTACGCGACTTCTCCAACAATACACCTCTCTCCGAAAGTTATAGTTATTGGAAAATTTTGAGGTCGATTTTCTTAGAGCCAATTTCAACATTATCAGTAACATATATTCTGCTTTTAAACTGGTTTGTTATTGCACCCAGGAAACGATTTCCTTTCACTGCACTGACGAGGGAACAAGAAATTCCAAATAGTCTGCAATTTCCAGGTGAGTTTGTTCTTTCCCAAATTTCAACGAGAGCAAGGATGCAACCGGACTAGTTTCTTTATACGGTTTCAGTTGAATGGAAAGTTTGGTCCCAAAAGAAATGGGGCATGCACGAATGTTTCGCGGGACTCCGAAATGCAGAACAAAGACTACAGCAACGTCCTACGACGTGCGAAAAAATATTAACCAGTTTAGATCTTGAAGGCGAACATTTTAGGTCATTTCAAAACTTTCTATTAAAGAAGAAGTGTTTTCCGCATACGTGGTTCCAAATACTGCAGCAACTTTGGAGCGATGATACGGCCTTCCAATAAACTGAGATGAACTTTTATTTTTTCTCTTTCACCAAAAGGAAGAAAGAAGACTTATTGTATAAATATACAACGATGAGAGGGAATGAGAAAAAAATGAGGTAAGTTAAAATGCTGGATATGAGCAGTATATTCACTTTAAGGATTTTCTAGTTGCTTTAAGGTGAAAGTTTTTTTTTATTTACAACAAAGTGGTTCAGTTAGGCGCTCAAAGTAGATCGGACACTTGTAACTCCGAAAATGAAACCTCATAAATCTGTCTGCAACATAATCAGCAAAATTGTATCAAAATGGTAGCAGTCACTGCTTCCAGAAGTACATAGCAACTGGCGATGAGGATAAATCAGGGAAAAAGGGTCTTTATTTTAGTGATGGATTGATGAGCAAAATAAAAGCTTTTTAACAAATAAATGTGACATTTAGAAAAAATATTGACAAGTTTTACTTAATTAAAATTCAGTTAAAATTCAACTATAAAAATACTTCTCCAAGGCATCATTCCCTTTTACGTAGCGTTAAAATTCATTGTCAACCTTTCATATGCAAACATACAAACATTCGTAATGCAGGCATTATGTAAATTGCACACAACAGCAATTAATCGATTGCAATAACTTACAAAACGTGTGGAACTCAGCTTAGCAACAGCGATATATTCTGAACACTGTTGACAGTGAATCGCGGTTTCCAATTCTAATCTGGTAGGAATATACCATTCATTTGAGCTTTGTTGCAGGTTCACCCTTCTATACCATTTTTCTGAAAAAACTGATGACTTTGCACTGAGGTCAGAGCGCTTCATTGCTAGTAATAGTGTTGGAACGATTTTACTTTATTTATTGCTCGGCTTCTCCAACAATATCCTGAGCCTCGTTACTCTTTTTTTGTGTGTGTGTGTTTTTTTGGGGATGGAGATGGGGGTTGGGCGGCTTTCCGCAACCCCTAAGTAAAATAACAAATCACAATATGCAGAAATTGATGGAAATATTCACTAAAAGTAGTTCTGCCTGCATTTGTATTAAGAATGGTAGATGGAGAAACGTAAAAGTGCTTTTGATACTGATGGAATTATTTGATACAGTGGATATTATTTTAAGCACAGGAATGACCGGAGTTCGAGGTAAAATTGGACACTAAAATAGTATAAAAATATTCTGATACTTATTTGGAAGAATCCTCTTTGCAACGAAAATGTTTATTTTCTGCATATTATCCACCCCGTTTACTTTCTCATAGTTTTGTGAAGAGGATGAAATTTCATGTAGGATGTAAGTAATTTCTATTTCTTGCGCAGATTTTCACATTAAAGATTATAATCTACTGGATCTTAGGAAATAAAATAATTTTAATTTCACTCATATGTAACAAGAAATATATCTTGGTTTTAGTTTTTCCTCAAATAAATTAAAATGTAATATAACACTGTACTGAAACGGAAGCGGTACACCGCACTGAGTTGACCTTTTGCCCAACTAATTAAAACGAAAAACAGAGGAAAGTGCGTTAATATTTAGCGAGGTAAAAGTAATAGGAATTAATGTCCTTTGATAAAAGACTGAAGACAGGAAACCCTAATTTAGTATGGTTATTATCCTTGAGATTTACAAGAAAGCAATTTCTTTTGGAAATACGCTTAACAGAGAGAAGAGAAAGATTAGTTTAGGTAAGAAAACTTCGATTTATTTCAGTTGTCTTGAGAATCTTAAACAGTTTCATAAGAGACAACTAGTTGACCAACCTGGCACTGCCTGGAAAAACTGAAGGACATTCGATAAACTATCTCTCTCTCTCTCTCCCACTTTCTCCTCCCTAACACCCCCTCTTCTCTCTCTTCTTCTCTTCTCAACTCTCTTTCTCACTTTCTCCCAACACACCCATTCATTATTACAGAATTCAACAACCTAAGGCCGTGTATTCACGATCAAGTTTACCTGTCCTTTCTTCTGTCAGTTCATCGAAATTGCCGTTAAAACTTACGTATAGATAACAGTTTGTGGGCAGAGACGGTCCACTCACCAGAATGGATGAACGGATGGTATTACCTAAATATCATCTGACCGACTGACAGGTAATTGCACGTGTGGACAGATTAGGGCCAATTTCGTGACAGTTTGCCGCTGTATTTCATCTGGGAAGCATCTCAGACACTGATCAGAATATGAATAAATGACGTATAGGCATTATACATTTCACTGTTAGACCCTTCAATGCTATTTGTAGGCCGTTATAAGTCCAAATCATACAATAAAAATTTAGAACAATATTTCCAAGTAATACGCACAATTTGGTATAGGACTAGGCCAATGATGTCTTATTATGATATGTGTTACTATAATGAAAGTAAACTTCACTGTCCAATTCATAAAAAAACTGAACCAACCCCTCAGTTCTCATTTAAACTCATCCATTAATACTGTATGAGAATAGCCTTTTTACTTCTTTCCTATTATTAAGTGAATTGTGCAAGAGTTTTGTTATATAAAAAATGTTTAGTCTATACCCGTAATTTTTATATTGTTTTACGTTTGTAACATTACATCATAAATTACAACTTTACTTTTCTTTCCTTAATGTAGAATTTTGTATAAAGTTACACGTAAGGCATCTATAAACTTGGTCAATTCATATAATAACGTAATCATAATCAAACAAAATCTTGCCCTTCCTGGAGGAATGTTATTTATTAATGATTAAAGTGAATTTTGACTGCAAGAGATTAGCCGTTTCCACCTCTTCAGTTTTCTTTATCAAGAAAAAAAGTGGCAGAAAAATACAGTGTGGACTCGGTTATATGGCTAACTTCAACTCAATGGCTGTCGTTCGATATGTAATTTTTATATTGGTTTTAGGGACGTTTGTAACATTACATCATAAATTACAACTCATTATCTTAACAATGACATCAAATTCCTTAATGTAGAATTGTGTATAAAGTTACATGACGTGATTGTTGGGAGAATAATCACGTCATTCTATAAACTTGGTCAATTACATAGATAATAATGTAATCATAATTAAACAAAATAGTCACCTTGCCCTTCCTGGAGTCCACACTGAAAGAGAATGTTATTTTTTATTTTGAATAAATGCTGAAGAGCATTGATCGAAAAAAAATCTTTGTATATTTTATGTCTTAAAATATACAATTTATCAATTATATTAACCATAAACAATATAGTGATGCTCCACAGTTAATGTTATTTATTGTTTTGAATAAATGCGCGTTGATAAAAGATGGAAATGTATACATATCGTTCTAATGTATAACCATAAACAATGATTTTATTTTCCTAAATGATGGAATACTAATAATTACTGTGTATGATTACATCAGCGGCAGGTACGAACTGATGCGTTGTGTAAGCTGTGAGGACTTTGAGTTACTCAGAGTGCAGTAGTAGTTGCCATTTCTTAATTTAATCCCTATTTGCAAGTGTCTTTCGGAAAAGATTTCCAAATGTAAAGTTTTAATCTAGAATTTTCAGTCATTATCTTCCAGGTAATCAGTACCATGCAACGTGAAAAGAAACTTATCTTCAGTATGCAGTGAAGTTTTTTTTAATTCTCACGATAATTAATTCCAACCATCAACCACTTCCACTTTTTTTCCATTGTAAATTGTTGTTCTTCTCTCTAGGTAATAATTTAATAATAAACCTCATAGATAGAGATAGATTTCGCTCCAAAGTGAGAGAGAGAGAGAGAGAGTGAGTTTGGTAGTGGTTTCTGCTGGCTGAAAGCGTCGCGTTTAGCCACTATTACGCATGCGCAGACTCAGCTTCACTTGCTATGAAGAGAAATGATCGATTTAGGTTTTCAATGTAGATTTTATCGAGGTAACAAACAATTATATTAATTATTATCATAAATTATGATCAAAATTCACGTAAATTCTGATAAAAAATTATGTTATAGGGGATTTATTGTTGTAGGGTACTCATACTTCTGGCAGTGCCAGAAGAAAAGGTGAAGTGTCAGGTGAAAAATGAAAATAAACCTAGAAAACTGAAGGAAAAGGTGATATAAAAACGAAAATTTCATTTGTTTTGTCTGTGTTTGTATGTCTGTCATGGGGTAGGGGTTTGATTTTGAGTTATAAACCTTTCTGGGGGTAAAATAGAGGCCGCGTGCAAAATTTTGTCTGAGTCTGTCAAGCGGTTCGGATTTCTATAGTGGACAAACAAACATACAAGCATTCACATTTACATATTGCTTAAAAATCACAGTAGATGCACGTGACTTCAGTGTATAAGCGAATCCCATAGGAAAATGAGGCAGAGGTTCAGTACCAAGCGCTTTCACGTTTATTAACGCATCGTCGGGGCACGAATCATTTACATATATAGATTCTGCAGTTGCCTCTTTTAGACCCCGTTGCTGGTGAGTTAATATTAATATATAATTGTGTTTCTAACAATATATACTTATTTGTCTACTGGACTATTAAGTTCCGCTAATGTAGGTATGTTGTTCTTCATAATAATCAGTTATTCCTGTATCTTGAGATGAAAGCCTTGGTGCCTGCAATTTTGTGACTCATTTCTGAATGGTTGCAATTACAAAATCGCTAAATAAAATGTCAAATGTCAATATTTTTCTTTTTGTGTATTTCTTACTCATTCACCTTCCCTTATTTATTGCTGGAAGAAGGAAACACAATGAACATTCACGTACAATTAGGATGAAGTTGGTTATGCTATCACATCTTCCCTTGCCACCTTACACCAATTGTAGTTACTGACTCATGTCAAGGGAGAGTAATTTGTTGATAAAAGTAATATATATATATATATATATATATATATATATATATATATATATATATATATATATATATATATATGTGTGTATGTATGTGTGTGTGTGTATGATATATATGTATAATGTAAGAACCAATGGTATGAAATTCATGCATGGTCTCGCGGAGGGAGTTAGCATGCCAAAGAAATACTATTCTAATTAAGCATTTTGTCTTAATTATGAGTCGCCAGCATTTTGGAAGGCCATTGTCACCGAAATGAAATCATTTAATTCCAGTTATTTCCGTCTTGCGCTGGTGCATATTGATAGACGGCGAAAAGTGCATTTAGTGCCAAGTGAGCCGAAATGTTTTATTCCTGAAATGTGAAAGGCAACCGGACAAACAAAAAAAAAAAAACTTAGGAAAGAATGGCTAATCATTATTTCTCATATATTCATGAACGAAATACGGTAAGCAGCATAGCCTAAATTTATCATTCTTTTACCAAAAAATCATGCTTATTTTGAGGTTTACCTCGTCAATGCGAAGGCTACCTTATCCCATTTCCAACTCAGATAATATCCTTTCAATTATTGTAATTACTATTACTGCACCAATTACTCTTATATTAACACTCGATACTCCTGTATCCTTTTCACGTCTCGGAAAATTCAACTCGGCTTGAAATTTCATTGTGTTATTATTCGTTTTCTCTATAATTGTCTTAAGATTTAGAAATTTAAAGGATTTTTGCAAAATGTTCTTGAGAAATGCCATTATTTCAGTATAAATACCAGGTTACATAAATGAAAATTCATTATAAATAGGTATTGCAGCTAAGTTTATATTATAATGAAATGTATAGAGTTTGGTTATCTTATTTAGACTGGGCAATAAACACATTTCTACCCAAGTGAGATCGAACTCAGGAGCCTTGGGTGAGAGACAATGGCGCTATCAGCTAGTTCCCAGAGGTAAGAAAGGAGAGGGAATCTAATTATTTAAGCACTACCTAATGAGTTACTTGGACAGGCTGCACACATTCATGCCAATAATTAGCCAGTGACCCGGAAGACACTTATTAATTCGAAGTACCTCGTCTGAGTGAATAAGAAGGAAAAGAAAATACAGAAACATGAGAAATTATAAGAATGAATTTCTATCTCACGTCGGTATTAAACTCGAGACCTTTTAGGAGAGAAGTAAGGATGCTGCAAATTAGGTCATGGAGGTCATAAAGAACGATAGAAGGGTTTCTTGCTAGTGAGTTATTCCTACTTCCTGACCAACCAGTGATACACGTGATTTAATGCTAATTATTCAATATGAGTAGTATGCTTTATATGCAGTGGAATGTTTGCGGGCTGCAGAACCAGTGAAGTCTGACAAACTTCCCCACTAACCAATGACCCAAGCGAATGTGTTTAATTCAGATTATCCTATTTGAGTGAATATCATGAATATGAAATACAGCTATAAATTTCTATTTCATGCCGGACGTACTACTGGGGACTCTCTTGGATGAGAGATGATTGTGCTGCAAACCAGACCACTTGTGTCATGAAGGAAACAACCACTTGCGTAGTTACAAGGCATGTCACGAGTTACCCGGCCGTGCTTTGCTTACCAGCAAGTTTTACCCAACTTTGTGACCAAACAATGGCCACGTTGGCGTTATTTTGTCTTTTTGTTTTCATTTTACACTTCTGAACTAGGATCAATAAAGACAAATGTCATACTTTAAAATGACACCTAAATGAGTACCATAGCATGAATAGCAACTTCACTAACAATTGTCAAATTAAATATCGATGATCACAGTTCTGCCTCGACAGTTTTGTTAAGAATAATCTATTATCAAAGTTGTAACTTTTTCTGGTAAGTTTGAAATGTATACATGGTAGTGGTCTTTTGGCCGAACTATAAGGTATCGTGGTTTTGGGTTTGCAGTATTTGGATGAAGATCTCGTTGGATAGTTTTGCTTACTTTTATCCATTCCAAGTATCTGTCTCCTTGAGCCATTACTGAGTCAGTTTACACCAGTGCTGTGGACCCATGTTATCATAAGAAACCCAATTTTGTAGTATTGGCATTAATGATAACTATTTGTAATGAAGACAAAAAATATGGTATGTGAAAGCACATTCATCGAATAGTTGCTCTCCAGTAAAAAACTGGAAATATTTTAGTTCTTACGCTACGAAACTGCTCATCCAAGAGATTCGTTTTTGATTTTATGTGATGTTGGCGCATTGTTTAGTTCAAACGCTAATGATATCATGGGTATACCAGTTTTTTTTTAACGTTCTATAAATTAGACTTCTGTAGCACGAGATCTTTGATCAAACATTGTCTTAGAACTTTCGGAAATAATGGATGAAATGTTCTTGGCTCGATTACCGTTTACATACATTTTTTTAACCATCTAGCAAACAAAATATTTGGTTACTAAATTAATGTAACTATAAAATTGTCTTGTAATATTCTCGAAATGTTATTATAACTGTTTCCATTTACTTATCAAAGTTTGCTTTTCTACTACATCGGGAAATTATCTGACGATCTGATGTTTTCTAGTGTTAAGATATTTAGTTTATAGTTAAAAAAGAAGCTGTAAACAGTTTTACAAACCTTCACATTTCATTCTCTCCTGTTTCATTAAATAGTACAACTAATTTACGTCCTTTTGCTTAAAAGTTCGAAAATATTCACTCATTCATTTAAGAGAGAGAATATGTTAAAGGCGACTCAAAATAACAACAACATACTCACATCCCTAGAAGGAGGATGAATCCTACTAGATTCTAACCCTTGAAAACATATTCTGAAAAAGGTTACAATGAACAACGTAAAGATGAAATATTTGTAACACAAAAATCTCTTGACCTTGCCGTATATAAATATATCTTCCAGGGTCACATCCCTTTATGATTCAAACCCTGACTTGTGGAAGTTGGACCAAAGGAATTTCGGGGGCAAAGTGAGGCATTTCTGCTTCATGGTTGCGTCTCAGTTGAAGCTGTCGCTTGAATGAACATGAGCTATTTAATTAGACGCACAGGTTCGCTATTCATGTCGCCTCTGATAGATTCTCCACGTACTACGTGGAAACTCTTGTGTTTCCCAACATTGCTGTTGCTAATTGCTGAATGATTGCTCGCCCCCCTCCGCCCCCTTTTGAGAGAGAGAGAGAGAGAGAGAGAGAGAGAGAGAGAGAGAGAGAGAGAGAGAGATGATGGGGGACAAAGGAAAATATTTCTTTGGTGTTACCCTCATACATCAAAATTATTTCAATATAATCAGATTAAAAAGGAAAAAATATGCAATGGGCAGCTTAAAAAGTAGTGACTTAAAAACCCGGACGTTTATTCCTTAGTTTTGTTGGCACAACTGTTGTTCCTAATCCTTTTTTTTTTTTTTTAACACTGGATCGCAGTCAGAAATTTATTCTCAAACTAAATTCCTCTGATGAGTTCCTAGAAGAGGTCTTCTATCAGATTATCCTCCATGACCTTAGAGGAAGGATTTAAGTGTCATCTGAAGAGGGGAAATTGGAATGTTTGAACTAGAGCACGAGTAATAGATGGAAGAATACGGTGCTTATAGGATAAGGGAGAAAGAGATAATGAACTGTCAAAGAAGATGGCAGAGGGAATGAAAATGAATTAGGAGGGGCTGAAATTAACTAGAATATGTTCAAGGGAGATAAGAATGGGAGATAAGATAAGCGTGTTATAGAATGTAGATGGATTAATTTTAAACAAAATGGGAGATGGATTGTGATATACAGACGGAAAAGATAGGTATTAAGACCAGAAAACTATACGCATTTAAAAATGAATTGAGGTCCAAAAGATACATGGTATTATGCAAAATGTAAACGATGTGGATGGAGAATGGACGATAACTAAATTTATTATTTTTCTTTGATGAAGTAAATAGAAAAATTCCGGAAGAGCACAATAGAGCTGAAGCTACTGTATATAGAGGAAGAAAAATAATTTGAGGATTCCTGTCGAGTAAGAAAGGAGTGAAGTGGGGGGAAATTTTAAACACTTCTGGAACGAGAACTGAAGAAGCTATAGAAGTTCCGTTGTAAAGGCTATACTGTAGGTCTGACTTAGTTGCTTACACATTTTAGTCAGCCAAAGACACGATGAGATGTGCGCAATGTCTGTGCAATGCGCTTTGTTTGAAAAATTATAGTTTCAGAGTTTTTGCAAATGCGAATCTGCTTCATCCTCTTTTTAAAGTCACTGTATAAGAAAAATAGAGATGGAAGTAAACTCGAACTACGTAATAATATTTAATTTTATATATTTGACGGCATTAAATTAAATCACGCAGCAACAAAAAAAACTACCTCCTTTTAAAGCAGTTTATATAATGTAAACGAAAAACATATGAACGATAAATTACATTTGTTTTTACAGATCTGAACTTACAAAAATCTAATGTAATTTGATCAATATATATATATATATATTATTTATATATATATATATATATATATATATATATATATATATATTTTTTATTATACGATACAAACTATATTCAAAGGAGGAAGCTTTTTCTACCAGCTGAATGATTTAATCCACTGATGTAAAATAAACAGCTAGCGAAGTAATGAAAAATAATGTGTCCCGACCAGGTACTGCGCAATCTGAAGAAATTATCTTTTCTGTATACAGTATCAATGTAAAATTTTCTTTGCTTAGATAAGTGAATTATGAAACTCAATAAAAAAAATTCTTTATTATATCGGTGTTTGCAGAGACTCTCATGTCGCGATCACCGCGACGCACATACACGAGAGCAAACTTAAACAGAAAATTAGAAACATAAAAGGAAATAGGTTACTGTCCTGGGGGCGTGACAGAGAAGGTCATTTTATTCTAGCTACAATTGTCTGTGAGGATTGTAATGTATAGCACTTATATATCTTTACGTGGGAGGCTGGCCTCCTCAACAAAATTTAGATTCTCATATATAAAGTAAATTTTAGATTATACATACAAAAATTGTATATATATATATATGTAAGTACTGATGATATATTCAAACAAATATGATTATATATATATATTTTTATATTTATATATATAATATATATATATATATATATATATATATTTATATATATTGTTGGGTATTTTATATGAAATTCTTTTTAAACTTATTTATTTTTAGTTTTCTATTTATATTTATTACGGGGTCAATAACCTTGATGTTGTGACGCCAGTTTTGATAGACATAATCAATCAATTAATCAATCATTAGCGAATGACTTTTACCTCATAATGATGAGAGATACGAAGAAGGTCTTGAGGGCAATAATGAACAAGTATAAATATAAGAGAGGAATCTTTTTGTTTTCCTGGTTATCTCGAGTAGTGACTCAAAACTGCGCCATTGGAAAGTTAAACATACAGTTCTAAATTATATTTTTATGAATATTTTCTGGACATTCTACGAGTAACCAAGCATTTTAAAACATTCGTACTTGTCACAAAACAAGTAAAAAATGCGCCGAAGAAACGAGTTTTCTGTACAGCCGCTACAGCGTATAATCAAGGCCACCGAAAATATATCTATCTTTCGGTGCATGAGCCGCGGCCCATGAAACTTGAACCACTGCCCGGTGGTGGTCTATCCTATATCGTTGCCAGAAGCACGATTATGGCTAACTTTAACTTTAAATAAAATAAAAACTATTGAGGTTAGAGGGCTGAATTTTGGTATGTTTGATGATTGGAGGGTGTATGATCAACACACCAATTTGGAGCCCTCTAGCCTCAGTAGTTTTCAAGATCTGAGGGCAGACAGAAAAAGTGTGGACAGAAAAAAGTGCGGACGGACAAACAAAACCGGCACAATATTTTTCTTTTACAGAAAACTAAACGTGACAGTCAATTACGATCTTCTTTTGAGTGAATAAATATAATTCCAATTATGGTTACTTGGAAACGACCGTATTAATAACGTCATGTTAGTAAAGGAGATTACAAGACTTTTTTTATATGTTCTCACAATGAGCTAGACGAAAACAAAAAGTAAAATATTAATTAAGTAAATGTATCAATTATCCATAGGCTTATGGAAGTTTTAATTCATAGATTGTTTGACATTGTTGTACAAGACTTTTTTTTTATATCTTCTCATAATGAGCTAGACGAAGACAAAAAGTAAAATATTAATTAAGTAAATGTATCAAGTATCCATAGGCTTATGGAAGTTTTAATTCATAGATTGTTTGACATTGTTGCAGATATTTTGTATCTCTGAAGAAAGCACTAAATCCGCGTCAATAATGAAAGCAATATTTTTTCAGAACTTAAACCAGATTACCATTAATTCTTTTCCATCATCAATATATATCATTGATATTCTATTTAAACAATAGTTTTAAGGTCTTGCCATTAACTAAGTAAACGAAAGTCTTAAAACTGAATTTCAGACACAATTTGGGATCTATGATGAAGACAGGCATCATTTCTTTTCTTTTTTAACACCTTTGAAAAAGTTATGATGAAGATTTTTTTTATCCAGGTTTGGGAGAAGCGTCAGGTTTGGGGGATGGTCCTGACCTACATGTATAGATCTTTATCCTGGATATTCAGCTCTTGAGTCGTTAACTATATACATCCGGAAGTAAGGTGCTCCCGTCCCTGGTCGGAACAATGCGGATACTTGTGTCGTTCCGAACTTTGTTATCAAATATTAATTAATATTTGCTAGGGCTCTCAAGAAAGAGATAGGGAGATGATAATCCTCATTTGTGAGCTTCGTATTATTTTTTAGAGATGATCATATGGAATGTTTTCAAATGAATTTGTTGAGTTATAAAATATCTTAATTTAATCATTAATTATGCAATAGATAGTAAATGGATAATCATGAGATTTTTCACTCTAATTCATTTTATCTCTCTCGTTCTTGTGTCTAAACGAATTGCCAACCTCGACGCCTAGCTCTAATTTCCTTTCAGCAACACAGTAGACCCACGCCTGACTTCGTCAGTCCTTGATTAAAGATGAAACAGATTCTCAATGAAAATTGTTCTGTTTAGTGGCACTCAGGAACCTACTGGAATGGAATATAAGATTTAGGCCAAAGTCCAAGAGCTGTGACCTGTGAGGTCATTCACCTCTGAAAGGGAAATTGAGAGTAAAATGTTTTAAAGGCGCACAGGAGGAAAATCTCACTTTTACAATGTGAAACAAATATTGTTATGAGAGGGTGGAAAGTAAAATGGAAGAAAGAGCATATGAATGAAGGTGCAGTAAAAAGAATGAAAAGGATTGTAGATAAGGGCCGAAGGGACTCTGCAAACAACTTTAATTAAGTAATGCCTACAGTGGACCGCATGAGGTGCACTGACGGCACTAGCCCCTACGTGTCTCAGGAACCTATTACCAGGTAAATATAATTTGTATGAATAAGGGTACATCGATACATCATTATGGATAAAATGTCTTCAGTGGCAAATGACTATGCTGTAAGTGGACATCGATGAGACATAACGTTTATAACTGATTACTTTGAGATAGATAGGGTTCATCCGATAGCTAATTAGGTTAAGCATTTTCTGACGATGGAATGGATTATTTCTTCTGCGAAGGCAGTTAAGAACAAAATCTTCTTTTTCAGCCGACAGGTGGAAAAATGGGGCAGAGACTTTGTAAATGGTACGGAAAATAATGATCTATGGAAGGTTTAATAGTGGTTTTAGACCTTTGTAAAACAAAAGTAGCAGTTGTTTCCGAATTTGCTGAATCCACTTAATCAAAGAAGAAAG